>NC_136902.1:37249557-37340041 GCF_949606895.1 Notothenia rossii | reverse complement strand
CACCTTTTTAGCCCCTTCTCCGTCCCTGCTAGAGAGCAGGGACTCTCATGCGGCTCTCTTGTGAGAAAAGAGCTATATTTCTGATTGGCTGGGCGGATTGCAAACCACGCCCCGTAAAACAACAAAAAAGTGTTGTGAAGCCACCATTTTATTATCCTCGCATTAGCATTAGCCCAGCGCAGAAACGCAGTGAGAGACTAACTTATGGCAACACAAAATAAAACAAAACATGGGAGCGGTGGAGATGAGGAGGTGTCGGCATTCTGGCGATTTACTCGGAAGGCTTCAGTAGAAGCTGCTGGGAGTCGCTGGCAGTAGAAGCCAGTCCCCAACTCCGGGGACTTCCGGCCGGGGATTTTGGGTGGCAGTATACGCCGTGAAGTGGTTTGCGGCCTGCCAGTAAACCCAAAGCAGAAGAAGAAGAAGAAGTGACGTCAGCGGCTTCATTTGACTAATCCACCCCCAGGGACTTATTCCGGTGTGAACGCGATCTGTACTTAGTTAATCAGAACTAAATAGTTCTGATGAACTAAGTTCTCATGAACCTTTGTGGGAAAAGTACTGCAGTGTGAAAGCGCCTTTTGCCAGATAAGTGTCAGCTTGAGTCAGCAGCACCAGCAGCCTGTGTGTGTGTGTGTGTGTGTGTGTGTGTGTGTGTGTGTGTGTGTGTGTGTGTGTGTGTGTGTGTGTGTGTGTGTGTGTGAGTGTGTGTGTGTGTGTGTGTGCGTGCGTGCGTGCGTGTGTGCGTGCGTGTGTGTGCGCGTGCGTGCGTGGTCACTCACTGGTCATGTGATGTGTGTATCCCACAGGCTGCAGAACAGACAGACGGAGTGAGGACAGAAGAAGCTATAGGTTACGCAAGAGGCGTTCCGGCTCCATGTCTGCCCCTGCTCCAGCCAATCGGAGGTCTGGGTCGGGCTCTCGCCGGTAGGTAGCCATTTCCTGTTTGATGATGTCAGTGTTTGGGAATTAAAGGGGTCCTATTCTGATAATTTTCAGGTTCATATTAGTATTCAGTGCCTCTACTGTGACATGTCTCCATGCTTTAATATTAAAAAAGCTCCTTATTTTTCTCATACTGCCTGTGCTGCAGCACATGCCCGGCGCCGTGGGAGGGCAGGGAGGGCCAGGCCCTCCCATTTGGCATTCCTGCCCTCCCCCGATAAACAAGTTTTTTATTATTTATAACATTTAAAAAATAGTTTTTTTTATTTTTTTTATTATAAATAAACTGTGAACTTTTATTCTACAATGTATGTGATATCAGATAGTAACAACAAAAAAATCGCAGGCTACGTCAAATAAATTCATGTGTCTGTTGTGATTTGTGATTCGTCCACATTTAGACCAATCACAAAGTCCCACTCTGCCGCCTATTCTGGATTTGTTTATTGTTTATTGTGCATTCTGTAGACTCCCATTTCTGTTTGAATTACAAAATGGACATCATAAATTGGCTTAAAAGGTCTAAGGATTTATTCAAACGAAATAGCGATGAAAGAACTGCAGCCGATGGTGCTGCTGGCGACCCTGCACCTGCCGTTGCAGCAGCACGCCTTAATGTCACAAGCTTGACCTCGGCAAAACCCGGGGCTGAGTTAGCGAGCCCAATCCTTGACTCATCAAGGCGGCCGCCACCAACGCTGCCTCCGAGGCACAGCTCCTTGTGCCCCTACCATCACCACCTGCGTTGCCACACCCTGTACCACACCCGCCAGCATCCTCTCTCCTCCTCCTCCTCCTCCTCCTCCTCCTCCTCCTCCTCCTCCTCCTCTCCTCCTCCTCCTCCTCCTCCTCGTGCCGGTGCCTCCACTACGGACGCTACCTTGTAGCACATCAACAGGTAGGCTACTATTGGGCCAGCAACCGCTCAAAGGCCAACAGCCCCAGGTGATCTTGGGGTTAATAAACCCAACCAGGTGAAACTGGATCGTTATCCAGGGAGATTGTTTTCAGGAAAGAAGTACCCTTTTGCCACTGCATGGTACTACAACAGACCATGGCTTGAATATTCGTTAAAAGCAGACGCAGCCTTTTGTTTCCCCTGTAGACAGTTTAAAGTAAATACGTCTTTATCTGATGCTGCTTTTACTGTCAAAGGTTTTTGGGACTGGAAACACGCATTACAGACTGATAAAGGACTGCTAAGGCATGCCGCATCAAAAGAACACATTTCATGTGAGAGTTTGTGGAGAGAGAGACAGATACGCCAGGAAACAAATAAGGAAATTAGTACTTTGGTGCAGATCAGCTGGCACGGAACCGTTATTACGTGTCAGCTGTCGGTGATATTATAGCTTTTTTAGCTGTCAACCAACTCCCTCTCAGAGGTGAACACGATTCACTCGACAGCATGTCCGAGTCACGCAGTGGGCTCTTCCTATCGCTGTTTGAGTATACGCTGCACAAAGATGCAGAGTTGGCCAAAAATAATGTTCTAAGTTAGCTCGGCTGAGCGAAAGGATGCACCTGCAGTGCATAGGAAAATAAACCATGCCCAAGGTGGGCTAAACAGTTCATCGTCTCCGTCTCTACTATTTCTCTCTGCCATCCTTAACCAGTGTGCCCTCCCATGAAAATCATATGCCCTCCCTTTAGATTTGTTCTGGCGCCGGGTCTGCTGCAGCACCTCTTTTCACCCTCTGTCTGAAACCAGAGCCCGGTCTGCCCTGATTGGTTAGCTGGCCGGCTCTGTTGTGATTGGTCAACCACTTAGAGATGTCCCGCCCCTTGGCCTATTAGGTTTAATGTGGTGGAGGCCTTGCCAAAAGAAGCGCAAGTGTTACATAGTGATATCACTGTGTTATGAAAATAATCAAAGGAGTTCATTTGAGGGAATTTGGGGATTTTAGCCTTTGAGGACAATTTACATGCACATAACCTATATAGAGTGGCGAAGTCACGCCCATCTACTTCCGGTCCATGGGACCTTATTTTGGAAAAATAATGTATTGAAGTCAATGGAGAGAGAAAACGTATCTTTCGATCCCGTTTGAATTGTGCCATGAATTACACATATGATGTTTGTCAATCTTAAAAAAGTATTTCCTTGTAAAAAAAAAACTGTTGAAATATAAGACTATGAAAAATATGCAAATCCCAGTAGAGTCGCGTAAGTGATGTCACAATTGTTTTCCTCCACTAAGAGATAGCTAAGATCAGCACCATATAGATATAATCTATCTATATGGCGCTGGCTAAGATAAGATAACTTTAACAAGATGCCTTTGTGCTTAGTACCAGGTTGTGATCATACCAGCAATGGGTCTTGCTCGTTCTTTCGCTTCCCGTCTGATGAAAGGACCAGGAGTGGTTGGATCAAGTTAGCTAGTAGCTAGCACGTTATTTAGCATTACAGCCTTGTCATTTGTATTAGCCTTAATATGAAGTAGCATTAAGTAACCCAAAATGTTAAACAGTAAGAGTAGTAGTCATATTTCGTGAACCCTTTGAAGAGTACTGTCACCGGTGTGATCATTCTATAATACACAATTTAAGCCTGGGAGAGAAATGCTAACGCTAGCATCGGCGATAGCCGATCTTTTCTACTTCATGCTATCTGCAGAAATGGTTGACATTAAACATTAAAAAGATCAGACAGTTCAGAGAGAATCAAAGGAAGGCAGGCAGCTTTGCATGACATTCTTCTGGACGTGTTTCATTGTGGTGATAGTGAGGGTAGTAGGAGTGTAACGGTATCCGTATTCGTCCCGTACCGTCACGGTTCGGACGTCACGGTTCGGACGTCACGGTTCGGTACATGCAGTCACACGACGAATACGCCTTTTTTTTTTACGAGTGGGAAAAAAGTCTGTCCTTCAGGGCAGTATACACTTCACTATACATAATCCAGGGGGCGATATTGCGCCTAAAAGCTGTTTGCCAGCCACCCTTAAACAACAAATGAAGAACAAGAAGAAACACAACAACAAAACGAACAAAATAAAAGAAGAAGAAAAGTTAGTATTGCGAGTTCAGATAACACACAGGAGCTAGAACCCACCTGCTTCTTTTAAATCAGCTGTGTGGGAACATTTTGGGTTCCCTGTGGACTACAATAACGATGGAGTGCTAGTGGAAGATCGGACGAGGACGGTGTGTCGGCGTTGTTCGACAGCGGTGCGGTATGCTAATCTGGTAACACGTCCAACATGCTAAATCATATCAGAAGGCATCACCCAGATTTGCCAATCACCGGAGCCCGGCAAAAGACAGCAGCAGTTCAACAGCTTATCCCCGCTGTTTTTAAGGAGCCAATAGACATGAAAGCCGAGAGACCAAAATAAATAACGGAAGCTTTTGGCATACAGTATGTTTTTCAACGGCTATGCTGCGCCGTTATGCAATAGTAGAGGACCCGGCTTTTATTGATTGTGATTGAAAGTGATTGAAACAATTTTAGTTTTACAGCTTATTGAACCTTTTTGTTTGACATCAGCCATTATAATATGGCCATCTGAGTGTGTGTGGTACTGTTTGTGGTTTGTTTTTAACTGTGTAATAAAGTTAATTATTCAAAATGTTAGAGTTCCTTATTTTTAAACTGAAACTTGCATTACTGTTCAAAATAAATAACAACAAACCTGGAATTATACATTTGGGACTTTCTTTTGCCTTTTTCTTGTTGTACCGAACCCGTACCGAACCGTGACCCCCAAACCGAGGTATGTACCGAACCGTGAACTCTGTGAACCGTTACACCCCTAAGGGTAGTCAATCGTTTTGTTGACAAGACAGTAGTGACGGCCATCTTGGTGACATGTGTTGTTCTGCGAGGCCAGAGATGTAGTTCATTGAGCATTTCACACAAACAAATGTGTTACTTCACAGTTTTACAACACTTTTTTTTTTTTGACTTGCAAAATTATCTTTTAAATTGACAAACATCATATGTGTAATTTGTGGCACAATTCAAACGGGACCCTGCCGTGGGTGAGCGGTTTGCTGATGTCAATGTTGTGAATTGAGTGGCCCATGTTGGCGGTGGGGTTATGGTATGGGCAGGTGTATGTTATGGGCAACGAACACAGGTGCATTTTATTGATGGCATTTTGAATGCACAGAGATACCGTGAGGAGATCCTGAGGCCTATTGTTGTACCGTTCATCCCCCACCATCACCTCATGTTGCAGCATGATGATGCGCGCAGCATGTTGCAAGGATCTGTACACAATTCCTGGAAGCTGAAAACATCCCAGTTTTTGCAGTTGCTGAGCAAAAACAAAAGTGTTGCGTTTATATTTTTATTTAGTGTAAAAATGATTTATAACTGTTTTTTTACTTCTATGTTGTGTCATCTTTAACTGCAGTTATTGTTTATACCTTTTCTTGTTTAGCTCTAATGATCCCCTTGGAAGAGTGGAGGAATTACTGTCAATGAGATGTATTTAGTGAGCCGCCTCCTACACACTGACAGTGAACAGCTACTGCAAGCTGAGCCCAGTTTATTGAGTGTATTGATGTGTTTTCTCCTCCAGCGGCTGGACATCTGCAGCCTGTTTACTGGACACATGTTGACGGATAAGGCCGTGTTATTGAGCTTTCCTTGTCTATAAGCACCGGTGATGACTTTCTCCACATCCATTAAGCCTCAGACTAAATGTTCCCTCTTTGCAGTGCATACGAGGCAATATCAGAATGTATGTTTTATACCTAATGTACACAATATATGATTGTTACTAGGGATGCACCGAATATTCGGCCACCGAAAATTATCAGCCGAAAATGTTTAAAAAGCCGAAAGGGTTTTAGCACCGAAAAAATATCACCGAATATCAGAGAACAGGGTTACGTTGATCATACTCCGCATATTTGTCCGGGTGTTTTGATTTCAAGTCGTGGAGTAATCCCGAAGTGGTGAAAGTCTTTGCAGTTACACCCCCTCGAGAAATGTCAGCAGAACACGTTTTACAAATCGCAATCCGCGCCTCTTTCTCTGATATTTTGAAATATCTCCAAGCGGCAGACATGATGGCTGTGAGCCAGCCGCGAGCATGGCCCTGGCATGGTCGCGCGCCGTGCTTGTCGCCGCGTTTTGATTACGCCATCACAACAACACATTAGGTTACCAAACTTATAGGTGCATTTGTTGTTGTTGAAGGCATGGCTGTTACAGTCTTTATTTACACTATTTTGTTGTAGGCCCCCTAATTGTTACAGCATTGATTCAGTCCCCGACTTAAATCAAATGGAGAGCCTATTTGCCATTGATATTGGCTGGTAAGCTGAAGAATCACAAGCCAATTAAAAGTGCCGAAATGCACTTATACTGATTGTGTTCTAAGTGTTTTAATCAGGAGTCTCATCCAAATGTCCGAGCCTTTGATTTATGCATTGGTCACAGACAGATAAATGCCCTTCTAAACTGCAACTGGTTAGGGTTAGGGTTAACTTGGTTAGGGTTAACTTGGTTGTTATGGTAACGTACACACTCTTAAATCTGTGGCTGTGGTGTCCTCCTCTCTTTCTTCGTCTCTTTTCCTCAGATTCAACCCTCTGAGGGCGTTGCAGCCCAAACGCCGCCTGCAGCAGTTACTGGCGCCCTCGCCCGCCCCGGTGCCTGCGGCGGCGGCAGGGTCAGGGGGGGCAGCCGCGGGGGCCTCGGCGCCGGTGGCTATCCCTGTGCCTCCTGCGTGAGACTCACCTCAGTTACAGTCTCAGAGAGCATGCCCCCTAGCTGTAGCTGTAGCACTGGCACTGGCATGCTATGTAGCCACTAAGACAAGCCCAAGCCCACTGGCAACACCTCGCTACCAGTCTCACTTAAACATGGTGATACTGAGATCCCAGTCGGAGCTCTCACTTTTCAGAATCATCTTAGAAGTTGACACTAATACCAGCACATATTGTGTTAACCTCCAAGTCTGTTATATCCTGGCCAGGAAAAATGGAAAGCCAGTCACTAGTCTATTGTTCCTCATTCCCCATTAGCACTAACCTATGCATTGGCTATTGAAGAATTTCTAACACAATTTGGTCAATATTCCATGTCATTTTTCGTAGCATGAAGTTGTGTTTAGAGGCTACACGGTGGAAATATCGCCATCATTGTGCTGTGAAAGCACGCACTGGTTCACCACAGCCGCTCAACCAACAGCACCATGTTTGATATGAACACTAGAAAGTCTGACCACAGGAAGTTGGCACCGACATTGCCTTAATCTTGAAGTCCTTGTTTCTAGGAACAAACCACAGTGTAAAGGAATATTCCTCCACCCACCCACAGTAACCAACACCTTTCCTGGGCAACACTCTCCCACACCAGCCTCCACCAGTCTGTCACCCCCACTCCACAGTCACAGACACAGGTTTCCCCCCAGCAGATGAACAGGACAGACCTGAAACACTGTGGTCCATGAACGCCTCATCGCTTCAGCCGCTTCCCTCTGCCTGTTTCTGCTCTGTCTTGGCTTTTGTCACATATTGATCTTCGAAGAAGAACCGAGCAGTCAATATCTGGCCCCCTCCCTTATTGAATCACACAGGACACGCTTACTCTGCACAACCCTTGCTAGAAGCTTGGATTAGCCCCCAAAACAAATTGATTTCCATGTTTTGACAAAGAATTAAGAATTACACTACATTGTGTCATTCTGTCAAGTGTAGCCTGGATTGACCATTTTATCGAAGGTTGTGATACACAACCTCCTTCCTGAAGTGAATTTGAGGACTGCCCATTATTCCAAAACAACAATTGTCTGAAAGATGTTCCATTGGACCGAATACCCAATTGTCCCACAGTGTGTTACCCCAAAACAAATGCCCATTGTTTAAGACCCATTGCTCTTAAAATAGATATTCTGCCTACTACAAACAGAAGCAGATGGCTAATTATTTTACAGAATGACAGATTTGTTTTCCTACCATGGCAAAGGCATGACCCTCCCTACTTTGTCTGTTATTGGCTAGTACATGGTAGGATGAGGCTAAGAACTTTTGGACCAATCGTAGGAAGGATAGGGCAGGTCAAGCCTTTGCAGTCATTCTCAATAATCATTAGTCATGAACTTTGGTTTGTTGTGTATTTTCAGAGCAATGGGCCTTGGGAACACATAATAAATGATAAACATCCCCATGGATGTCAAACAAGTGAGCTTTTGGTATTTAGCTTTGGAATATTGCGTTTTGGTAAAATAGTTGATAAATAAAATGCAGCTAAATGCAAGAACAAATGTAAAAGTGTCTCATGTGGAGAGAAGTCCTGAAGACAAATATGTCTTCATGACAGAAACATAGTTCTGTCCTTTTATACAGCAATATCTAGCTAAAAATAAATCAGACCGTACCTACTGGACCACAAGAGGCATTAAGAGCAAAACACATTAACTAATGAATTTTGCAACAGGAAAATGCATTGCTATAAATATTACCATTGGTAAGAGTACCTAATTTTGTCTTTCAAAAGTTACAATGTCTCAGTTGAAGTTGTAGAATTTAGAGAAAACTTTATTGAGAATCAGAATCAGAATACCTTTATTAGTCTCACAGAGGGAACATTTATTTTTTTACAGCAGAAAAGAGCCAACAACAGCTTAATAAAGTTACCTAAGAAGAATGCCTTAAAAAAAAAATTAAAGATAAAAAAAAAATGATAATAAAAAAAGTTACACAATTTACAAAAAACACATCCTGTCAGGGCAGAGCTCCAGCAGGTTGCAGTTTGAGCACAGAGGCTCTTGTTTGGTGAAACTGTTTCCATGGTTTGGACTTCAGTGTGGTGGCGTGGAGTTATCGGGTCCTGTGTGAAAATCCCTCATGGCTGCTCTGATTGGTCCCGCCTGACCCTTCCTGAGGCCAGTGATTGGGCAACAGTCATTACCTTATATGAATATTTATTTATATTATTATATGAACCTGTTCTTACAACATTCATTATGTGTTATTATTATCACTTATTGTGACATTATTAATTATCATTAACAAATGTCCTGACATCACAGATCCCCTGTCCTTCCTTCTCCTGCTAACACTGATATCACTTTATTTTCTATAGCAGGATGGAATCAGTAGTTAATGGTGGAAAATGTGTGATTATTCATCTGTTTCTCAACATTATATTTTAGACAGTATATGGTTTGACATGATCGACAAAGTGATATTTTTAAAGGTGTTTGAAGTGTCAGACATGGATAGAGAGATTGCCATTTTAGGAAAAATGCTTATTTGCATTCCTACCAAGAGTAAAAGAAGATTAATATATAATATAAATAAAAAGAATATAATTGAATAGTATGTTGAAAATATCAGAAAGAACAACTTAGTATAGTATGTCAGAAAAATGGTCATAGCATTATATGTTGGAAATATCACAAAATACAACATAGTGTAGTCTATCGAAAAATTTGGGGAAATAACCAAGAGTAGTTTGTTGAAAAGAATGTCGTAGTTTTGTATGTCCAAAATATCAGATAAAAAGGATATAGTATAGTATGTAAAGGTATTTTATTCATAGTCATAGTATTAAATGTGAAAAATAAGTAATAGTATAGTATGTCGAAAATAGAAAAAAAACTACTTAATTGATAATAAAAGAAAAAAGGTCTTCAAAAGGTATTTTAAAAAATAAAGTATAGTATGTGAAAAATATAAGAAAAAGGACATAGTATATCATGTGGAAATTATAAAATAAAACAACATTGTATGGTATTGCGGAAAAATGTCATAGTATTGTATGTCAAAAATGTCAGACAAAAGTCATATAATAGTCTTATCGGAATTTTCTTTATAAAAAACGACATAGTATAGTACGTCAAAAATATCAGAAATTACTACAAGGTATAGTATGTTGGAAATATTCAAAAACAAGTGATATTATAGTATTATAGATTTTTATTTATTTATTAAATACAACATAGTCGGAAAATGACATAATATAGTATGCAGAAAAAAAAAAAATATATGACAAAATGTCAGAGTATAGTATGTCAACATTTTTTATAAAAAAGGGCATAGTATATACTCGAATATCATTTTAAAAAAACATAGCATAATATCTAAAAAATATCATATAATAATATAGTATGTCAAAAACATAGGAAAATCAACATAAAAAATGTCGTAAAAAGTTGTGGTATAGTATGTTGACAATATCAGAAAGAACAACATAGTTTAGTATAGTTTAAAACATCAAATAAATAACAAAGTATATTATGTAAAAAATATCAGAAAAAACACAGTATACTATGTCGAACATTTTGAAAAAATAAAATGGCTCGGTATGTTGAAAAATGTCGCGCTAAAGTGTCCAAAAAATTACCAGAAATAACAAGAATTCATAGTATAGTTTAAGAAAAATATCAGAAAAAACAATGTAGCATAGTATATCAAGTATATATTTTTTTAAATAGAATACACCAGTAGAGTTTATCAAAATTATCAGAACAAAATCAACGTAGTATATTATTTCAGAATATGAAAAAAAACTACAAGTATGTTGAATTTATCATATCAGTTATGTTGTTGTATATTTTGCTATTTGACCGTGACAGTAAGTTTAGTAGTGAAGTGTCCTATAAATTATTCAAGGAATACTTATAATGATCTTGAATAAGTGCTAATGCTGTTGTTGCTGCTCATGGAGGATTCAGAGTGTTAGCTTGTGTTCTATTACATTAATAGCATCATTGCATCAAATACATATTTTATATGGAAAGTCAAAGAGAGTGGCCCCCATGAATAAAGCACTACTATCTGTCTTTCCGTTTGCAATGCTTTTAGAGTGGCCCCTCTCTTGGGCCCCGTCAATGTTTGAGTGCTTGTTGACATTTAGCATCTGCATTAGCCAAATGCTATATGACAGACAGCTTTGCCTCACCTCCATAGTGTGCACACATTGGAAGCATGCAGATTGTGTCAGTGTGGTTTGGTCCTCTGCTGTCCTGCTGTCATTTAACACCCTGTTGTCTCTGCCTGGCCAGGTTTGACTACTGCAGGTTCATAGAGCTAGACTACGTTCCTATGGAGACAGACTATATGGTCTCAATGCGCCAGACAAAAAGCCTTGCATCGTCCAACTCACCGACTAACAAGTCTCCTGATTGCCACAGCCGTGCAACAAACTCTCCCTCAACCCCCCGCTCTCGGTCTGTTCTGAGTCCCCTTCTTTCTTCACTGTCAGTGTTCACTTTCTGAAGCATGGGAATGTTGAGAAGCTGCACAGCTCATGATGTTACAACATGGAAACCATTTGACAATCGTTTACACAGCATCATGTCTCGTGTGCCATGTTACTCCCTCCTTCTTTTATTTTTTTATTTTGTCTTCTCATACCTTGTTTACATTAAGTAAAATCACTTCATTTATTTTGATGAATGCTTCTTCTTCTCTGTTATATTATTGAGTGTCTTTTTTCGTTAGTGCCAAAATGACTGAGTGTCCTGGTTTCTAAACTGTTCTCTGTTAGCTGTGATTTTGGCCTTTGTATTATGTCTGCATATTTGTGCATTTCCGTGTTGTATTGGCATGCAATTGGAATATTTGTGTCTTTTAATTTGTGGTTTTGCTCAACAGCTCACAGGAGTCACTGTCACCTAGTTGTTTAGGGTGTGGTTTCATGGTGAACTTGGAACAGCTTAACATGTTTTCTTTTACTTTTGAACAGGCGGACACCGGCAGCGCCTAGCAATAGAGATCCCTATGGCAACACCCCCCTCAGCAGCAGCAGCAACTCAGGCTCTTGTAAAGGCAGTGAGTGCAGCCCCACCAAAGGGTAAGACAATGTGCATGGTCGGCATGGTTGGTTTTGTTAGCCTGATAATCAGGCTTTAGAGCTTTACATTTCCCCCTTAACATCTAAATAGCAAGAAATAAGACATTTCTAGATATTTCCTCTCCTGGTTAGGCACACAGTGTAGCTGGTGAACAAAGTTTGGGTTAGACTATTTTATTCACCTGGATATCCCAGATCACACACAGATATGCACTTTGTTTAGTGTTTGTAGGCTTTAAATAAAGGCTTTTTATAAAGTATCTGCTTCTTTGATTCAAAAAGACAAAAATTCCATGTCCATGTACCATATACATTACACAAAATACATCTACAAATACAAACACGAAATACAGGTGGGTTATCAGATACAAACTAACAAGTTCTCTTTCAAACATTTTGAATTTACAATGGTAGTCGATAACAAAGTCTTGCTCCTTAAACAGAAAAAATTGATTGTCCAAATGAAGGTTTGCATAATGCAATGTGAGTGAGGTAATTATACTGGTGTTTTATATGAATGCTAATGTGGCCGCTTGTTTGATTTAGATGTAAACAAGGAACAAGCCACTGTTGGGATGATATCTTTATTTATTTTTATTTTGTATTTTAGTATTTTATTATATATGTTGCATTGTTGGAGGAGCTCAGGTCAGAATAATTGCATTGCCATTTTGACACTGTAGCTTATGTGCATATGACAATAAAACCTTTGAATTTGAATAAAACAATGCAATTAGGATTATATATCATTAAAATATTAAGCATATGTAAGGCTGCTGCCCCCCAGGTGACAGCCATACAAAAATGTATGCAAGTTTAAAAGTAGGCCACGTCCAATTCATGTTTGTAATTGTTAGTTTCATTTATCAATAATCCAGAAATTCTCAAATAAACAATTAAATATAATTTGTTAATAAAATAAAATAAAAACATTTTTTTGTAGGATTTTGGTAGCTACTTTAAAATAGTTGATATATACATATTATGCAATACCCAATCCTTCATACAAGACCATCATGCAGTGTCTTGATGGTTACATCTTGTGAATAAAGATGTCACTGAAGTCAACCTAGAAAAATACCTTCCATATGCTTGTGTCCTAGTCGTCACCAGAAATACACGTCATGTACGGACAACCATGGCATCCGGCCCCCTCCACCAGAGCAGTACCTCACACCGCTGCAGCAGAAAGAGGTGTGTATCAGACACCTGCGGGCCAGGCTAAAGGAGACCATCAACACTCTTCAAGACAGGTGAGATACTGAGAAACTGATTATTAAAACAGAACCCTGAGAGTCCGTTTTTATAGTCTTCCATCCATCCATCCATCTTCTCCCGCTTACCCGTGGTCGGTCGCGGAGGTAGCAGTTCCAGCAGAGAGCCCCAAACCTTCCTTTCCCTGGCCACATCAACCAGCTCTGACTGGGGGATCCCAAGGCGCTCCCAGGCCAGCGAAGACATATAATCCCTCCACCTGGTCCTAGGTCTTCTCACCTTATCCCTAAGGGAGACGCCAGCCACCCTGCGGAGAAAACCCATCTCGGCCATTTGTATCCACGTTTTATAGTCTGACTTTTTTTAATATTATATACCAAGTTCTAACCCTAACCCTTTGCCCCTTTATTTTCTCCACTTTCACCTTCTTAGGGACGTAGAGATAGACGACCTGAGGGGCCAGCTTTACAAGATGCAGGAGGACTGGGTTGAGGAGGAATGTCACCGTGTTGAGACTCAACTGGCTTTGAAGGATGCGCGTCAGGAGATCCAGCAGCTCAAACAGGCCGTGGACACTGTTCGCGACAGGCTCAGTGATGCTGGGGGGCTGAGCGGCGACATAGGGGTCCAGAAGTACTTTCAGGACATCAACACTCAGAACCACAAGCTTGAGAACCTTTTGCTCAACATGGAGCTAGCCCAGGCTGGATTAGCCAAGGAGGGGGAAGCCATACCAGGCAGTCGGACCCGTGTTGGAGGTTCTGCACCAGCATCTGTATCAGGGGAAAGTCCTGGAATACCCAAACCGGCAGTAGGAGGAAGGGGGTCTTGTTCCTGCGACTGTTCTCCAGCCCGTTCTTTGACAAGGAGCTCCACCTACACTAAGCTGAGTGATCAAGCCCTTGGGGACAGGAATGGCAATGGCCCGGACTATCCTTGTTTGTCAGGTGATGGCACCCAGGACAGTGGTTTTGTGTGTTGTGGGGAAAGCAACGTCACCAGCCGGGCCGACCTTCTGCTGGAGGCCGCATTCCTCTCTGAAGAAACAGCATCTTTACTCAACTCCTACGCACAGACCTTCTCCCAATCTCTGCCCCATTCTGTGCCCAACTCCCTGCCCCATACTCTACACAACCCCCTGCCCCATTCTCTGCCCAACTCATTGCCTCACACCTTCTCCCATACCTTGCCTCGCTCCTTCCCTCGCAATATGTCCCACTCTGTTCCCCACGCCATCCAGCACTCCTCCACCTATGAGAAGCTGTGCACGGGCGAGCGGCTGGCATCCCTTCGTTGTGGTCTGGGTGGAGCGGGCTGTAGGAGCCATCCCTGTCTGTCCCACCACCACCTCTACCTGCACTCCTTGCGGGAGACCGGCATTCAGACCGAAAGCTGCCCCATCCCAGCAACGGCAGGTTACCCCTCTGATCTGGATACCATAGCGGAGCAACGTACATTCCGCTCTCAGGCCTGCAGCCCCACCTCCACCTGGATGTCTGATGAGGGCGATGAGGATCTGGACTCCATAACCACCACAACTTCAATAACCACCGCAACAATGATGAGTACGGCCACAGAGCCGATTCTGGTCACCAAAACCCCACCGGTCCCTTCCTTACCAAGGTCCGCTACTGATGCGTGCTCCATGGATAGTCCTCTTTGTGGAGAAGATGTGAAGGAAGAGGAAAAGCAAGACAAGGAGAACAGAGAAAAGGAAGCTGTGACAACAGAACAACGGGAGGAAAGAACGGTGGTCAGATTGGCAGAAGAAGAACAGCAGACGCAAGTGGGCTCAATGGGAGGGAATGAGTTGGAAGTTCACGGAACAGAAGAGGATTTAACAGAAACATCAGCAGGGATGCAGGGTGAGTTTGGAGGAAGCTGTGAAGAAGTCAGACAGGTTGGGTCAACACTAGAAAACCTCAGCATGGAAGACAGGCAGCAAGAAGTTGGTCTAGCAGCAGGATCACCCCAGGTAGAGAAAGCCGAACTGAGTCCCAGTTGCTCAGGATACACACCAGACGTAGAACAGCCTCACACCTCACAGCCGAGGAGATCCACTTCAGAGGAGATCGCCGGTGTCACTGTGGTGGAGTTGCATGATGAGGACAATGATGAAGATGAAGCTAAAGAACAAGGTGCAACAGGGGGAGCCACACCCAAGGAGGACGAGTCATCGGACTCTGGGACAATGGTAAAAACCTACTGGAGTCGTCACTTCCTGGTTGATCTTCTGGCGGTGGCTATCCCCGTGGTGCCAACCGTGGCGTGGTTCTGTCGCGGCCCCGTCCGTGGTGAACAGCCCATTTATCATATAGGGTCGCTGCTGCGAGGCTGTTGCACTGTGGCGCTGCACTCACTGCGCAGGGGAGGTGGGTTGAGGCACTACCCTGCAGGCGGGGGAGATATGGGTGGATCACAGATATAAGAGGAGAGTCTGGTCCGTCCTCCGTGGTCCTTAACTACAACTTCTCCTGTGTGGGTATGGGTCCTTCGCTTGTTGGAAGATACCTGTAAGGAAAGTGGTAGAAACAACTTCCTGTCCTGCATTCTTCAAGGTTAACAGCTAAGGGGAACATCCGGGACAGGAATTCTGCATTTATGACCTACATCTCTAACTGGTTAGGTCTGTTCTGTTTGGTCCTAATCCTTATGGTCTCCGACCCACTGGTCCTTGCTATTGCTACCAAGATGTCTGCTAACACTACTGACTCCTGCAAAACTGAATTAGCTGATTAGAATGAATGATCTGTGCTTGAATGTTTAACGCTGATTGTTTTCTTTTTAAATGCAGGGAAATGCTAAAAGGTTCATCGATCTGTCAATCTACCAGGCTGTCTCGAAATAAAAATGTTCTAATGATCTTATGTATGTATAAAAATGTGTCCATGTACAACACTTCGCTCACTGACCAGTGAAGGGAGGATCCACTCTAATTCAGTCGTCACACATGTCCTACTGTATGACTGCAGACAGTTTTTTTTTATTTTGAAATCAAAAACATTGAGCTATCACTATCAAGAAAGACAACGTAGAACAATGCTGTTAAGAACCTTCAACTCAGTTAGAGGGCAGATCGATTATGTTGTTATTACAGATTACTGCTGCTTTAACTGTTTCTGTCGACAAAATTAAGACAGAGGACTTCTTGAATACAGACTTGTCTTGAACAGGAAATGAGGAAAATAACTGCCTCAGAAATGAGTTGGGGGTTATGATTTTGGCCAAAGAAAGATTTGAAGCAAAAACTAGGTAGGAACACAACTAAATAAATAATTGTTTTTACTGTTTATCTTCTCCATGAACAGCATCTCTCTGGACGATTGACTGTGTAGCTACTCAGTTTCAACTCCTAAACTGTTAACCTCAACCGTTAAAAGAATAGTTGGACACTTTTGGAAGTATGTTATTTGCTTTTTTGATGCAAGTTAGATGAGAAGATCAATGACACTCTCATATCCGTACTCTAAATATGAATCTAAAACCCACAGGCGGTTAGCTTAGCTTAGCAACAAGATCAGAAGTAGGGGGGAACAGCTAGCTTACTCTGTCCTATCCACCTTCCAGATTCTCTAACAGAAGTTTTAAATTGTTTTGCATTGTTTTCCTTGTATTTATCTTCATGGCTTTGTTCTTGGATTCAGGCTATAAGAGAGAGTAATTAGGAACAACATGGACGTTACGTTTTAAAGTGGATTTCACCTGTCCTCAGTCATACACTGAAGCGTGCATTCAAAGCAAACTCAGCTGAACTGAGAAATAAGATAAACTCCATTTGGGTTGCTTTGGTCGGACACTTGTTTGTAGATACTCACTAACTCAGTTTGACACTTTGATGTAGATCTGAATAAAGTGAGTTGTGCTTAGTCTGTGCTCTGTGCTGTATATTCCTGCTAACCTGATGCTCTCGTGGTTTAACTGTCAATGGTATGTATTTCAAGTCCGCTGTACAAGAGTTAGTCAGTCACTGCGAATAAAATCAACATTGTTTAATAGATTATTCTGCAAAGCATTTCTGGACACAGAGTACATGTTCTTGAACTCAAAATGTAAAATCAAAAGATATGTAGGTTGTTATCACTTTTAGGATCAGGGTGTTTAATTGGTTTGAATGTGAGGGATTTTATTTGAAATGTCGGTACCACTTCACAATAAGACTACCCTTATAAAGGATTCATAAAGGGTTTATAATTAGGTTATGGATTAGGTTGTAAACACTTAATTAATCATTAAGAACAATTTATAAACCAGTTCTAACATAGTTTTCATATATCAACACAGGCTCACTATTTGGCAAGATGACTAAGCCTTATATTGGCTACTTAGTGAGAATCAACTCAGTGAGCAACAGATACCAAGGATGCTGGCTGATGAAGAAGATGAAGTAAGCTAAGTAGCCAATATAAGGCTTAGCAGTACAGATAGATGTGGGCTCACTATTTGGCAAACAACCGGTTGCTCTGCACAGTTGCTCTTTTTATCTCATATCTTATAAAAGCTTATTAATGATTTATAAAGTGTTCACAACCTAATTAATTAATTAATTACAAACTATTCGTAAACCCTTTATAAGGGTAGTCTTATTGTAAAGTAGTACCGAAATGAAATGTCTTATGCTTGCTGATCTTGTGCATATTCTTTGGTTCATGTGTACTAAGGGCAAATAAGCAGCCTGTAACTGTATAATCAAAACGTGTCTAAATGTCAGACTCGCCCTAATACAACCAGCAAGAGTCGCCTGACACCAACTGAACTGTTTAATTATTCGGTGAGGAAATAAGTGGAATTAATCTTTTTTAGTTTTTTTAGTTGACATATTTTGCACTATTGTTCACTTTATACATTTTAGGCAATTACTTGAATTTGAGATTGTATGTGTATCCAAAGTGTTGTGTCCACTGATTGTTTTGTTCGTCTGCCATTTTTCCGATAGTGCTGATCATGTTTAGAGCAAAAATAAAACAGGTGTGTAGCTAAAATAATGCAGAAAATTCAGGTAGATCTTTATTAAAAATATTAATACAATACATGCCATTATTTCTGTGAATGCTGTAAAGCAGTTGCCTGTCATTCATGCTTTTTGATTTCAGGTCTTGACCACAATATGTATCTACAAGCCGTACAAATAATGGACATTTAATTCTAAATGCTGATGTAAAAACACACACTGGTAGAGAATGAGCAGTGTTTATGCTACGTGATCAAATTATGTAATAGTCAGACGTCAGTGACAATCATGACAAGCCCCGTCTGTGTTTGTTTTTTGCAGCGGCCATTAGCAATGCATTGAGATCCATGAAACGATTGAAGTAATGCCTTAGAAACAAAGGACTGCCTCTTCTCCACTTCTCCATATTTGCTCATCCAGAACCTCAAGATCACTGTCATTGTCATGAGTTGTGTTCCCATCTCCTGACTTTATGATCTGTTGGGCTCAAATGGATTAGGAGGCTAAAACTATTTCATGTTTTACAAAAAGCCATATACTCCCGTGAGAATGTGTTTTGATGTTTTGTGAAACAAATCTATCATGATAGAAGTCATGTAATTGAGCTACATCAGCGTTTGATATAATTTGATTGGACGCATTTTGATTGGACGCAGGATGATGTAAAGAAGAAAGGGTGTATTTATTGAAATCCAGGTTTAGGAGTTCAGGCTTGTTGTTGGGTGCAGCAATCATCTCAATCCCTTTTATTTACCTCTATGCACAACAGTCTATACTTTAGCTGCTTATATTGTAATATATGTGTCTGAAGAGTTTTTTTAAACTGTTGTGCATTGTTATTATTGTATTATCCCCAAAAGCCCTGTTTTTTTTTTTAATCTTGTGCTATTTTGATTTTGTGTAAGTTAATATGTTGCGCAAACAAGACATATACCTGAGGGGTGTGCTATCATAAGGGGTCGAAAATCTGCCCAATGTATTAAGTCATCAATTTTGTTTGGATCACACTCAACATGTTGACACATGTTGACGGTTATCAACACAACATCTAAGGTGTTTTTTCTCAAATGGCCTTTCATAACTATTTTAGCGTTGTTATTTAAAGATAGAGCATGATAACATGACCAAGCTGTGTTAACACAATTTTGAATGTCAAATCACAAAAACATTTTTCGAAATTCCTGAAAAAAGGCAACTTTTGCTGGAAATGTATTTTGCTGGCTTTCCATCATTTTTAGTGTTAACGTGTAAATATATAGCATGTCAACATGACCAAACTGTTGTTTCAATGTCAATATCATGAAACACATTTATTTGCTCAATTGGCTTTTCATAAAACTCTACGTATAAACACATGAACAAATCTTTAATACATTATTGGCACTAATGACCTTCTGTAGATTTTGTCAGATTTCTTCAGAATAACTTCATAGAACACCCCTCTGGTTCACACAAGTTATTAATCCAATGTATTCCATACACAAAATACTCAATTATCATTCAACACATTGTGCACATGGTATTGTCTTGTACACAACATTCATAATGTTTTGTGAATAACATTATAAATGTTGCACCAAAGGGATAATTTCTGCATGCAAGAAAGCAATGAAAAAAATAATATATGTTTTTCTCTTGTTCATATAAGATTTTAAAACATACCTTTTTGGATTGGTCCTGTATTCAATAGCTTTTTTTTATGTTTAATGTATACTGTGTTTCTTACAGGCCTGTATAACATATTTGTGTCTGCAGGCCTTTGTCCTGAACTTGATTACATTCTTGGAGTCATTTTGGCCCCTACATTTTCCTATTCAATGAATAACACTATGGCCCGCAGGCCTTATGTAGGATTCCAACCATTGTTATAAATGCTTCAGTTCCAGAAAAGGGTTGATTACAGGGTGTAATTTATTTATTTATTAAAATTATATTCTGACTTTCCTCCCATTAATCTCATACCGCACTTTATCAGAACCCATTCAAACATTGTCGCAATGCCAAGGAGGCCATACACCTGAGTTTGACACACTATTTTTGTCCCATAATGCACCTGAACTTCCTGCTGTAGCGTTGGTGGTGCCAGTGTACAGTTTGAGTGGAAGGGGGAGACTGAGTGATTATATACTACGTATATCCTAAAACACATAATGATGCTGAATATTTTGGGGGGAGGTGGGTATGTTTGGCTTCTTTATATTGGTCAATATTTGAATGTGTATTGTAATGTTAGGCTTTATTCCTTGTCTGATTGTTTGAGTATGTGTTCCATAGCCTATGTAATGATAGTTAATGTAAACAGAGGTTATACAAAGTCATTTAACATACTAACATGGAAGGAGTTTAATGCCTTGAATAGGAATTTAGCTGACATCCTTAATATTTACAGATAATGTAATGTAAATTAACTATTTTAATGGCAATAGTAGTGTGTACAGTTAAAGACATCAGCATTCACACTCCCACCACACTGTATAATAGAAGACCAAAAGCCCCTATATTAAACAGCATGGAGGAAAAGTATCTGTTGTCTGTGTGTTTGTCTCAACCTTATTTCTCTTAATGTTTTTATTGCTTATTTTTTTTACCTGAAATAATTTGTTATGCTTATTTTCAGGTTCAAAAGTATGTTTTGTGCCTCTAGTGTGTTCCAGAAACAATGTAGACGTTGACCTGGAGAGTCTAGGGAGCAAAGAAAACGAGTTCTAACCAAAAGTGTTCACAGTAAGGTGGATTATCCATCTATATTATTAAAGGGTATTGCTATATCTCAAAGCATGGATAATAAGGTTCAAAACTGTACAAGACAAGAAGAAAAGGTGTTATTTGGGTGAACTATCATCAAATCAAGCACCAGCCATTCTTTTATTGCAGCTAAACCATAGACTGTATATAAAATGGACGTAGTGTCCGTGACGTCACCCATAGGATTCTGCAGAGTTGCCGAGAAGCCCTTAGTAGGCGGAGTCGGCCACTAAAGTCTCGACAGTGACGTCAGAGTCTAACTCCCGCCTTCTCCAGCCTGCTCCAAATAACGGCTCCTACACACGGCGGCGTGCGTTGTCGCTTGCCGGCGGGGGGGGCTGAAACTCGACCAACAACATGAATCTCCCGCCCCAGACACACAAGCACGCGGTTTGATTGGCTCGAGCTTGTACTGGCATATGATTCGATTGGCTGACGCCTCCGTCGAGGCGGCAAAAGTAGAACATTTCTGTACTTTTGCAGCGAGCACCGCGAGAGAAGCTACGCTTTGCTCCCACAATGCAGTTCGGCGAATCGTGACGTCACCCCATTCAAAGTGAATGGGCAGAAGCGTTGAATCGGCAACGCACGCCGCCGTGTGTAGGGGCCATAAGGGCGAAGAGGCGGAGCCGAGGCGGGAAATGCTGCCACCGAGCTGGAAGTAACAGAGCTAGCTCAAGCTAAGAAGCTAAGTTAACATGAAATACATGCATACCAAGTTACTGCGTGGCACTTTGGTTTTGATAAAACAGTGCAGTTCCACTATATAAACGTTACATTCATAATCAAACGAGAAAATCTGCAAGAGAATTAGCTATTTTTTGTTATTCTTAATGCTTGTCATTCACACTTTAACATACAAATAAGTACCGATACATAGCAGAACAATTGTGGCGATGTTCAGCTTAATAAGCCTTGTTCAACATAATTTATTTAGCTCCACCAAGAGTAAAGAGGATGATGATGTTCTAGGAGTGAAAAGGGTGAATTTTGTGGTATTCATATGCCATACTGTAAATGTTGCATTACAGTTAAAAAAGAAAAGTGATAGAATCAAAGCCATTTTGGAGGCAGCTGGAAAATTCCTAGACATGAAAGATATTAAAGCAGATCAGATACATGCAATGTTAGCTATAAATGGAGCTGGGGAAAATGAAAATCAGGATGAGGGTTAGAGCCTTAAGCATGGTTCTGCACATACAGTGGAACGCAAGAAGCCTCATAGCTAATGGTCAAGAATTCAAGAAATATATATATGAGCTAGAGGTAGTCCCTGAGGTAATATGTGTGCAAGAAACCTGGTTACGACCTCAATTAGACTTTGTCATTCCAGGATTTAGCTGTATAAGGCATGATAGAGCTAATAGTCAAAATGGTGGAGGGTGTGCCATGTTTCTCAAAGATGGTGTGGCATATAGGGAGGTGCAATCTCCTGATGATATAGAGTGTATTATAGTGGACATTTGCAACCCTAGGAAACAAGATAACATTAGGATAATCAATTTATACAACCCATGTAAAAATCTAACCCCTGATATATTTAAAGAAATAGCAGGCAATAAACATAGGAAGGAAGTTTGGTGTGGTGATTTCAATGCACACAACAGTCTATGGGGCAGCAACCATACAGACAGTTACATAAATATAGTGGAAGAAATGCTGGAGGAAAGAACACTAGTATGCCTTAATGATGGACATGGCACAAGAGTAGATGTACACAGGGGGAAAGTCTCATGCCTGGATCTGACATTAGTACCAAACTGTTTGGTTCATACATGCGAATGGTTTGTTTTGAATAGCTCCACTGTAGGAAGTGACCATTATCCAGTGCTTACTCAAATGAATACTAATGTATATATGCAGGAAGGAGGTGTAATAACCAGGTGGTGCTTTGCTAAAGCTGATTGGGGGAAATGTAGGATATGGTGTGAGGAGTCGGTACACCTGCTAACATCAGAGGGAAGCATAGAGGTAATTACAAGCCAAATAACGCAACATATACTAAATGCAGCAGAGAACAGTATACCCAAAACAACAATTAAGGGTAGGAAGAAAGTGGTGCCATGGTGGAATAAGGAATGCAGCAGGGCTATTAAAGACCGAAATAATGCATTTAGAGAATTAAAGAAAAACATGACGCAAAATAATGTCATAGAGTTTCAAAGGAAAAGGGCAGCTGCTCGAAGGACAATTAAATATACAAAAAGGAGAACATGGAGATCATTTTGTTCTACCATTGGCAGAGGAGTTAAATTAAGTGATGTCTGATCCATGTTTAAGCGGAAGAGTGGGAAAAGGAAAACCATTACAATTCCAGCTTTGGTTGATGGGGAGAGGCTGGCAGTGACAGATAAAGAAAAAGCAGATATGTTAGGAAGGACACTTGCAGCAGTACATAGTGGGGAGCATCTCAGTGATATTCATAGGCAGCAAAAACAGCATTTACTATCAGAGAATGAAAACGTGAAGGAGAAGAGACAGGATAATAGGTCAGCTCTGGATGTGGAATTTACAATGTCAGAACTCAAAATAGCCTTACAAGGTACAGGATATACAGCCCCAGGACAAGACCAGCTATGTTATGCTATGTTTAGACAGTTACCTATGGAAACTATGAAAATGGTGCAGAGTCTTTTCAATAAAATCTGGAGAGAAGGAGATATGCCAAGTGTGTGGAAAACAGCAATCGTGCTACCATTCAATAAGCCAGGGAAAGGCACAGCTAACCCTAGTGACTACAGACCAATAGCTCTTACATCACACCTATGTAAATGGATGGAAAAGATCATTGTCCGTAGGCTCTCACATACTGGACCAGAAAGGGCTGCTGAGTAGTTTTCAGAGCGGATTTCGTAAAGGGCGTTCCACAATAGATGCGTTAGTAAGAGTGAGTAATGATGTGGAAAAAACATTGAAAATGAAAGAGATAATGGCAATAGTGTACTTTGACATTGAAAAGGCGTATGACTCTATGTGGAGGGATGGGTTACTGATCAAATTTGGTAGAATGGGTATTGGAGGGAGAATGTACAATTGGGTAAGGACCTTTTAACAGACAGGACATTTAGAGTAAAGGTTGGAGCAGATATTTCCAATTTTTTTTAAATAGAAAATGGTATTCCCCAAGGGAGCAGTCAGTCCAATATTATTTAACATCATGATTAATGATATATTTACATGCTTAGACACATGCATACAATCGGCTCTGTACACAGATGATGGGGCTATTTGGATGAGGGGAAGAAATGCCCCATAAGTTATGGAGAATATAGCTAGAGCGATTACAAAGTGGAGAGGGGGTCATATAACTGGGGATTCAAAATGTCAGAAATCAAGTCATGCTACATGGTATTTACAAACAAACGCAAGATGGATGGCCAACAGCTAACACTATATGATCGTCCAATGACAAAGGTGAATGAGTTCAAATACCTAGGACTGTGGTTTGATAGCAAATACACATGGAAAATGCATATTAATCAAGTGGAAACAAAATGCAAAAAAGTATTACATTTATTGCGAGCTGTAGCTGGATGCAACTGGGGCGCAGATAAACAAGCATTAATAGACATTTACAGATCAATGATGAGGTCCACAATAGACTAAGGTTGTATAGTGTATGGAGCAGCAGCACAAACATTGCTTTTAAAAATGGATAGAACACAATATAAAGCATTGCGGCTGTGTATTGGAGCAATAAAGTCATCCCCTATTAATTCAGTTCTGATAGAAGCAGGAGAGACACCTCTGGAGATCAGAAGAGAGAAACTTGCTCTGTCATACTGGGTCAGGCTACAAGGAAGTGGAGAAGAAAATATTTCAAACAGAATATTACAGGATTGCTGGGAATATGCCAAATTTCAGGGACGTGGGTTTGGCTGGACGAGTAAGGAAAGAACGAGGGCATATGGAGTGGAGAATATCACGTTTGCCAAAGCAACCCCATTTAGCAGTGTTACCCCATGGCTGTTCCCAGAAGCTAAAATAGATATGAGTATTGTAGAAAGGAAAAAAGAGTGGCAAATAAATGAAGTGGGAATTAAATCAAGTATGTATCTGAACGAAAAGTACTACAATTACCTACAAATGTATACAGATGGTTCTAAGAACAAGGAAGAGCGTGTTGGAGTTGGTATATACATCCCAGACGTTAAAATATCTATTTTAAAAAGAGCGTCTGATCAATTATCAGTGTATATATGTTGCGGTGTGTGAAGCAGGCAGGACCCAAATGCAGATATAAACTAAAAAACTCCTTTATTTCAAGGCTATGCGATACAAACAAAGACAAAACAGAATACTCACCGAAGAACTAGTCATTGCACAAGACAAACCGACCAAGACAGACAGCAAAACCAGAACTTAAATACACACAAGACTAATCATACAAACAAGACACAGCTGAGGAGGGAGGAGAAAATACAGGGACACCAGGTGAACACAATCGGGTAAATTAGACACACCAGGGAAACTAACGACAGGGAACCACAAACAGATTTAAACAAGACAAAACACTACGCAGACAGAAAACCAAAGACAGATCTGGGTTGCGTTCCGATAATCAAAAAATCAGCTCCTATATTCTAACCCTATCTCCTATTCCTTGACCTCTGAGTGAAACGTCACGGGGTTAAGGGATAGTGGATAGGAGAATTCAAAAGGACTTAGGATAAGAGACTGCTGTACTTTAGAGAATCCAAATGCACTTTCACTATCTGATGTGTTTATGATGCGCCAGCGGACGTCATTGTGTGCGTCTGCTGCTGCTGTGGGGAAACTATGGAAACTACGGCAACTACAGTATTCTATACAACGGACTACAACATGGATGTTTAATAAGAACGAGGGACTACTGTAAACTCATCTAGAGACTCGTGCCGTGCTCTGATGCTGTTGTTTTATGCTTTATGAACGTGGACAACAGAGAAACATATTCTTCATGACCAAAGTTGGAATTGAAATAAAAAAGGAAAGTGACATTTATGCTCGTCACCCTCTCCCTCCGGTCCACATTAATACAAATGATCCAAATACGTATGATTGTATGAACTATGAAAATATCTTAAAATCAATACAAATGTATTTATTATAAACATTAGTCCTTAACACCTATCACTGTGTATATCACCATTCAAACATCTTTTAAAAGTTGAACAAACCCCACACAGCTCAGTGAAATGTTGACTTTATTTGATCATTTCAGTAAAAACTAACGTTCATATTTCTCTTTTTGATTATAATACTGATGAACGTTAAAAAAAAAAAAAGCACTTTGGCAACTTACCACATACGTTTTAAAAAGCTTAATAAGCACCGTAACTTTCATGATATAATTTCTCCGTCATAATCGTTTGTGTCCGTGAACGGCCGACTGTTGTGTGACGCAAATGCTGCGGCTGCAAGGCATTGTGGGGCAGCATTTTCTCCTCTCCATTCAGTTAGGGAGGTCCAGTGGCTGAGAAGCAGGGAAATTAGTTTTAAGAGCAATGGGACGTCCTTTCCTCCGGAGCGTCACGTGAAGCGACTTCCGTTTGTGATGACGCTGCACAGCTGATCGTCTGACAGCAGCCAGCCCTGTCCCCGTTGTTTCCACACACACCCCCGCCTCTGTTAGTACACATTTACTGACACAAACATTTGTATCATCTGTTGTAGACCCAAATAAATAAAATAAGAACTAATTCTCAAAAAAGATAAACGCCATTCTTAAAATGTATAAACGAACAATAGTTTGATTAATATTGATTAGAGTGCACAAAATAAATACAATAATTCAGAGAAGAAAAAGAGTTATCTATCAAAACCCAGTTAGATTAACATTCATTGGATTGCACACTTTGTTTGTTGGTTTGGATATATAGCAAATTAACATGCTAAATAGCACTTAATGACTGACTGAATGGAAATGACAATAAATGAAAATGTAAAACGAAAAAAGCGATCATGAAAATGTTTCCAAAAAATGAATAAAATGATTTTTGACCACTTTGTTGTTCAGATATATCACACATTTGTAACTAAATTATACATGAATTGAAACAAAACACGGTATAAACTGAGGAGTGACTCCCGTGAGGTTCATGTATTTTCTTCACTCCGCCGGGAAACTGCTCCCATGTCACTTCCGCCAAACGAAGGCTGTCCCAATTCAAAAAAAAGACAAGACTCCTCCGAATGCGGCCCGCAAATGCAGCCTTCTTTCCCCATATTTAGAGGATACATCTGATGTACACTAGGGGTTTCACCAACTAATCGACTAGTCGACTACCTTTACCACTAGTCGGCGCTGTAGGCCCTAGTCGACTAGTCGTGAAAAAAATTGAGGTAAACGAGGTGCTGCAAAATGCTCCAAAACACGTCCGACATTCTTATGTATGGTAGTACTTCAACGAAGATGTAAACAACTCCACAGTGAAGTGTCAGTTGTGTACAGCTGTACTGAAGTACAATACAAATGCATCTGCTATGCGCAACCATCTGAAGATGAGACACCCGCTGCCGACAGCTAGCACTAGCAGTAATGCTAGCACCAGTGAGCAACGGACTGCTTTTGTTATAGAGAGGCGAAGTCACGCCCATCTACTTCCGGTCCATGGGACCCCGGAAGCGAAAAATTATACATTGAATTCAATGGAGAGAGAAAACGTATCTTTTGATCCCGTTTGAATTGTGCCACGAACTACACATATGATGTTTGTCAATCTTAAACAATCATTTCCATGTCAAAAAAGTCACATTTTGTCGTAAAACTGTTGAAATATAAGACTATGAAAAATACGCGACTACAAAGACTACAAATCCCAAATCCCATTCTGGGTCGCGTATGTGATGTCACAGGCGATAATGCTCCAAGTGGTTGCGACTCGTAATTAAAGCGAAGAAGAAGATTTCATAACTGATTTATTCCCTCCAATAAATATAAGAGATTGCTCCAATAAATTCACTTTTACAAGATGCCCGTGTGCTTTGTACCATGTTGTAATCACAAAAGTGATCATACCACTTGCTCGTTCTATCGCTTCCCGTCTGATGAAAGGACCAGGACTCGCTGGATCAGACATATCAGGTAATATCATAGGTAATATACATGTTGTGCATGGAACATAGTCAAGTTAGCTACCCAGCTAGTAGCGACGAGTAGCGAGCACGTTAGTTAGCATTACATTACTTAGCCTTGTCATTTTTAGTAGCCTTACCATGAAGTTATTATTTCATTACATGAAGTACACCAAAATGTTAAACAGTAAGAGTAGTCATCATGGTAAGTATTTTGTGAAACATTTGAAGAGTAGCCTACTGCGCCCTCCACCGGGTGCTAAGAAAGCAGTTCAGGGAGAGTCGAAGGAAGGCAGGCAGGCAGGGAGCTTTGCATGACATTCTTCTGGACATGTGTCATTGTGATAACAGTGAGGGTGAGTCAATCTGTTTGTTGGAAAGACAGTAGTTGAGTGATTACTGAGAGAAAATTATTAAAATAGATAATTATTCAGTGTTGTTACTTTAAAGTGTTGTTACTGACCTTTTTCTCTTTTATTTTCTTTACCTCACCTGTAACTGCTGAGACCCTGAGGAACATGCACACTGACCTGCTCTGGCAACCTGATTTCCACTGTACGTAATAGTATTTGGTTATGGTATATTATTTATATACATCAAAGGCACAATGCACCCCCCAGAGACACACATGTATTGAGTGTGATATTTTGCTTAGGTCATGTGAAATCATCTTTACACACTAGAAAACTGTAGGAGCGGCAACTTGATTTGAAAATTGAATTTTTAATATCCGATAATAAAGTTAATCTGTTTTCTTTATTCTTCTCTCTTCCCAGCTCCATCCATCACCGTTCTCTGTTCCTGCAGGTCCTGCTTGCTAATCAATGCTTTATTTTTTTACACAATTACAAATAAAGTCAATGTATTGTATGACATGAAGTTGTGCTTCATTCTGAGTCAATAATACATTCATTCTGCCTTCAACTGCAAAATGATTGTGGACTACACCGACATCCATGTAGCTGCCCCCCCAGTAAGATGAACCAAGCAAAGTTGACAGTCAACATACAGCTGTGCTCTTAAGTTGACATTAAGAATTTGTGAAATATTGGTAATTATTTGGAAAAAATGACTGACGATGCAGAAAACTTTTTTTATTTAGGAACAGTGGTCAGGTGAAGCATTTATCACTACATATGTGTCACACTTAAAAGGCCAAACACACTGTTTGGCCTTTTAAGAGCTCTGTCTCACTTCCTCACTCTTGGTCCTCTTCTACCTGGAAATAAAGACAACTAAAACACACACAAGCTGAATGTTACAAGTGCTTCACAAGATAAATAAAAGAGTGCAGACTGTTTAAACTATGGGCAGGGGGGCTATTTGGCAGGTTTAAATGATTGTTAGTAATGAATTATATAATTTTCTCATTGTAGACGAGCAGACAGGGAGCCAGATGAGAAAAGCAGAATATGCAGCTGCCATTTTCCTCATGGAAAAGAGAAAGGGCCAACTGTATTTGAGTGGACCAAAGAGAAAGGGAGCTTAGCGGTTAATCAGTCCAGCGACCACAGCTACAGCAAAGGGCCTGAGTCTGCAGAAACTGACCCCGAATTCTCCAGCGTGCAGTCCGCAGACACCGAACCTGGACCCTCCAGTGTGCAGTCCAGTTGTTCCGCAGACCTGGCAGGGGATACTTGGATGCGAATGGCCAAATATTCAGCAGCAGGCTTACCTGATGATGTCATCCATATGGAAACAGGGCTTCCTGACCAGGCCATGTTTAAAAGGGTGGCGGGGTTGGTGGAGCGCTTTGAGGGCTCCATTGTGTATTACGCTGGATGGAAAGTGGAGGGCATCCTGCTGGCAGACCAGGTTTTCATGGCCATGATGAAGATCCGGCAGAACTATCCTCACCTGCACCTTGCACAGCTGTTCCACTGCAGTACCGCAACAGTGGGTAATGTGGTGAACACCATGGTCCATCTGCTCCACAGGTTGCTGTTCGAAAAAATGATGTCCACTGTGCCCAGTAGGCAAAAAAACCAAAACAGCATGCCTGCTGCTTTCCAGTCCTCTGCATTCAACTGCAGAATGATTGTAGATTGCACCGACATCCACGTGGCCGCCCCAAGTCAGATGGACCAAGCCAAACTGACGTACTCCTCCTACAGAGGGATGCACTCCTTCAAAGTGCTCATCTCTGTGGCCCCAAATGGAGTCATCAACTTCTGCAGCCAACTCTTCCCGGGCTCTGTGTCTGATAAGGCCATTATGCAGCATTCAGGCATTCTGGAACATTTAGTGGCTGGCGACCTTATCCTGGCTGACAAGGGCTTTTTAATTTCAGATATTGTGCCTGCGGGTGTGATTGTGAACATTCCCCCTTTCCTGAACAAGGGTAAGTTTACAGAGAGTGAAGTGAGAGCTACCAGGGAAATAGCCAAGAACAGGATCCATGTGGAGAGGGCAAATGCCAGAATAAAGGAGTTCAGGATTCTGGACCTGATCCCTTGCCACCTCAGGAACACTGCAAATGTGCTGGTACAGCTTTGCTGTGCCTTGGTGAACCTGCAAAATCCCCTGATAAAGGAAGTAGCCAGCACCCTCACCGTTGACTAAGCCAGGGGTTCCCAAACCTTTCAGCCTGCGATCCCCGGGGGGAGCATCCAGCTGGCCCGCTGCATCCGCGGAGAGGGCTTAAACTGCTGAGACCAGCCCAAAGTCACACAACGGCTCTTTTAAGAGCCACCTACACCTTTTTTAAAGAGTTACAATCCTAAGTTATTATAATGATTACACTAGTTCATATTTTACTCAGTTTACTGAACTGTGATGCATGAAACCAGAAGGGGAATTGTTGAGGTTTACTGAAGTTACAAAGACATTAATAGATATGAGTATAACAGGTCAGTGTAAAAACAAGCTTCTGTCAGTCATGAATCATTCAAACTATTTATATAACCATGTAATACAGTTATGTAGTAGGTCAGTAAAAGTAATTCTTTATTTATATGTCTTAAATATCATTTATTTTAGAGGGGCCTGAGACTTAACATGTTCATTGCCCAAAACTGCACTGTAGTTATTGTGCATGTGACAATAAGGCCTTAATATTAGGGCTGCACGATATCAGGAACACATAACACGATAACACTTGCGATATTTGAACAAAAACGTATACATGCAGCATTATTACTTTTCCAACAACATGGGATTTATTGTTTATTAGTTAAATATCGTGTGTGTGTGTGTGTGTGTGTGTGTGTGTGTGTGTGTGTGTGTGTGTGTGTGTGTGTGTGTGTGTGTGTGTGTGTGTGTGTGTGTGTGTGTGTGTTTGTTTGTGTGTTTATTTACATGTCCTCCTCCCTACTGGCCAACACAGGGAGCATATGCTGAGTGTAGAAGTTCTCCAGGAGGAGGAGATTTCCATGCCATGCAGGGTCTTTGGGGATGGGGATGATGATCGCCTCCTTCGTGGTCCACACAACAAAGTAGCAGAGACTCCGGTCTGTGATGTGCAGCTGCCCTTGGACCTGATGCCAGTATGGGTGATTCTTCTTGAGAATGTATGACCCACCCTCCTCACGGAGACACAAGGATGGTAACTGGACTGCCTCCGCGATGGTCATGTTCCTCTGGCTGTGTGGACACTTCACCTCCAGCAGGGCAGATGTTTGCACAAGTCCATCAGGTGATGCTCCCAAAACACCCGACTCACTCACAAATAGACCAGAGTCGATCACTGTCACCCGATAGGCCTGCAAAAAAGCCTTCACCCCTTCGGCCTCGTTTACAACTCCCCAGTTGACAGCCATGACTCCGTCTAAATTGTACCCCCCAAACACCCTCTTCATGAGGGACGCGCATGGAGTGGATGAAAGTCCCGACCTCAGCACAGCACCAAAATTGCTGGCTGTCAACCTGCCCTGCCTTTGTAACTGCCACTGAGGATTTGTCCGCTGTCCTACGGTGGCTGTCTGGATGGCAGCTTGCTGGTCTCTGCTCAGTCGCATTGAGGCAAGAATTGCCTCAAGCCCCCGACCCCCATGCTCCTTCACCAGCTCCGGCACGGTGAAAATGGCCTGATGTTGAGGCTGCAGCCCTGGCTCAGGTGACAAAAGCCATGCCATGCCACACTGTGTGCCCCTCAGTGCAGACCTGAACCAGTCTACATCCTCAGTAGCGATGTCTCTGGCCAGTGGGTTGTATGTCTCCTCTTGCTGTTGGTAGAGTTGAGACACCGGCTGGACTACTTTTGAAGTGCCAGGCTTCCTCCACTGGCACTCAACTTCTGTGGAGCTGATCTGCCACATGGCAAATATTGCCAATGCTGCAGCGTGGCTGCATTTGTACATCCCCCGTGCACAATCACAGACAGCGCTCTGCATCGCGCCATCGTCTCCCATGTAGATCTGTACAAATAAAGTAAGTACCATGTTTGTTAACATGCTATAATAGATTGAATGAGCAATACAAGGATGGTCCAGATCTGGGGGTGGGAGGGTTTATTTTTCCATAGTTTTGTCCATGTGTCTGATTGTTGTTATTGTTTGTTTTTCTGTATTTTTTTAAATTTGTGTTGTATTGGTTTTGATTGTACATTGTATTTTTTAAATGTGTATTGCATTTTTGAAAAACATTTTATCAACAAAAAAAAAGGATTTGGTCAGGATCTAGACTCAGTGTGTAGTTTATTAATTAATCAATGCTCTCTATATTAGGAAAACACATACCAGTTTACCAGAGGGAGTCACACACAGCTGTGCCTAGATAACCAAACAAATTGACAAGATAACCAAAATCCTTGAATCTACACACAGCAAATAAACTCAAATGACACAACGAGATGTAAAAGGAGATCACACATACAGTATAGTCGATATAAAACTGGCCGCTTCAATCTGAAGAGCAACTAAAACAAAACACGGGAGTGTACCTTGTTCTTATGAACACTAATGTTATCCACAGCATACACACCCGTATGCAGTACACCCGTTCTAGGTTCTGATTGGCTCTCTAGGTTGGCATTCTAGCTTCTGACTGGCTGTCCAGGTTGTCAATCACATATTATACTAGTCGACTCGTAACATCGCTAAACTTTTTTTCTTGACGGTTTTCTCAGTCAACTAATGCTATTGATAACAGTAACATAAATTAACACAGCCCTGCACACTGCAGTGATTATATGCCGGGTCTGTGGTTCATCATCTTCTTTTTCATTCTCCTCCTTATTGACTGACATTAACGTTAAACATTGCACTCATGTTACTCACCGAAACCTTGTAAAGCCGGTCCCGCATGCTGGCTCTTACAGAACCGACTAACTCCCCTTTCGTGTATGTACAGCTCTCAACGTGCCCAGACTTGTAGTGATTTTCACCTCGTTTTATACTTTTATTCTCATTCTGAAAGAATGAGGTGAAATGTACCAACGTGACGGCCATCTTTGTGTTGGTGACGCGTATTATGCGGGACCAGAGACATGTAGTTCACTGAGCGGCTTAACACAAAAAAAATTGTTACTTCACAGTTTTACAACACATTTTTATTTTTTTGACTTGCAAAATGTTCTTTTAAATTGACAAGCATCATATGTGTAGTTCGTGGCACAATTCAAACGGGATCAAAAGATACGTTTTCTCTCTCCATTGAATCCAATGTATAATTTTCCGCTTCCGGGGTCCCATGGAGGCTCCCGGAAGGGGAGGGACTTCGCCTCTCTATACAAATCTTACTGCAATAATTTTGTTTTGATAGGGAACAAGGAGCAGACTGCGCAATTTATCCAGATGCGCGGGGAGAATGAAGCCCTCTTCACGGGGGCCTGTTGCGACCTCGGGAAAATAATTTAAACATAATACCAAAATAAGTACAGCTACAACAGTTTTGAAAACAGTTTGAAAACAGTTTGAAAATATTTTGCCTAGTGTCAGAAATGATTACCGGCACTTGTGACTGCAGCTGGTTGCTAGGTGCAGGGGTGCGGCCAGGGATTTTGGGCCCCGTGAAAAGATATCAAATTGGGCCCCCCATCACCAGGCCCAGGCCACGCCAACCAAGCACAATTGCTAACCACACCTCCAGAACCCAACCCACTCATGTATGCTTTAAATAACTCCACCTGTACAGGCTTGCATCTATCTTGTAGTCCAATACTAACCGCACAATATTTACTGACACTGAGCTGTGAAAATATAACACTGTGCAGACGTGCAACATTCTGCTGCAGTAGAATTCACTATTTGATATAACACTAACATTCCTGACAATAAATATCAATAGTCATCTTTTGGTGTTCATGCCTAACAATAACATTTATGAATGGAACATTCTCAACATGAATGCATAAATCCAAATAAATATAACTTAAATATACATGACCTCTTAAATTAAAATAAAGTGAACATTACCACCAACAAAATCATTTATAAAATGCTATAACACAAAAAATAACATAAGCAGCAGATTTTAAAATTAAATATACATGCCAACTACAAAATATGCAGGTATTAAAGTGGAATACAAGGGAAATGGAAATGAAAAGGCCTTATGGTGGTGCCAAATCAGAGCCTATTACCTTTTCTCAGTCTTTTTTTTACAGCTTCCTCACTTTGTCTGTCCTTTTCCTCACTTTGTCTGTCCCTTTCTGTACACCTTCTCTTGTCTTCACTGGAGCCTTCATCCTCATCATCTACACTGGTACTGCCACTGGCACTGTCACTGTCCTTCACCTCTTCCTCCACTTCCACACACCTTCCTGACAAAACTGAAAAGGGCCCTGGCTCTGTAGAGTGTACATGACACATATGATAATATATTCTTTAATATTAGTATTAATATCATAACCAAAATGTTGGTGATTAACATTTTATTTACCTAATACAGACTGATCACTCAACGCTTCAAACATCCTAAATAGACTAAAAGCAGTTTTTTGTCTTATATAGATCAGTGGCTATGTGGGAAAATACTGTGTTTGAAATGTATAATTTAAATTAGATGTTAGCTTTTTGTTTTGATATATGTGTTGTATTCCAGTCTCCCTTCAGATATGTTAAAGGCCCAGTGAAGTGTGCACCTGTGCATGATCTGTTATGCTAATACGTATAGTAATGACCAAAATTGTCCATTGGAACCCATATCAAAAAATGTTGGAATAGCAACAAATTTGACGAGTTTTGAATTTTCCGGGGAAATCTGCAGTCGACCTTCGCCTTCGTGGGCGTGGCTTGCGATCTACTGCGTGACGTCACGAGATGGACGCCGCTGCACTGTTTACATTCACCACCGTTCGTTTTTTCTCTTTTTCAAAGTCGAATTTCTCAACGTTTTTGAGCTAGTATTTTCCTGGAAAGTGTGTATGAGTCGACTGGAAGTGATTGCCAATCGAGAAAACCTGACAATGGAGGCGACAGTGAAGAAAGAGGGATGAAAAACACAGGGGAAACGATGCATTGCCGCTGGCTGTAGTAATGTCAAGTCTGCCGAAGTGGCGATGTTTCTGTTCCCAAAAGATGAAGGTGAGCCTGGCTGGTGTCATTGTTTCGGAGATTCTTTGATTGATCATGATAAATAAAGGCCACTGGTCGATTCGAGAGAGAGAGAAAGAGAGACTGAGAGAGTTACAGGGTTGTTGTTAGCATCTGGTGCTAGCTCGGAGCTAACGGAGATTAGCTGTTTCAACAATAAGGAGAGGGAGAGTGCTCTCCTGTGGGACTGAGAGAGATAACGTCAGCTCAGGGAGGTAAACTGTAGCCTAAGTTATCTCAGTGGGTTTGGTCATCTATGTAAACAAATATTTCCATCTATGTAATATTAGTTGTATAAAATAGGTTAAGAAATCATTCCAATGTTTTTTGATTATTGAAATATATGTTTCATATGAGTGTTGAGAGCTGTATCCGTAAATCTCTTAATGTTGCCCTCAAAGTGCACCAGATTGATCACTTTCCTCATCTATCCTGTCCGAAAAGCTGTCCAAATCAATCATTTCTCTCACACTAGTATCACTTTCCAGAGTCTCCGCCATGTTTACAATCGCAACTGGGTACATCTTGTGACGTCACAGCCACTATCGTCTGCAACTTCCGTTAGGCTCAGACGGCAAAATTAATAATTCATTAATTCATTAATTATGAATTATTAAAAATTATTTTAGCCATGAACAGGCACAATGATATGTAAGGAATGAAACTGCCATTTCATTTTGGTGCAAAAACATGCACTTCACTGGGCCTTTAAGTGGCATGTCATTCAACACAATGCTGCTCACCTCCTTCAGTTGGGAGAAAAGCTGGTTCAGGTTCAGCCTTATATGGGGACAGGGCTGCTGAGCATGAAGATGGATATGTTGGTCCTGGCACCGGCGGGAGGGACAACTGATTTAGTATGAATAGCTGATAAACATGTACCTGCATTTAATGTCAGCTAAAAGAGCAGTGAAATGAAAAACCTCTGAATTTTCTGTGAAGATATTAACAGTAGCCTACTTAATGTCAGCTTAGTAAAAAAAAACATTACAATTTACAATGGACTACGCTTAGCTAACAGACTAAATTCCACCACTCATGGACCACACCCACCGCATCCCTCCTCACATGCTTTCACTCTGCTAGAAAAGTGCTGCGTTTGGAGGCAGGAGTCTTAGGACCAAACCATGACATGTAAATAGAGGGGGGTGTACAGAGGCTTTGGATAATTAACTTTTGGAAGAAAATAAGTTAAATGAATCGTAAGTTTAGTGAGTAGCCTACTACGCAATATGACGTTATATTAATGTTAATTATTTATGAAAGGGTACTTACTTTTTTTTCTTAATGTTCTAAACATTTTGGGGCCCCCTGCTAGTCATGGGCCCTTAGAATCGTCCTAACCTTTCACCCCCTTTCGGCGCCCCTGGCTGGGTGACGGGGGCGGCAAAATGTAGGGGTAACTGCCGGTGACGTACAAGGACATGCTCCGTAGACCGTCTCATTTCGCAGTCCTCAGGAGGACCCAGCCTCTGAATTGGGACACAGCTTATCACTCCATAAACGTCCAGGAGCGACGCTTGGTCAGGGTCCCGTGGCGTGCAGTTGTGACGCTCCTAGGCTCCTTCAGCTTCATAAAGGGACGCAAATAGCTTTCAACTGACTGCAATGTATTCCCATCTGCGGCGGGATTTGACGCCCATGGAAGCACGGCATTCGTTTGTGTCGGCTGCCCTTAAAGGCAATGTGAGCGTCCATTCCCATTGGATAACGGAGAATTGTACACCCGGAAGTAAGTATTCCCCTTACTGTCGATTGATTTTACATTGTTATCTGCACTACTCATTGACTAAAAAACACCAGATTATCCTTGTTAATTACACAAGATTGATTGGTTTAAATTGTTTGCAATGCTTTTGTATTTTTCCCCTTCGATTCGGAGAAACAAATATTTTTTCGGAGTAAAGGATGGCAGAAGACACTACACTACCCAGAATCCCCAGCTATCGTTTAGGACTACACCATGAGCTCGGTTTAACAAACCCCGTTATTAGTTCTCAAGCTCTGTTATTGGTTGACCTCCAACTGCATTCCATATGAAAAAAAACGTTTCGTAAAAGATAAAATCATACTTTATTCAGCAGTGCTTGCTTTACTCTTTGAAAGTCATCACATGAATGCATTGTAATAAATGGTTCGGCTGCATTAAATATATTACACATCTGTCATAGTTCTTTATTTTTATTTATCTACAGCAGGGGTCGGCAACCTTTTTGATATGAAGTGCCATTTAAAAAAAAATTGTTGTCAGTGTGCCAATGATCGAGAATTATCAAGAGGGGGGGGGTTGAGGAGCTTGACGCTTGTGAATTATCAGCAGGAGGGCGGGGGAGCCTCGCTGCGGGGAAGCAGTGTGTGGACCTGTCAGCACAACTTATGATGCCGAATTTAAGAAACACATTTAAATAATTGGTTTAAACGGCATAATAATAAGGACGATCGTCCGTTCTGTGATTCTCCAGAACACACATGTTATGATATTAGGGTCATGCAGAGTGAGATGAGATCGCTGTCCCTTTAATAGAGAGATAAAGAGGGGTGTGGCTTGTGCATGTGTGTTTGTGGATGGGAGAGCGACAGTGAGGGAACGTGTGTATGTTTCTGGAAGTGAAACGAGGAAACAGAAAAACAGAGGTCTGTGATGTATTTTGTGAAACAGAAGAACAGCTAAATAAATGCAACGGCCTCCCAAGAAGAGCTCGCCTCTCTCCAGTCATTTAAGCTAAAGTGGGTTATTGAACCTGAAGCTTGTTGCTTCTGCCCTCCTCTACTACGGTCTGGGAGCCGACGGGAAAGTTCAACACACAGATGGCCAGTCCGCCCTTTTGTAGCATATTATTTCGATGAGAGATGAACAGATCGCCACTGGGCTTTCAACTAAAGACACAGCCACGCAAAAACTACGGCATTTGTACAACTCCTTATGGGTAGGCCTACTACAATTAGTGAAGTGCTTTCCTCCGTGGTGAAACGATCAGCACTGCACCACGGAGGAAAGCGGCAGAAAGTCGCCGGGAGATAAAGAGAGCGGGGCTGCGTTGCGTGCATGGCTTCCTTCTGCAGGTAACGGGGAGACGCCAGGGGCGGACTGGCCATCGGGACGTCCGGGACGAATCCCGATGGGCCGGTACTGAAGTGGGCCGGTCGGACGATGTGGGCCGGCCAGTAACTGACAGGGCTCGACATTATAAATGGCCCGCTGGCCTGGAAGCACTATTTAGACACCCCGGGCCAGCATAACGTACTTTCCACTTGCCCGCTCGGGCCACAAAAAATATTGCTTTAAAAATAATTGTCCTGTGGTATTGTTATTTCGACTAGCAATTTAGTTAAATTGTTTCGTTTATCAACGCTAAAACATAGAGTTCCGTGAGTCGGTTGTCGTTGCTGGGTGAAAAGCAAACAGCTGTTTGCTGCGGAGGTCGTACATCAATGCCGACCTATGCTGACAAGTAAGTGAAGAGTAGACAATATAAAGGTATTGGCGAAATGTCCCAGCAGTTTAGGATAATGAAGGTTCTAATCAAATCAATTACATAGTCATTACATGTCTAACTCCTAATGACAGGAAGGCAGAAAGTGCATTATACAAATAATAATACTCATAATAATAGCAGACATGTTTTAACAATGACCACAATATCATTATTTTAATAAACCAAATATGAACAATTGAGGAATATGAGGAAGAACTGATGATTCAAATGTTGTAGTACAAGTAGTAATGTAGTTTGCGCATACATTACTATTGCAACAAATGTGTTAATTTTCTTCATTATTAGTCTATTTTTTCTTTTTGGACGAATGCTCCGGGCCAGTGGTTACAATGGTGGGGCCAGTGATAATATAATGCCAGTGGCATTTTACCCTTAATGTCTACCTCTGTGGTAAGTCACTAGCACCGCGGTGGGCCAGCGGTACCGAAGTGGGCCGGTCGAGAGTCCCGGGCTGGTTTGTAGTCCCAGTCCGCCCCTGGGAGACGCGCTCTGGCGGGGGTCTCGTTCAGGATCCGAAAATACAATTTCAATATTTTGCACACTTATTCCACTTATTCCTAGTGTGCCACTGATGTGTTGCCGATGTGTTGCCGACCCCTGATCTACAGAGATCGGGCTCAGAATAGACCGGAAACTATTCTTTTACCGTTCAGTTTGAATTTCACAATAAAGTTAGTAGTAATATTTTGTTTTGATATTATTGTTTTTTATTAACTACTAGACCGCTGGGTCATGTTAAGACCATCTTTTCTGTGTTGCTGTGGGTTTTTTCCATCGCTTTTGTGTTACAAATATCAAAACAATGATAAATATATCCGTCGTAAACTAAACCAGAAACAGCAGTATATTTTATTTTGTTAACACTGTAAACTTGACAGCTTTTTAACCCAAACCACCTACTGGTTAAAGCACGTTATTACACGTTTAGAGTAATGCAATGCAGGTAGATTGTGTTGCTTTTTAATGACTGTTTAAAATGCCTTTTTCTTAATGTCTTTTATTATTATTAACTACTTGTTGCTAGGGACGCTGCTATCGATATTATTTCTGTTATGTTGTGTAACTGTTTAATGGTGTTATCTTTATTGCTACCCCCTTCCCCCTCAATGTATAGTGTTGGTCCACAGCGCAAACGTATTAGTTTAACAAAATCCGCATCTAAAATTGTGGCATAGATAGCCTACGTTATTTTCCCCTGTGCAATTCTCCATTTACTCAACAATAACACATAATTATACTTGTGTTTATTTATTTGTTTGATTAATAAACACAAGTTGGAGTCCGTCAGGACCGAGGGTCGGAGCAGCTAATTTTCTTTAGAGAATATTATACCCGGAAGTAAGTATTCTCTCCGCTTCGCTTGACAAACCCCGTGATAGTCCTCAAGCTCTGTGATTGGAGAGTGTGCTCCGAGGGTTACGTCGAGCGTCGAACAGCACTTGAAATGGGATGGAACCACGGCAAACTGTCCAAAACTGGATTTGAACGGGTCCACCGCGTCCGAAAACCAGTCAGTATCTGGTGTGACCACCATTTGCCTCACGCAGTGCAACACATCTCCTTCGCATAGAGTTGATCAAGTTGTTGATTGTGGCCTGTGGAATGTTGGTAAACTCCTCTGGCTGTTCGAAGTTGCTGGATATTGGCAGGAACTGGAACACGCTGTCGTATACGCCGATCCAGGGCATCCCAAACATGCTCAATGGGTGACATGTTAGGGTTAGGGTTTTACTTAGGGTTGATTCGGACCCCCCTGACCCCCCCAATAAAGCAAAATTGCACGTTTCAGAGTGGCCTTTTATTGTGGCCAGCCTAAGGCACACCTGTGCAATAATCATGCTGTCTAATCAACATCTTGATATGCCACACCTGTGAGGTGGGATGGATTATCTCGGCAAAGGAGAAGTGCTCACTATCACAGATTTTTTCAGATTTGTGAACAATATTTGAGATAAATGGTTATTTTGTGTATATAGAAAATGTTTTAGATCTTTGAGTTCATCTCATGAAAAATGGGAGCAAAAACAAAAGTGTTGCATTTATATTTTTGTTCAGTGTATATAAGTCGTCATGAACACATCTGTCCATCAGACAGAGGGCTGCTGTGCCTCCTGTCATCATTAATGGACGTCTCTTTAAAATGAACTCTCAGAGGAGAGCAGTTCTCATTTCTTTAACCGCCTGCTGCTTCCCCTCCTCTCTCCTCGGTTCCCCGCTCGCATCTCCTGTGGGCGGGACTAAGTCTTAAGGAGGGGAGTCGAGGAGGGGAGTCGAGGAGGGGAAATTTAAGAATTGAGAAGCCTCTAATGACAACACAACAGAGGTGCACTCACTAACTCGTCCGTGGTGCAACACACACTATATAACCCAGTGAATTGTGTCCCGTAAATTTGTCACCAGTGTAAACATAATTATGTAAATAACCCAATTTGTGTTCTGTGAAACGGAAAAGAATATTACATTGTTTTTGTTACTTTCGTTGCAGTGTCTTAAATGTAATTTAGGTTAACTTCCTGTTTTATTAGAAATATATTTATTACCTCTTGGGTTGCCGTGCAGCCAATGCGTGACGTCATTGGTAAGCGTAACGGACCCCGAGCAGATCTGGTAGCCCGAGCACATATGGTACTGACACCGGACTCCGCAGCCGGGACGCTAATAGAGCCGCAGGGGGCTAGCTCCGTCCGCCGGGACGCCGGCTGGAGCTAGCCCCCTGCGGCTCTGTTTGCTCCGGCGGCCACCACTGGGACAATTGGGTCCCCTTTTAACATTTGCTCTCGTTTAGCATTATGGGCGTCATAGCCATAGACTATAAAAGTCTTACCCAAGGCTGAATCATAAACTAAACTGTATATATATATATTTATCAGGGTTTCCGTTAGCCGGTAATTACCGTTTTTTAGCTGGTAAAAGTGAATAAAAACCGGTGAATTCAAAATCTGCCGGTCAAAATGTCCGATGCTCCGATCGATTGACGGCCGATCATTATCGGCCGATATTCACTCTTAATAGCTTGATCTGTGCTCTCTATAAAGGCCGATCAGGAGAGCAGGATCTGATCGATATAGACATAAACGCGAGTGAAGTGTAACCGGACGCGAGAGAGAGAGAGATCAGAGATCAGATCAGCTGCTGAGTCTGACCTGAAGCCCCGCCCACTTTTTAGCGCGCTGCATGAGAAACTGACAGGCTGTCAGGAGGTAGAGGGAGGGAGAGGGAGGGGGAGGGGAAAAGAGAGGATCAGTTTCTCCCGTGTTATTATTCAAAGTTAATGTAAACTTTTGAATAATGTACTTCATATACTACAAGTAGTTTCTTTGAATGTAATAATTATGTTGGTTTGTTGTTTGTGGAATCATTTATTGAAAAATGAATCTGAATTTTTCGATCTGTTACAATTATAAACTGAAGCAATATAAAAATGACTCCCATTAACTGAGTTTTAAACATCAGCATATCCGGTCCTAGTCCGGTAATTACCTGCTAACGGTAACTCTGCTACACAATTCTTATTCTTATTATTGAAACCTGACCGGTAAGTTTCAAATTTGTCCGGTAAAATAAATTCTGTTCGGACAATTGACCAGCGAGAAAAAATCCTAGCGGAAACCCTGATATATATATATACAGTGGGGCAAAAAAGTATTTAGTCAGCCACCAATTGTGCAAGTTCTCCCACTTAAAAAGATGAGAGAGGCCTGTAATTTTCATCCTAGGTATACCTCAACTATGAGAGACAAAATGAGAAAAAAAAAAATCCAGAAAATCACATTGTCTGATTTTTTAAAGCCTTTATTTGCAAATTATGGTGGAAAACATGTATTTGGTCAATAACAAAAGTTCATCTCAATACTTTTTTATATACCGTTTGTTGGCAATGACAGAGGTCAAACGTTTTCCTTAAGTCTTCACAAGGTTTTCACACACTTTAGCTGGTATTTTGGCCCATTCCTCCATGCAGATCTCCTCTAGAGCAGTGATGTTTTGGGGCTGTCGCTGGGCAACACAGACTTTCAACTCCCTCCAAAGATTTTGTATGGGGTTGAGATCTGGAGACTGGCTAGGCCACTCCAGGACCTTGAAATGCTTCTTAAGAAAGCCACTCCTTCGTTGCCCGGGCGGTGTGTTTGGGATCATTGTCATGCTGAAAGACCCAGCCACGTTTCATCTTCAATGCCCTTGCTGATGGAAGGAGGTTGTCACTCAAAATCTCACGATACATGGCCCCATTCATTCTTTCCTTTACACGGATCAGTCGTCCTGGTCCCTTTGCAGAAAAACAGCCCCAAAGCATGATGTTTCCACCCCCATGTTTCACAGTAGGTATGGTGTTCTTTGGATGCAACTCAGCATTCTTTCTCCCCCAAACACGTCTAGTTGAGTTTTTACCAAAAAGTTCTATTTTGGTTTCATCTGACCATATGACATTCTCCCATTCCTCTTCTGGATCATAAATGCTCTCTAGCAAACTTCAGACGGGCCTGGACAATTACTGGCTTAAGCAGGGGGACACGTCTGGCACTGCAGGATTTGAGTCCCTGGCGGCGTAGTGTGTTACTGATGGTAGCCTTTGTTACTTTGGTCCCAGCTCTCTGCAGGTCATTGACTAGGTCCCCCCGTGTAGTTCTGGGATTTTTGCTCACCGTTCTAGTGATAATTTTGAACCCACGGGGTGAGATCTTGCGTGGAGCCCCAGATCGAGGGAGATTATCAGTGGTCTTGTATGTCTTCCATTTTCTAATAATTGCTCCCACAGTTGATTTCTTCACACCAAGCTGCTTACCTTTTGCAGATTCAGTCTTCCCAGCCTGGTGCAGGTCTACAATTTTGTTTCTGGTGTCCTTTGACAGCTCTTTGGTCTTGGCCATAGTGGAGTTTGGAGTGTGACTGTTTGAGGTTGTGGACAGGTGTCTTTTATACTGATAACGAGTTCAAACAGGTGCCATTAATACAGTTAACAAGTGGAGGACAGAGGAGGCTCTTAAAGAAGAAGATACAGGTCTGTGAGAGCCAGAAATCTTGTTTGTTTGTAGGTGACCAAATACTTATTTTCCACCATAATTTGCAAATAAATTCTTTAAAAATCAGACAATGTGATTTTCTGGATATTTCTTTCTCATTTTGTCTCTCATAGTTGAGGTATACCTAGGATGAAAATTACAGGCCTCTCTCATCTTTTTAAGTGGGAGAACTTGCACAATTGGTGGCTGACTAAATACTTTTTTGCCCCACTGTATATATATACACACACATGTATAAAGGGTTATGTCCTTAGCTGGCTAATAAGCTATATAACAATCTAAGCTAAAAAGCACACAAACACCTGCTAACAGGGTTAACATGTATAATATGATCATTTTAGACATCTTGGAAGTTCTGTTAGTACATTCAACCGCACAGCACAACATTTTAATTGTCTGGTATTTGTAACAACATTCCCTAAAAGGCACAATCACCACGAACACGGCTAAAGGGTCAAGTACAGTAACTACAACTAGCTAATGTGTAGCCTAGCAGAGTGGACAAGTTGCTGTTAGCTGACAGTGAGGCACGTACCTGTCCATCAAAGTGACCACGCCCTAATTTATGCAGAAACGTTAAGACCTAATATAATTAAAAGGGTCGCGTGATAAAACAATTCGCTCAACAATTAATAATCATTAAGGTGGAATCTAACTATATCCCGAATAATTTTTATTGCATCCATGGTAGAAATGTTTATTTCTGCTGTAAAGTTGGGCATTTTAACATGGGGGTCTATGGAAATGGCTCCTTTCTGCAGTCATCGCCTATCGGCAAATAGATGAACTGCAGTTTTTGGCACTTCCTTATTGGCTGTATTTAAATAGTTATTTTACTTAAAGAGGACTTATTATACTTATTTTCATGTTGATATTTGTATTCAGTGCCTCTACTGTGACATGTCTCCATGCTTTAATGTTCAAAAAAACCTTTATTTTTTCTCATACTGCCTGTGCTGCAGCACCTCTATTCAGCCTCTGTCTGAAACCAGAGCCCAGTCCCTCTGGAGCAGGGGTAGCCAACGCGGTGCCCGCGGGCACTAAGTCGCCCGCAGGGGGGAAATTGGTCGCCCGCGTGCATGTTCTAAAAATAGCACAAGTCACCATGGAGCTCCGTCGAAAAAAATTATTGAATACATTTTTATTTTTAAAATGACAATATTGAATATAACATTTTAAAAGCACACATTTTGTATGTACATATGTAAGTGAAATGGAGATTTGGTGCGTGAAATCGAACTCTGAACCCAGATAGGTTCAGAGTTGAACTCCACGCACCAAATCTCCGTTCCACCTTTAGCTGAGACAAGCTAGCATGAGCAGCTACGATCATGGGCCTCATGTATAGCGTTATATTTGTGCCTCTATCCTGAGCACGCAATGAAACATGTTGAGCATAGAAAATGCTATTGAGCGCGCACTTGAACACTTTTGAGCACAGAGAAATATATTTTCTCTCATAAAACTCCTGCTCCGTGCGCAGGCAGACCGCTGCACGCGCTCTCTCTCCCTCGCTCGCTCGACCTCTCCAGCCTGTGCGCGCTCAACTTTGCCTGCGCGCTCGCTCAAATTATCACAGCGTTACAAATGTGCCACAAAACCAACCAATCGGAGAACTCGAGAAGGTCAATTCTGATTGGCTGGCCGTCTCCAATCATATCTGAGATGAGAGAAGAGAGGGATTTTCATTTTCGGTTGCCATCAGGCTGTTGGCGTTCCTATTATCGTTGACATTTACAGGACATGACAGACTCGAACGAAGAGATTACTACGCCACAGTGTCAGGTGAGTTATACATTTCTAGTTTTCTGATATCACGTTATTGTTTGTAATACCTTTGACGAAACCTTTTATCCGATCGTTTCAGATAAGGGCGAGTTTGCTAGCCGGCAACATAGCTATATGGATAGTTTAAGCAAACAGCTAACAAACCGTAGCCTAATATTAGCGCTAGTATTAGACAAATATTGTCAATATAAATTGCCATTTATACCCATCTGCGCCAGCCGGTAATATTTACCTTATAGAACATTCAGTGATTTTCGCGCCATTGATCTTGTGCGAAGCAACGCCTGTTGCTTATTGCGGTTCCTAATAGAGAGAGGAGAGAGAGAGAGAGAGAGAGAGAGAGAGAGAGAGAGAGAGAGAGAGAGAGAGAGAGAGAGAGAGAGAGAGAGAGAGAGAGAGAGAGAGAGAGAGAGAGAGAGAGAGAGAGAGAGAGAGAGAGAGAGAGAGAGAGAGAGAGAGAGAGAGAGAGAGAGAGAGAGAGAGAGAGAGAGAGAGAGAGAGACTTTGCACATAACTCACGGTAGCGATCTTTCATGCAATCTGCACATACTAGATGTCATATGAACGCTGAGAGTCCACAGATTCTATTGGTATACGTTTCATCACTCTGCGATAAAAACGCACTCTTAACCCTGTGTTCTAGTATCATAAATAAAAGAACATTGTACCTTGACCCCTGGCGGTTCTAGTTTAACTGAAAATATGATCATGTTAATGTTACATCCTGAATTGATTTAGGGCGATGGTGCAGTTGAGTCAGCAGCCAGAAACCTGGTGTCTTTGCTCCTTAACACTATGGCCGCAAGCGGCTCAGGAAGGCCGACGGAGACAGAGCCTCCTGCACCTAGGAATGTAGTGCCAGTGACAGTGCCGCAAGAGATGGCAAGGTTCGTATTTCAGCCACATCATTATATTTTCGTTTTGCTTAAAAAAATTCAAAAAATCAATGTTGTTTTCTTAAGTCCAGTAGTCACATCGCTGACATGATTAAATTAAAATATGAACTTGGACTTGAACAAGACTTGGTTTGTAATAGCATTGGAAAATATATATAGCCAACATGTACTATTTAGATTTTTTGTGCAACACTTGATTGTTATAAATAAATATAAAACATATAATTTATTCCACAGATCTTTTCCAGGATATTTCAAACCAAACTTCCGTCGTGGTAAAAAGAGGTGTTTGACTGCCACCAAGCATCTTGTTAAGACAACAAGTAAAACAACTGCTTTACATTTTGATCTGTTGCCAAAAAATATCGCCCACACACCGTTGCCAACTGAGGAGCTTGAACTCCTCCAGGCAGGCATGGGAAGACAAACACTGACTCTTCCTGAAGATGGTGATCACACAGAGGTATCGTTTGTCAGTTCATTTGTTTGACTTATCATTAAAGTCAATTATTGTACTTCAGCGTATTGTCACCATCAATGTTTTTCTCTCTCTCTCTCTCAAGATTTTAAGGCTCCTGGCTGACACATTTCCAAAAATGGAGGGTCTATGTGGATGATGGCTCTTGCATAAGGCTACAGGTTTGTGGGATTTTGTTTTGTTGAGTTTTCATATTACTGTATTACTTGTTGGTGTGCATGAACCCTTCTGAGGTATTGATTACTTGTTGTAAGCATTAGAGGTGGCAGAATGACAAAACATGTTCTCTCTCTTTCTCTCAATTAAGGTGGCAGTGGAAGACGAAAGCTCACTGTCATTCCACCAGAAGCAGAGGGGTATTCTGTCAAAGCTCTGCGAGCTATGTCAGCAGGTGGCAAAGCCACTTTTTACATAGTACCACTTCAGGAGACATTGGACACCGCTCCACTGCCTCCTGACTCGCACTGCTTTGCAAAAATGCCAAAGAAGACATGTTTCCAATGTCATGAAGTGATGCCTTTGCAGATGCTTGCAGTACAAATTAGGACATGCAGTGGAAAACTGTCCTCTGATGAAACTGTTGATGAGGTGAGAGCAAATTCTTTTTGTATTTGGTAAATTGCCTTTAGAAAAAGACGAGGAAAATATAAATTGTTTATTGAAATAAATGACTTTTTTGTTAATCTGCAGTCCTCTGATGAATTGTGTATCGTGGAGAACGCTTGCAAGGTACAGTAGAACAGCACACAACTAAACTGCACAATCAGTTTAGTTTAGTGTTTCAGCTGTTTGTAACATGGAGCATATTTCTTTCAAACTTTAGGTGGTGTGTCCAATTTGCACCAAAGAATTCCCAGACGATGAAATCACAGTCCATGCTAGTCTATGTGGAGAGAGGTGATCTGTCTTATTCTGCTCTTTGTATCATAAACATTATATTTGATAGATGTACCACCTGTAGAATGTCTACATATTCAGTGTTTTAAACTGCATATTGTTTGTGCAGCTTTGAATGTACAGGGACTCCTGCATCAGAGAACAATAGTCCAAGTACAGCTGCTCAACCTCCAGTATGCAAACCAAAAAGGTACGTTTTATTAAGATGACCTTTGCATGAGTTTATATCAAATACAGAATAAATAATGAGCACCATCATGCAATCCACATGCTTTAATGTCTCCCCCAAAAGCTAGCTCTCAAATTATTTTAACAGGCTATTCAAAACATAGCACATGGTGCACTCTTTTCTAATTACGCCATTTGATAGCCCTTTCTTTCCCAAATATTGTTCAGCATAATAATAGGACAGTTATATGGCAATAATGTATACAAAATGTTTGGAAAATTGGGATAGTCTTATATTTTCTCTGTCCTCTTCCTTAAGCACGGAAGATGTATTGCGCTTACTTGAACACCAAGTTGACAACACAACAGAGTTCAAACTGTGTGTGGACAGAGACGGCCTTCCAGACAGGGGCATTCTCCAGTGGAAACGAAAAAAAGCTGCATCTCCTGCCAGTGATCTTAAGGTAGTCTACATAGAAGAGGCAGGCATTGACACTGGAACAATAAGGAAAGAGTTTTTGACTGGTAAGTTCATTTAACTGTTTTGTTTTGATATTAAACAAAACCAAAGGATCATTGCTTATTTGCTTTTTTTCTGTAAGACATGGTTTCAGGTATTGAAAACAGATTCTTTGAAGGAACTGGGAGCCAGGGGAAAAATCCTAAGTACTCTTTGACAGACCTTGATAATGACAACTTCAGGTTGGTAACATACTGTTTTTGTACACGTTGTCATTTATGTAAGGAGTTTTTTTACAAAGACTTTCTCTACCTTGCACACAGAACTATTGGTGAAATAATGTCAGTAAGCATCGCACAAGGTGGCCCACCTCCTGCCTTTCTGAGAGCGTGGTGCTACAACTTCCTCTGCACAGGAGGGGTGGACATTCATTCACTTTCAAAGGAGGATGTTTCTGATATAGAATCCGGTCTTCTCATCAGCAAGGTGAGTACTCTGTTGAGCATTGTTAGATATGAATTAGATATATGTTTTAACACCTATTGTAAATCTGTCCTTTATTTCAATGTTGCACATTCTCAGGTCGAAGATTCTGCAGATGAGCAGTCTCTGATGTTGTGGGCTGATGAAATTGTCAGCTGTGGATATACAAGCCAGCTCAAACTGGACAATAAACACAGCATCATTCGGTAAGAGTTGTACAATATTAATTTTACAATGTTTATTTTTCAAACCAGTGTGTAATTTCTTTCTGCTTTTCTTCAAAGAGCAATTGTCTTACATTCCACAACAAGACTGATTCCAATGCTGCAGCAACTCAGAAAGGGCATGGAGCTGTATGGCCTGGTGGATCAGATGGCTAGAAACCCTGAAGCTTGTCACTCCTTATTTGTTCCAGGGAAGATCACCAAAGTAAGAATTTTAACTGCCATTATTTATTTATTTTTAGACTCTATTCTTCTTTTGTATTGTACTTTTAATTCTGTATTGCCTTAATAGCTTTGGTTTGAACACTTGCAAGATATTAAACTAAATCTGCATTCACTCTCTTTATAGCCTGATGCAGATTTCATCATGATGAACTGCCAGCCACGTTTTAGCGAAAAAGGGACGTCTAAGGAGAGAACTGAGAGGAAGGTGATCAACTTCCTGCAATATTTCTTGCAGGAAGTTGAAATGTCAGGTATGATATACTGTAGAATGCAGTACACATATGAATGAATGCTTTACTGATTTGAATGTACTGACCACATACCTAATAAATGTTCTTGGATATTTGCTTTTCTTAATTTGTGTTATTTAAAATATACATCCGTCACAGATGGGGAGACAGACAGTGCAGCTGGTGACAAGGAGCCTGTTGCAGTGCCACACGTGCTCCAGTGGATGACAGGGCAGGCCCACATCCCCATCCTCCCTGATGAAAAGAGACATTTCAAAATAACATGCAAATTTGACCATGACTGCAGGGAGCGGCTAGGAGATCACTTAATTTGTTACCAAATTGTGAGTGCGTGCACTAAAACTGTGACTTTTCCAGTAAAGCATCTCAGCACTTACACTGACTTTAGAAGAATCATGGGTGAAGCAGTGAGATATGGTGGTGGATTCCACAGAGTTTAAAACAACTAGCTCTACTCAAACTAAGGCAAGAGCTGAGTGTATATATGTTTAAATATATTTGTTAATGTTTGATGAAGTCATGCTTTTATTAGTTGGGAACGCATACATTGTTACAAAGTTTTTTAACAAAACATCAGACAAGCAGAAAGGCAAATAAGGACCAATGGTTGGGCTCTGTGTATTCTCAACAGATATCTGTTAAACAAGGTTGTTGTAATCAGCTAATGTGTCAGTTTAAGAGTTCACGTTCAATTGTCATTTTACACACTGTGCAAGAATCGTGTGTACAAGTCACGGCCATGTGACTGAGAATGTTCCAGAGGATCAACAGTTCTCTGAAGTTCTTCTAGGTCTTCGTCATCCAGGGGGCACACAACTTCAGGAACCACAACTGCCCCGTTTGAGTCTTCTTGCAGTATGGTACTCTCCCAGTTGATGCCTGGGTCTTGAAGTTCCGAAGGATCCAGGAAAACAATTAAAATACGTTTAGTACATGATGTATTTTCATACACTTATGTAACGTGTGATTTTTAAAAATAAACATGTTACATAAAGGTGATTTTGTTTACTCAAAGTTGTATTATTCTAGAAATACTAGTTATTGAACAGGTTGCTGTTTCCAATAATCTTATACATTTGTCAGATATGCCTCTCATCACTCAATGCAACAGAACTGTAAGGTTTGTAGATGGAAAAAAATTGAATTACAGCATATCTATGCACAATTGAAGACAGAAGCTCACATTGATTCAGACCTTTTAACCATGTTGTTTAGAAATAAATATTTTTAAAAAAAATGTTGGCTTTCATGCTCCATTGTCCAATTGGCATTGATGTCTATTATGTCTCAAAACTAGATATATCTGCCTGCAACTCAATTGTTTTTTAAAATATATTTAATGGGAACTCTATAACTGTTACCTCAAGTCTCTCCCCTTCATCTAGATCTTGTAGATGTCCCATACGCCACAGCTGTTCAGGAGTGAGACCTCCCTCTGTCCTTAGAGGATGATTATTCCATCCTTGGATAAAGGCGTCAAGGTCTGCTCGAAGTCGAGGGACAAAGATGTAGTGCACACCAAAGAGGTGAACCACATCAGAGATATCAAGCAGACCATCTTCCTCCAGAGAGTGAAGAACATCATGGTACTTGCTGCTGACTGCAACCCAGACGTCACGCCAAAGTCGCTCTATCCTAGAATTGCATTTTAATTGATTTACTTGGATTTATACAGCTATTTGTGCTTTCATTGAACAACCAAACTGCTACAGTTACTAATAATTATAGAGTCAACATTTCAAGACAAAAACACAACTAACCTCTGATTGTGGACACTCTTTCCAGAGATAAAGCTGGCTCTTTCTGTGCCCCGTGTGGCAAACATGTATTGTGCGATGTCCACGTTTTCGACTCCCTGATCCGCCCTTACCCTAAGATCAAAATACATTTTAATAATAAATAATTGAATAATTAATTTAACAAGGTTTACTTTAACTTCAGTAGATGAAATGAAAGATATTGTAAGTAGTATATTTGTGTAAAAAAACATCCACTTTTTGTTTTGTCAGGGCAAAATACCTTGATGGTAAGCCATGAAGCTGGGTTGATCTCAGGAAGAATGAGTATGCAGTTGATGCTCTGTTATTTGTTGCAGCATCCAAGTACATGATCTGCATAGAAACCAGATGAAATCATTTACATCTGCTTTCAGCTATGGCTAGCCTTAGAGCTTTTAGTGTTGTATTATACCATAAAAGAAAGATCGGCACGTCCTAAATCTTTACACATAGTTTCATTTCATTTCAACAGAACCATCAACAGGATTTGGTATTTCAATTATTATATAGGTAATTTTCAAAAATATCAACTTGGTATATTTTACATACTAAAATGCAGCTTGATTTATTACAGCTTCCTCAGATATATTTTCTTTAAGGCAATACATTATTGCTCCCTTAAGATGCTTTGTATTAAAAAAGTATAACCAGATTGGATAATAATAATTGGATCTAAACACGAATCATTACCTTCTAGCTCAATAATTATTCCAAGGAGCAGGAGAAAAAATATACACTTTTTGATCAAACTAACGATAAGAACTACATGTCTTAAGCAGCAGATTATGATTCCATGCATAGGTCAGCTATGTCGTTGTGTGGATGTTGAGATCTTCATACAATATGCATTTTAAGCTCTAATTATACAATCAAAACAATCTGCATCAAGCTAATAAAATTGATGATTCCCCCCCTAGACATGTTTTAAGATGTGTATAACATAATCTATAAATATGCAAATAAGTGTTATTTCAGAAGTATAACTGCTGGTCACAAGAGGCTTTGTACTTTAAGCTGCATTTCTTTAACAATAATAAGCAACAACACATTAATTACCTTCCTTGAGTAGCCATCCACTCCACCAAAGACCACAATATTGTACCTGTTCAAAAGGGAAAAAGGTTACTATATAACTAAGGTTGTTCTTATTATATACTCCCAACATTCACTGTGTAGGTAATTGCATAAACAGGATATTTTACTCTACCTTATCAGTTTATGATTTGTGTCAATGTGGACCAGGGAGAGAGGGCCTCGCACGGAATAACTTCTTCGCACAACACACCCTAGTTCTGTGATCCGTCTGAAGATCCCAGCAGCATCAACCCGATGCATAGAGGCCATCATTCTCCACCACTGAACACGGAGGCCCATTGAAACCAAATGGCCTTGAACCATTCGATAACCAGCATTTGGCATCTGACTTTTAATACCTAAAATTACGTTGTCAAGTTCTTGGTCAGTCATTGTGCTGTATGATCCTCTTATAGACAAGCCAAATTCTTGCATTCTCCTGTAAATCGTTCTTCTTGAAACGCAGAGGCATTTTGCAATGCAGGAGACTGGCAGATGTGTGTTCAGCAAATGTGTTAGTTTTTCTCTCTCTATCACAATTTTGGGTTGACCAGAACCTGGACCAACTTCTGTTTCCTGTTCTACAATGGGCATAGACCTTGCGTTAATTTCCAACCGGACAACATGATGTAGGTTTCGTATTGCTTCTGTAATCTCTGATACACCTCCTATCTGCTCATGGAACGATTCAAACATAATCAGCTCATGGCGAGTCAGGAACTCCAAATAATCCACATTTAGTGGTTGCTGGTTCAAGGCTGATTGCAGTTTGGTGAGAAGTCTTTCAATCAACTGCTGTCTCAATATGTCCTGTTGGACAGACAGAGCTCAGATTAGTTAAGAAGAGGGACTCGTTGTTAGTCATATAGGTGACTGATAACGAGCTATGAGATGTGGAAGCTAGTAATAACGTTACATTTACCCCTTATATAATATCAAATAATAATTAGTTTGATAAAGTTTATCCACAAAACAAGTTAAATTATCTCCTTAAAATTACATCTACTCCTCCCTCCTTAAAAATGTCAGAACCTATAAATATGCAAATGTTTCATTTCACAAGTTTAACTGCAACACGATGCCTCCTAGTTCACTGTAAAGTCAATTCTCAGTATTTGTGCACCAGAGGCTTTATATTTCAACATCCAAATCTTATTTTCAATGAGCACAAAGCAACACTTTCAGCAGATTAATATGAAGCCTCTCTCTCTCATCATCTGAGAGCTCAAAATCTGAATCTCCCTGAACTATCTGGTACAGAAAAAGTCTGCTTCAGTTCCGTCTTCTGCAACAATATTGAGTCATTAAGTCCATGAAGATGGTCCTGACGTCCACTAGAATGGACATTTATAAAAGGGCTGTTATTTGAAAACTTGAATTATTTAATTGCTTTCAGAACTAATTATATAGTTCCTCACATGTTAATAAACAAGAATATATATGATTTTCATGGTAAAAATTACAATTATTCAACAATATTTGACTTCTCCTCCTGCTTCTATAACATTTTGTTTTTGGTATGCCAGCCATTTTGGATGAAAAGAAAGAGGGACTTCCCAGCATGCAATTTTAACCAATGACACATCACTGGAAAGACCAGGATGTCCTCTGTACAGTACATCAGGGATTGATAGAGTAGCTCAAAAGAGTAAAAGGATATGCGTGTTAACAAAATGTCCACTACAGAGGACATTTTCAATGGGCTGGGTCCCAGGAGACAACCAAATCAAAAACGACTTACATGTGGCCTTGCTGTGACATTGTGTTGCTGTTCATTCGACATTGTCGGATGTTGTGGCCAGCTGGGATTGCTAGAGAAGGATGAGTCAAACTTTAGTTACTCACACAACAGCCGATGTCTCAAGTTAAGAAGACATATAGGCTAATGTTAATCCTACAGCCCTATAATACAGAAAAATAAAAAGCATTTCTGAAATATGAGTCAATAATTACAAGAACAAATCTACTATAATCAGTCATCTTTTTATTTTTTATATAAACAACATATAGCTATGTTGCCGGCTAGCAAACTCACCCTTATCTGAAACGATCGGATAAAAGGTTTCGTCAAAGGTATTACAAACAATAACGTGATATCAGAAAACCAGAAATGTATAACTCACCTGACACTGTGGCGTAGTAATCTCTTCGTTCGAGTCTGTCATGTCCTGTAAATGTCAACGATAATAGGAACGCCAACAGCCTGATGGCAACCGAAGATGAAAATCCCTCTCTTCTCTCATCTCAGATATGATTGGAGACGGCCAGCCAATCAGAATTGACCTTCTCGAGTTCTCCGATTGGTTGGTTTTGTGGCACATTTGTAACGCTGTGACAATTTGAGCGAGCGCGCAGGCAAAGTTGAGCGCGCACAGGCTGGAGAGGTCGAGCGAGCGAGGGAGAGAGAGCGGGTGCAGCGGTCTGCATGCGCACGGAGCAGGAGTTTTATGAGAGAAAATATATTTCTCTGTGCTCAAAAGTGTTCAAGTGCGCGCTCAATAGCATTTTCTATGCTCAACATGTTTCATTGCGTGCTCAGGATAGAGGCGCGCGCGCACACACACACACACACACACACACACACACACACACACACACACACACACACACACACACACACACACACACACACACACACACACACACACACACACACACACACACACACACACACACACACACACACACACACACACACAAGTGGTGAGGATCTCAGCCTGCCACTGACGTTCAACCAGAAAACATCAGCAGTTAGCTGTTAGCAGTTAGCAAACAGAGATCACAGCTCCTCGTATCTGTTCAGAAACTGGACAAAAGTTAAATAAGTACAAACCACAGACTGTCTGTGTCATGGCGAATACAGTCGCTGGTTTATTTATGTCTGTAGGCCGTTGTTATGAGTGTGGAATGAGCATATACAACGTTAGCTTAGCCTGGTCGACCCAATCTCCATTCAGAAAACAAGCATTTTAAAAGGTTTTTCGCCTGCCGTCTTGTCTGCAGACTTGTCAAGCATTAATTCATGGTTTTTACTAACCGGTATCAGTATGTTGTTACTTCGGCATCATTTAGAAACGTGTATTACAATTTAATCAGTAAAATATGTTCATTTTGTTGTAGTTGTAGCTCCCGAGCCAGCGCGTCTTGTTTGAATGATGCGAGTAAACACAGCTGGCAGCAGCGGTGAAACTCGAGCGATTAGAGCGAAGTCGCGTCCGGTGTGAACGCAGCATTACAACGACCCCTGATAGATCTCGCGAGAATGTGTATAAATATAGATACATTTTCATAACAAAACAATGGGGTTGCTATAGCAATGGTAAATCATTGTTAATAATTATTGTGAGGAATAATTAACATTAACATGTGATCAGACAGTCCTTCACATACAGTAAATTAATATGTATTCTGATTATTATTAATAATAATATTATCATTAAAGGTGAACCGTGCAATTATGTTATTCAGGAAGTTTGTATCAAACAAGTAGCCCTTCGTATTACTCTGTACCCTTGAAGTAGCCCTCGGTGACAAAAAGGTTGGTGACCCCTGCTCTGGAGGGAACACAGGGATTTTAGCCTTTGCAAACCATTTACATGCACCAAAACCTATAACACACTACAGGAAAGGGAAAACCCAAAAAGCAGAACAGATTTCGGAATTAAGATAAACGTAACAACCTAAAGGGGAAGACAGACACTTTGAAGCTAATGTGAACAGAAAGACTGTTTATTTGTTTTACAATATTATCTTGGTTACATTCGTATATAAACTTTTAGATTTTTTTTTTCTAGCATTTTCTTACAGAATGACAGTAATGTTTATCAGATTGCATACCTAGAAAATTAAACCAATACATGCATCCGTACATGAACAGCATTAAAAGGAGCACATTTTATATAACAAGTAGAAATTGACGACTGGGTGCTCATCAGTCAAGGAGGGAATATTACAGGGGGGGGGGGGGCGTTCACTGAACGAGCAGGTTCACTGATTTATAACTCAGATTGGGCAATTTAAATGCATTCCATTTGAGCGGATGATTTTCAGCATCAAATTTCAGCAGTGTCCTATGGTTAACATACACGTTCCTCCATTTACATGAGGCATCACAAAGACAACAATAAAAAAAAAAAGCACAGCTGTTGAAATGGAAACAGGAAAGACAACCTTTAAAAAGGAAGTGGAAAGTGCACTTAGTGGGTCCGTCCAGCACAAACAATTCCCTCGGAAAAATTATAGTTTAACGCGCAAAACCGTCCAGCGCCTTTTAACTGACCTAGCCAATCACATTGAAGCACTGTGATCTCGCCTACTCGTGCCTCATGTCTCGTAGCTCTTACGGTGTTGCGGACAGGGCTAAGTCCTAGCTGCACGAGGCAACAAATGTCTACTGCTGCCCCTTTTTCCTACACTTCCCCTGGAATGTGCACACTGTGTTCCCAGTACCTACATATTCAACACATCAGAGCCTCATTCGACCGCAGAGACAGGAAATGTGGTTCAATGATACCTCGCCATCTTCTGGAGAGGCTGGAAACTGCTGCATAGAACTTATTTATATGATAGAAATGTTGTGAATCCACAAAAAGAACACTAATCAAAATCTTTTTTTTTACCAATATTTGGTATAAACTAAAAACAACACCTTTGCTAAAAAGTATTTTTAACAGGCCAAGTAAAAATGACACTGGACTCTAGAATAAAGTCAGCAAACTTTTTCTACATGAGGTGTTAATTCTGATTATTGACACACATCGGGGGCTAAGTGCAGGGCCAGGAGCACAGCGCCTTCTCCACAGTAGGGCTCTGATGCCTGAATATTGGCCTTTTACAGCATTTTTGACAAGATGAAACGTCACCGCCAATTATTCATTTCCACACTGAGGAGGAAGCTCTGGACTCATGATGGTGTGCATGAAAAAAAAAAAAATGTTTGTACTCAAATAGAAGAAAAAAAAACATGTAATACTTCGACTACAAGGTTAACATATAAAAAGTACTAGACGCGTCGACAGAGATGTGGGAAGTGGAGCAGGGTAGAGACTATACTGAGTGACTAAAGAATAGGAAAAAAAAGGCATTTTAAGATGTTAAAAGATAAGAAATGGTGTTGATTGTAATGCAGGAAATGGTATAAAGAGAGAAAGAGAGAGAGACAGTTGAGTTAGGAGAAGAGAGAGAAAGGTATATCTCTGTACTGAAGACATCCAGACAGTTTATGGTCCTCCTCGTCCTCAGACCTCGGGGACGGAGTGATCCATGGCTGAGCGCAGGAGGCCGCTCGACATCCTGGAGACAAAAACCAAATCAATCAATCACATTTTATTTATATAGCACACTATCAGATATTACACATTTGTCTGAGGGGCTTTACATTGTGTACAGCATATGACAGCTCCTAGCACATCAAAAGAAACCCCACAAATCACGTCCATAAACTGGTCAGCATAGTTCAAAATAAATCCTCACATTTGGTTGATTTAAGGCGCTTTTAACTCTAGTGGTTAAGTTAACTTGGTCTGCACGAAGGAATACAATGTTACATTGTTGCCTTTCCTTGCCAACTTTCTGTCTATACTGACTTATTAGTGCCGAACATAAAAGGAGTAACAATGACGTCAAAGGAACAAACAAGAAAACGCTAATTACAAAATGCTGCATTTCAGCGATATACGAAGCAAATTTGGAGAAAACACATTCTTGTTTGTTTGTAGCCTTTATTTAACCAGGTGAAATCCCATTGAGATCAACGATCTCTTTTTCAAGGGAGACCTGCAGCACATTGGTTACACATGAAAAACAGAAAAACAACAGAAAACAAAAAGGACGTCATACAATATAATTACAGGGGTACAACTTACAAACCTATTCACAAAGACAAGTACCAGGAGTATCAAATAGCATTTCATCCAGCTGAGCTTTAAAATGATGCAGGGGAACCAAAATGCTCAGTTTCAAAAGAAATTGCAGACCGTTCCAAGCTAGAGGAGCTGCGCACATACAAGCTTTAGTAATAAAAAAATACATCCTGGGATCTTAGTAGGGATGTTAAGATTCATCGATTCGCATTGGTGCACCGGCATAAACGTTCAAGATGCGAGTGCACCGGTTGGAAGAGTGCAGATCCGCTACAGTTTGGGTTGAACCGGGTTGAACTCGCGATGCATCGATTGCGTATAGCGTCTTTGCATCGGTAAAAAAACGATTCATTCATATAAAATCCCCTCATCTTGTCAACGCTCAGCAGAGACGATCTTTGATCTTTGCTTCGCACTACGGAGGCCGAGAGTCTCAGGAAGTCGAGGAGAAAGAGAAACACAGCGCACCGAAAAATACCTACAAATCAAACGTTTGGCAACACTTTGGATTGTTCAAGAAAGACGGTCAACTTGAAAAATCGCTCGCAATTGTAAACGATGCCGAGCTGCTTTAAAGTACACAAGTAGTACGAGGAACTTAGCGTATAAAGAGGCGACATGGGGTCTGCGTCTGAAAAGAGAAACCTGAAAGTTTGACATAAGTTAAATCACTCAGTGAGGTGTTCTGTCAGAGAGAGTGGTGTTTAGTTTACAGCAGCCTGTGACTGCCAATCATTGTTTAAATGTCTTCCTTACTGTAAGCAGTTATGATAGAGCTGTTTGTGAAAGGTTATTTGTATTCTTTATTGTTCGTATAGAAACCACTGCTTTCTGCTCACTGGTGAGTTAGCCTCTGAGTGTTAAGCACATCAGGCTGGCAGTTGTATGGGCATTGCACTATGGCAGTTGTTATTTGCACATTGTTAATCATAGGCAATACATCCTTAAATTGTTTAGCTGTGAGGTGTTATACAATTGTACTCTGGAGAGTTTTTAAGGTAAAAAAGAAACAGTATGATGGGATACGCATGTACTATTAGAGAGAACCAAATATGTAAAGCACTTTTTTGTTGATTTATGATTTGCTGCATATAAGGAATAAAACAAAAATCCTCTGTCGTACCATATTGAATTGTATCATTATTTTGGATTGTGTTGAATCACATCATATCGCATAATGTTGAATCAAATCGTATCGAACTGTATCGCAACAGGGGTGAATCGTATCATATCGCATCACCTGGTGTTTCAAATGTATCGTTAATGTATCGTATCGTGGCAACGTATCGAGATGCGCACGGCATCGGCCTCAGTGATGGAGATGCACATCCCTAAATCTTAGGCAATAGCCACTTGCGACTCTCCGTGAGATCAGACATGAGGTGGTAGTTTACCCAGCATGGCTTTATAAATGAACATGTACCAGTGACTGAGTCTCCGAACAGTAAGTGATGGCAGACTTGCCCTGGCATACAGGGCACAGTGATGAGTAAGTGCTTTACAGTTAGTAACAAATTTCAGCGCACTGTGATAGGCGGCATCTAACTTGATCAGGTAATGGGCAGGTGCATTCATATAGATCAAATCACCATAGTCCAGCACAGGTAAAAAGGTCACAGAGACTAGCCTTTTCCTGGCCTTAAGGCGAGACACTACAGGTGAATAGGGTAATTTTTTTAACTTAAAGATATCAGCTAGAAATTTCTCCAGTTAATTACTTACAATAAGGCAATTGTTTTTTGTATTACAAGTTTTCAGAAATAGCATGTTTAAATCTGCAAATTAGCCATAATCTCATTAAATATGCGCATATTTTAACACATTTCAGGAAACTAATTTTTTTTTATTGGATAAAGCCAGGTTCAAAATTCTTGTTTCATTTTGTTGACATATTAGAATTGAAGGCTTTTACAGAAGGGATTTTTTATATCTCTTTTTATCACTAAATAAATCAGAAAATACTGTCAACAGCCCTAAAATATCAATTTTCGCCATGTTTTTAGGTATAAAATGTTATATAATTCAGGCTATGAATGATAAATGAACAAACCCTTCTGTAAAAGCCTTCAGAATATGGATAGGAATATAACTGGAAGGTTTGGTGTGTCTACGTGCTACTGAAGTGGACATTTTGTGCTCAGAGTAGGAGAAAAAACTCATTTTGAGAAAACGACCTTTAAAGATATGTATTGTCAAATTCCATATTTTTTTTATTGGAAGACACTATTTTCAGACACAATATCTAATCTAATACTTACAACAACAACAATATAGAACATATAAAACACAATACAACTGAAAACTGAGTAACACAGTATGTACCTGATGAACAAAACCACAGTAACACACACACACTACGACCACAGTAACACACGCACTGCAGAACTGCCACCCTAGTCCATGCCTGCTCCATAAGTAGGCCCCTCCTGCATCTCCTGCTGATGTCTTTTCACCTTTTTTGCTGTGCTTAGACTCTTGCGCCTATATTTCAAACTAGCAGATGTAATGGCCTCAGCTTTTGAAATTCTCAGCAAATCACTTTGTCTCATTGCGCTGACAGTAACAGCTGTGCTCTGGAGCCACAACTTCTCCATAACAGCCAGCATGGCAGAGGCACCTTCATTAAAGGTGGAGATGGCCATACTTGCAGCTGCCTCAACCCTGCTTTTCCCCACAAAGACCGTTTTTGGACACCGCGCCCATATCACAGAGTTGAGGCCCTCATTGGCATTTTGAGTACCTCCATGCTGCATTCTCTGGAGCAGGCTGTCACTTGACATGCGGTGGTACACAGGGATAAGCTTCTCCCCCACCTCTCGCTTTAAAAAGTTTCCAGCATGTTCTTTGTGGCTACCAGGTGTTTCCCCATTATCCTCTGCTTTCCTATACCAACACCAGGAGGGATTGCACCTGGTGTGTAAGGGGCTGTCATCAGTAGACATGCCGTGGAGGAGACCTGCCCATATTTCTCCCTTCATTTTATCGATTGAACCCTGGTTGTTGAGAATTGCCCCCCTGTAATAATTTTGCAAAGTTTTGCATTTCTTTGCAGTCAGCTTCCCTACACCCTTCCCTCCTAACTTTTTCTGTGAACTCATTTTTCTGAGTGCTGTACCCATTCGCTTGTGGGCATGATTAATGCACTCTAATTTCACCACTTCATGCCCAGGGTATGGGTTCAGTGCAACCACCTCCCTAAATGCTGCGCTATCCCCATCTGACAACATCTCTGTGTACCGCACCTGGTGGCGATTCACAGACCTGGCCCACATCCTCTTGGCTGACTCCTGCTCCATTGCCTTGCTTGACCATGCAAAGTTTCTTGCACAATCACTATGTGTCTGTCGCCAACTGTCATACTCCTCTTCTGTAATCTTTTGCTCTTGCTTGGCATTTCCCTTTAGAGCACAAGCATGGCAATAGGATGATAGGATTTCATAGTCTATCACCAATCCAGTAAGGATGTCAATGCACACACCGATCCCATAATGGGATGTGAAGCCTCGCTTTTGCCATGTGCCATCAAATGACACGCTGTTTATAACTGCCTCTGCATCCTCCCTCAGCAACTCTGCAACATCTGGGTCCACATCTGCATAAGCCTGCCTGACCTGCTCCCTTGTCCTGTGAAGTGACTCCAGGCCTCTCTCTATTTCTGCCACTAATAAGAGAAAAAAATAAGTCAACTGAATGTCCTGATAAGTTATACTCTGAATTCAATAGTTCAAGTTTTCTTGGTCTCAATCCTGTTTCTATACCTGTCACTCTCTTGTCATGTCTCTGATAGGTTTTGAGATGAAGTGCAGGAATCCTCAACACTTTGCTTATTTTCTTCAGAGCTGCATAGCCCAAGCCTAACTCGTGCGCTAAGAGCACCATTCTCACATTCACATCAAAAGCAACATCCTTCCTGGTTTCGTCTTGAAGACGTGTAGATGTGTACACACTTTTGCGGTACCCACCATCACACAGACTGCACTCTAAAATTAAGCTGCTACAGAAACCATGGTTTTGCGGATCGATGTTAACTTTGAGCCCTGTCCCTGCGCAATTTGGGCAAATCAACCCACTGAGCAGTTCATTCAGCCGCGCTACATGTATTATCAGCCACTGCTGTGTGGCGCTATCTAAACCCTCTTGCTCTTTGGGTGACAGCTTGCGCATTGACGCACTAAGTGAAGGTTTTTCAGGTTCGGGGTCATTTGTTTAGTCTTCTACCTTGCTACGTGCAAGTGACAATTGTTGTCCTCTTCTCTTTGAACGATTTTTTCGCGGATGTTTCGGCATTTTGAGATTTAAATTTTCAGCGCAAATATAAACAAGGAAGTGTCATGGCGCACCACGTGACGCATCTGAACGAATCACGTTGTCAGAAATTGACACCAGCCAATAAGATTCCGTTCTTTGGTCAGATGACCCCTTTGTACTTTCACGATTGGTTGCTGATACAAAGGAAATGACCATATTTGGATCCGATGAGATTGTGCAGGAGAACCTGAGCTTTCCAACGGTACCTCTCATGACATGGAGCAAACAGCGGTCACGGCACTTTATGTTACGTTAGATTGCTAACTTTTGGTGAATTTAGGAGAAATCTACCGACGGAAATAGACAAACTATAGTAAAATAAACACCTAAATGTGTATTTTGTACGTTTTCCTTCCAAAAGCCTGAAAGAAAACATCTTATTGAATCAAAATAGCACAAAATCTCAAAATTGACATGGGCATGAAAAACGATGTTTTTGCCTGCCGTGTCTCGCCTTAAGCGAGAAACAGGACTTGTTTCTGAAAAAGAAACCTAGCTTCACCCTTAGCTTTCTAAACAGATTGACCTGAGGTTTAAAAGAGAGACAATCATCAAGCCAGATACCAAGGTATTTATAACAGGTAACTAGGCCTGTCGCGATAATCGATAAATTGACTTATCGTACGATAAATAAAAATGGACTCGATAACTTTTCTGAGCTCGATAAATTGCCGTTTACATAAAGATATGACCAGCATTTTAGCCTGGAGCGCTGTGGTTGCCAGGCGTGCTGTGATGGGCGGGGCTGACGCACAGCCAGGTCAGGACACTCCGCGTGCACGCGCAGCAGCATAGCAGCCAAATTAATAATATAGCGACAAGCGGGAGACAATGTGTGACTTACTCGCGGGGAATTTAAAGTGAAATGGAATTGGTTACAAAACCTAACTACACATCTCGATTCTCCGGTGTGGCAGTATTTTGGATTCAAACCAAATCAACGAGGCGAACCTACGGACTTGAATGAGCCGGGCGGTGTGTCGCATTGGTTTAAAAAAGGTAGCGACAAAAGCAGGCAATACCACGCATTTTAAACCACCTAAAACACAACCACCCCATTCCGTTTTCCCAGCTGGGAGCAAACACGGCAGCTGGAGATGGAGAGCCCCAGCCCGACAATGCAAACATGTTGGTGTTCCTTGCTCGAAAACTTAGAAAAACAGATTGGATATGGCCTGTTGAGGCATCTGGGTGTTTGACAGTGGACTGTACACTTGACTGTTGTTTTAAGGAGTTTTTTTTTGCTTGTGAGATAATGTGTGCTCATATTTATTTATTTATATATATATATAGAGAGAGAGAGAGAGCTCTGTTTTCCAGCCTGACTCTATTTAATTGATTGTTTTGGTTGTGTGTGATTTAATTAATTTATTATAATTTAATTAATTTGTTTTATTTATTATATATAATTTATATATTTTAATATTATTTCACATTTCATTTGCAATGTTGAATGTTAAATAAAAAATTATGTTTGAAAGGATGTACTTGAATTATTATTATATATTATCATTATGTCTAAAATGGTCTTAAAACGGCGCCGACAATTTTATCGTTTATCGCAATAATTTCCATAAAAATGTATCGTCCAACAAAATTAACTATCGTGACAGGCCTACAGGTAACCAGTTGCAGTACTTTTCCTTGCTTAGTAACAATATCCAAAGTGGTCTCCGGTGTCTGTTTGGCTTTTGAAAATATCATTACCGTTTTATCCACATTTAAAAGAAACTTAAGCTCCGCGAGCTGCGTCTGGATAAGATTAAAAACAGCCTGTAATTTGTAACAGCCTCCTTGATGGAGGGACCTACACAATACATCACGGTATCGTCCGCATTAAAATGTAAAGTTGCTTCATCCACATTTTGACCTAAACTGTTGATATAGATGGAGAATAAAAGTGGACCAAAAACCATTTGTAATGTGTCGAAAGCTTTGGAAAAATCAATAAATAGAGCTGCACAACTCTGCTTTTTGTCTAAGATATTAGCAATATCATTTACCACTTTCATTGTTGCAGTGATGGTGCTATGTTGCTTTCTGAAACCTGACTGATGTTTACATAGTAGGTCATTGTTACTTAAAAACACCTTTACCTGCTCACTCACTAGGCTTTCAAGAACCTTGGCCAGAAATGACAATTTAGAGATGGGCCTATAATTATTTAATAAAGTAGCTTCCCCACCTTTTAGTAGAGGAAGGACATAAGCTGACTTCTACATTTTTGGAATTGTGTTCATGCTGAGGACAAAGAGATGCAAACACCTGACGTGGTCACTACACCAGAACTGAAATGCCTTACCTCTTAATCATGTGTTCATAGATGAACTTGGGCATGATGGTGATGGTCATGGCGGTCGGAGAGGTGCAGAGAATGTCCTTGATTTGAGAATCCTGGAATTTTTACACGGGAACAGTGACATGTGAGGACCTCATGTGATTGATGGATAATCAACACATCATAGTTTTCTTAAATATTTGGGCTTAATAACATTAAAAGCCTTTGTCACAGGGCGGGTGAAACTAGACGCCTACCAGAGAAAACACAGGAATAAAAGCAAACTATGGATACAACTGACAAAAAGCTAAACACCATTGAGCTTCACTTCACATTGGAAAACAGATTAAAGCTGGTGGATGCTTCACTTACTCAAAACCGCTGCATACTCCATTTGTTACGCTATATTCTGCAGGTATGCAAGCAGCCATCCCAATGCAAAATTCAAATTAGCCAGAAAGCATTTTAAAACATCACACATGTTCTGAATGTATCCTAATTTTCCTAATAATTCCTGGTTTTTCCACAATGCAATAAAGGGTCCAACACATTTGGTCTTGTGCACTCAGTAAACAGTTTATATCAGCAATGACTTTTTGGTCAAAAGATTTAGATAAAGAAACACGTGTCTGACCTTGAGTCCAATGATGTTTTGCCCGTTGATTTCGCAGATGTAGTGATCAGTCAGCAGGCCGTTGCGGGCGGCAGATCCATCCTTGACCAGAGAGGTGATTTTGCCGGACTTGTAGATGAAGCCCACGTGTCCGGAGCTGTCTTTGTGCATGGTGATGGTGCGCTGAAAGGGCCTGGAGAAACAGACAGGGATTATCCATTGTGTACAGCTTATAAAGAGCCTTATCCTGAGACTCTTTTATTGAAAATGACAAAGTATATCTGGATAATTGTATAAATAAACAGATGGGAACATACAAGGTACAAATAAACTTGATTTGATAACGTTTGTGACAGAACTCAAAGAGAGCAAAGTGTAAGTCCTCCAGCAGAGGGAGCCAAACCTCTCAGCATCCAATGAGAAACCAACTGCAACTACAACCTTTTAGGAATAAAACGTAACACTCTATATTTTCTATAGCATACTCATATTTGTTCATATTATTTATATAAATGCCAATAACTCTCATCATTTTTCTGTCTTTAGTGTCCGCAGTATACCAGCTCCATATTGTATTATATTTCTACACTACTGTTTATAGTGTTATTCCAATACATACTGCTCATACTGTTAATACTTTTTTATATCTGTTATATTATACTATAAATAACACTTCACTGCTTTATTTGCACTTCTGGTTAGATGCTGAATGCCTTCCGTCTCAGTACTTGTCACAATATTCCAAAATCAAATGATAAAATGAAATTGTTGAGGGAGCCTTGGTGATGTGTGAACATCAGGGTCAGCATTAAAAATGAGGCTGAGTGATATAGGGTTTAAAAGACACTGTGATAATGGCGTCCCCTCACCTGTCCCTGACCACCAGCTCGATGCGGGTCTCGGCCGCCGCCTTCAGGGCCTTGTGGGATTTGTCCAGGCTCCAGCCGGCACAGTTCTGCCCGTTGATCTGAAGGACCTGGTCCCCGAAACGCAGGCCAGCCAGGGCCGCGGGGGAGTTAGCCTGCACCAGCTGGATAAACACTCCCTGAGAGAGGAGACAGGAAACCCAAAAAAACAGTCAAAATGAGATCAGGGAAATGAAGAGGGACGGCGATAGTGGAGAGAAAACAAAAGAGACACTTCAGAGGAAGAAGGCAAGGACACAGAGGAGATAAAACATTCCTAAAGAGAGAAGAGATATGGAAACAACTAAACTACACGGAACTGTCAGGATTTGTCATCTTTCATATTATCAGTTACATAATGTTCCCGCAACAAAAACGATTTTCATTTTGAGGCTTCAATACCCTGTTAAGCTAAGTGTGCCGTGTCATTCAAGTAAAACACTGAATGTTTTCTTTAGTGCCGACTCATTCCTGTCTTTTTAAAGGCTGCAATAGTGCGAGTTAACACAAACTGAATAATTAACTACTTCAAGAGCCTGTTACCACTTGCAAGCTGGCCAAGTATCAAAATTCACTCTATGTTTTGCCTAGAGTGCATTCATTCTTCATTGGCACTGATAATAGACATCACCATGTCCCTTTTGTGGTTGCCAACTTAACCGTGTTGTAATTACTGCAGTTTTATAGCCAATGCAGGTGTCCCAGGTATATTACATCATCAAAGAAACGGGTCTCTTTGCAAAACATATAAAACATTGACTTAATTATCACTATTCATCAAGAACTGTCACAGAAAGAGCACAACAACTTTTGTGCACTGTTCCTTTGCTGAAGCCATCTAGAGATAAATCTACAATTCAACAGTAACACAGCACTTCCGGCACGTTTTGATGTAAAGACAGTGATACCCCTTTTTTTGTGAGTTGACCTTAGGAAAGATTTATGCTACCGAAGTAAGCTAAAGAACGTTTGACTTGTCACTCTGTATAATATTTGTTAAAGGATGTGTCCCTGCTGGGCTGCAGGGAGGTTAAGCAACCAAAAGTGAGTCAGGAAAATCCCTTCTTAATATGACAAACTGGGAATACCGAAACCCCTTATAAGCTTTAACGTTTTTTGCATAACAGAAAGATGACTGTGCATGTTGTCCACCATTTCCTATACTGGAATAAGATGACAAAGCGATACCTTTTGTATGTTTGTTCAGTATCTGTTTACAAGACTATTAACCTGATACTCTGGCTAATCCACTCTGACACGATGCTTTCACAAGTTTGCCTGCATTCAAAACTAATTAAATGAATACATATCCCTGTCAATAACAACACAGCCAGAAAAAGAGGTGACTAATAGGAGATTACTTGAATTAGCATTGCTAAAACCCCTAGTGATCAACATGACAGATCTTGATGCTCTAGAAAGAGTAAAGCATTGTGAGTGAAGCAGAGTTTGACACAGATATTATGTGGAAGAGTAGAAGAAGGAAGTACGTTGTCAAGGGGTGTTAATGACAGTAGGTGGCTATATAATTCATGAGAGGGCAGGCGCGCGCGCGTGTGTGTGTGTGTGTGTGTGTGTGTGCGTGCGTGCGTGCGTGCGTGCGTGCGTGCGTGCGTGCGTGCGTGCGTGCGTGCATGAGTGACGCTGACTCACGTTGTCAATGGCTCGGAGCCGGAGCCCCACCTTCCTGTCCTGGTCCTTGCAGAGGATCACCTCCCGCAGCCCGGGGCGGATCTCTGCCCTCCGGATGCCGACGTCCGCCCCCGTCACAGGTCGCACCATCCCACTGTAGCCTGAGTTGGAGGGCACTGCCACTTGCTGCAGAGGGGGGGTAGCCAGACAGTGGGGAAGGTGAGAAAGTAAAAGAGAGAGCAAGAGAGAAATTGAGTGGGGGTGAGACAGAGGTGAGAGGGAGAAAAAAAAAGGATTCAGGAGGCATGTTCCATTAAAATGCAGCTGGAGATAAAAAGGAATGCTGCATCAAATGAAAGGCATGTGGGAGGATTCAGTTTCATCTCCTCCTCCACAGTGGGTGAGATCAGGAATGCTTTAGGCAGCTCTTTTGAAAACTGGATCATAAATATGCTCAGCGCTAACAATGAAGAGCCTAAAAACCATTAGAAAGAAGAAAGAAATTAGTATAGGTGAAGATATTAGCCAATGGCAGAACACAGACAGCTCATACAAAAAGACACACACACACACACACACACACACACACACACACACACACACACACACACACACACACACACACACACACACACACACACACACACACACACACACACACACACACACACACACACACACACACACACACACACACACACACACACACACACACACACACACACACACACACACACACACACACACACACACGAGTGAAGAGGTCAATCTCCGAATCATCTTTTATAACATGGCTTTTATTTTTTGACACAAATATAGTGGTGCAGTATGAGTCCTAAAACACAGAGATTAGTGATAACATTTACACTTCAAAAATCCTAAAGTTGGGTTAATGTGTGGAGATTATCCTACTGATCAAAACGTGTAAGTATCAGAGGGAGCCCCTTGCGATGCTAACTTTGCGTCTGCTTACAAAAATACTTTTTTAAACACAATACTTTTTGGAAGGAATATATCAAGATATCAAGGGTGTGTCCCAAGTGTAACTGCATGTTTAAAAGAAGTGTTATTATTTCTCTGGCTCCAGAGGGAGATGTGTGAGTCTGTTTAGTGCTGATGCTTGGGGCTTGTTTCTGTCATAGTCAGATGTCTGTGATGCTTTGACAATCATCCCCGGGACATACACTAATACTCACGTTGTCAGCCACAGGCACCAAAGCCAGGTTCCTCTGGACTTCATCACTGTTGAGGGCCAGACCCATGTAGTCTCCCAGCTCCTCCAGGTTCGGGTACAAGCCTGCGAGAACAGAGTAAGGGATGGAAGGAGGAGGAGGAGAAGTTGGTAAAAAAAACATGAGATGAAGAAAGATGGAGAGGCCGAGCAGGTGGAAGAGGTAGAGTGTGAGGGTAGAAAGAACAGAGAAAGAAATGATTAAATGTTACATAATGAATAAATGAATACATATGGTATATAAAGTATGTTATATAAGCCCTGCTTATACCCCTACATCTACTTCCTACACAGGGTTTCTATTAGCATTTCATCTACATTGCAGCACTGAAGTCGTTTCTATCTGATATTACATTTTATGATGGTTTTAATTCACAAGTGTACAAGCATTGATATAATGGGCACACCTTTCTATCAGCTGATCTCACTGTTTCCATCACATTAGGGTAATGCCGCAGCTACATTTAGCCCTTCATTCAAATAATGCTGATAAGAAGCTGCGTTGCAGTGCAGTAAAGCTTTCCTAGCATCTTTTTGTATTTCCTTGCTATGACGTAAAGGCCACTTTATTGTCTAAGGGTTGGCTATGATATATACGGTCTTTGGCTATGATCTATGTATGTCTTAATCTTGAAATATAACAATGACATTGTTTTGTGAATTGTAAAGGCCTTAAGTGTTTAAGTAATGAGGCCTCAAACCGGTCAGGTAGCTGCCGATCATCTTATGATTATGTAAAACAAAAAAGCTGGGTTAGGAATACTTGAGTCTCACGATATTAACCAAGCTTCTTCTCTAAATTCTGAGACAAAATAAAATATTATGTCAAACAAAGTCAGGATTAAGCTTTGTCTTGTGGTTTTACTGTCTCTGTCCTCTCGTATACTTCACTGTCTGTCCCTCGTCTTGCCTGCATGACTGCATCACTTTTCTGGCAACAAGAGCCTGTTGTTGCCCTTGCAGCAGAGCAATGATGACTGCACTTATCCTGGCAAAGGTAAAGAAAGGACATGCAAGGAGAGTAGTATAGTCAGAGGTAGGAAAATAATCCTTAAATATATCAGGCAGTGGCTGCAAAATGACATACACAAAAATGTTCATGTTAGTCAGTTTTTATTTTGATTAAACTACCCATATACAGTGTTTTTCCGTGCTTGGAAAGTATTAAAGAGCCTCTACGTGCAGTATATGATTACACTGGGGGAAATTAACAGCCCTATATGGGGGGCTATGGTGACTTTTCCACCATGTTCAACCAGTAACAAGGAAGCACTTCTACATTTTGTCTTTTAACTGCCCGTCTAGCGCACACTTGGGAATGTGTCAAATTGTTAAGGTCATTTTTCATTAAGCATTTGACCTGCAATTTAGCAAATATCATTCTAATTTGACTGTAGCATGTATAGCTGTAATAACTGCCATAACTGGAAAACAATTCAATTACTTTCTTCAGTACTACAAACATTCACCAGTATTTTGTTTTTTCCGCCCAGCATTTGATACAGTTCGTCCAGTTATTATAGTTATAATAAACACTGGTCAGAATGTGCTGGTATTATGTTTTTAGCTGGGTGGCTTTTGATCCAAGCAGTAATATCTGAACAATAATTACATGGATTTCCTTGAAATCAAATACAGATATTCATAGTCCCCAGATGATGAATCCTAATGACTTTGGTGATTCTGTTGATTTGTCATTCAGCATAACCAGCAGGTTGACATTTTTGTCTTTTAATGAAATATTTTAACCGCTGTGATTTACATTAGGTTCAAAAATTTACGATCTTTTAGGATTAACTGGTATATGGGTTTAATCTATAGCGATCATCAGTTAACATTTTATTCAGTTCTGTTCTTAACAAGGCAAAACCTATGCCATGTCACCATCCTCAAATATACTTTGTGTTTATTGCTGAGAAGAGAATGTAAGCATGCTGACTTTGGCATTGAGTTTAAAGCAGGTTGTTGACTCTTGCATAACACATTACATAAAAGAAGTTGTCTATGGCAATTCAAACATGTTTTGAACAGTGGTTGGTTACTCCGTTTTTTTATGAATGTACACTATCACACTGCGCAGGATTTGATATGGATATCTTTAACCTTATGAAGGACCAGTGATCTAACCAAACATCTTCCACAAAAGCAAAAATATCAATATGGTCTGTACAATTAGATTTAACATGTATTATTAGGGGAACAATGCATAATGCAAATAACATTAATAATTAAATTCCCACACTCATTAACCAACATAATGTACACACAGTATCAGGATGAAGCTCAGTGATTTAAAGTCAATACTCATATTTATATTGAGTATTTATTTTGGTTTCCACACGAATGACAGTGCAATGACTACACCAGGTGGGGTCAGGCCTAAAGTCAACATGGTGTGAGTAAGTCACTTCAACCAAATACACACTCCACCCCAGCACTCAGAATGCACTCACTGTACAGCTGCATGGTACTGAACATTAAGAGAAACACCCACATGTTGCTGGCCAAATGATAGAGACCATGATTCATCCGGTACACTTCCACTGACTGTGTTTCAATTTTCAGATCACTTTTTTCTACATATATGTCTTTGTGCTCTCCTGAATTATCCCCATCCCTATCATGTACCTCTCCGGGCCGTATACGGACCGCGAGACCATTTGGTACGGCCCTCGAGGTCATTTATAAACACACGCAAAAAATAAAAAAATTAAAGAAATCTAGACCGCAAAAGAATTAAACAAGCGAGTGCCTGTTTTTCCTGGCCAAGGTCAGGTTCCTTGAACACATCACGAGCTTAACGTGTCATCACGTGTTATATGTCTCGTCTGACAGGGGTGTAGTTCTGCCGGAGAGCACCAGAACGCCGCTCCGGCACTTCAGATAAGGAGCCGTACACATGCCGCAGTTTTTGCCTGGCTGTGTCTTTAGTTGTAATCCCAGTGGTGATCTGTTCATCTGTCATACTGATCATACAGTCAATAACTTTGTTGTTATTAGCATCTGGTTAGCTAGCTATGCTAACGAATATAAGAAGCTTTTTCTACAACCAGTGAGGTAGAGGCACATCTTTATTTGATCATTATAGTTATAAAAAAATAAGAGAATAAACTGAACAGGTATAAAATACTATATGACAGTAAAAAAAAGTGGTTATTAATAAACAAGAATACAGTTTGAAAGGAGAATGATTTGTAAAATATCCATAAAGAAAAAGTAAATCTGCTTCCAGTTTTGTTTCATATGGATGTTGAGAGATGTATCCATAGATCTCCTAATGTTGCTCTCAAAGTGCACCAGATTGATGCTTTTAACTTCGACATTTAAAAACTAAATCTTCCTGGGGGAGCATGCCCCCCGGACCCCCCTAGAGGAGGTTAGGCCCCCCCCCACTTAAGACCCCGTTTACACGAGAACAAAACAGGCTGGATCCGCATAGTTTATCTTGCGTATAGCCCTTTCATTTACAGGAAGCCGTGACAAAACGATAGAAACGGACCCCACAAACAATAACAGGTCCCAAGGTGGATAGATTTGCAAACTAAACTCTCTGGGGGGTACAACGGCTCTATGTAATCGCCTCTATACGATCATTTCCCGATAGAGGAAGCCATAGCCCCGCCTCTCCCCACCTCTGCTGCTCACTGCTGTAGCATGGTCAGTAGCTACTGTCAGTAGCTACTGCTAGTGCTACAGATGTTAGTACAACATCTACAGCTCGACCATGCTACAGATGTTAGTGCAAAATCTACAGCTCCTCTACCACAACCATCAGCAACAAGTGGACATGGAGAATTACATGAACTACGACATGTTGCTAAATCCACCGCGGAGCATAAACAGATGGGCAACCATGGCAACCATGCTCCGGGGTCTTCTTCGCTGCTTTTGGTGTATTTTGTGGCGGAAGTTACAGCGCCAGTTACAGGCCCGGCATATGTACTACAGCGTTTCAGCGTTCTCGTGTGAACAGACCTCTATGGAACAGACACGTGAAATGAAACGAATACGTGTGAACGGAAGACTTTTTTGAAAACGCATACTGTGCACAAACGCAAACGTTCCCGTGTGAGCAGCACCTAAATCATGTTCACATGGATAGGAAACTAAATACATTTGCACACATCTTGTGTCCATATCTTTCTGTTTTGGTGGTCATCCCACAACCGTGCATGTGAATGCATGCATGCATGCGCGAGTCAAGGTAAGATATCTGGATTCAGAGGTTGCTTTTTCTTTGCACAGCATGAAAGAAAGGCAAAATGAATGGGCTGTGATTTTAGTTTTTTTAAGCAGAGGTCAATCATTTGTACGGCCCTCGGAGGATGTTGAAAAAATTGAAATGGCCCTTGAGAGGAAAAAGGTTCCCCACCCCTGCTGTAGAATAACAACTTAATCAGTGTTTATATTGGTTCCTTATAACCATTTATATATTTATATAACCAGAATACATGTTTTGTAAGCATTAGCTTATCTGGGTGGCTGTGGTCCAATGATGATGTCAAACAGTCCCCCTTGCAAACAAACTCCTCCCTCTCTCCGCTAGCTTACTGGGTGTCTCCCTTTTCCTTCATTTTCCAATCAACTCCTCCTCCTCTTCATTTCTCTCATCATACCCTGTCCCAGCACAACTGCCAGAAGCAGTCTCCATGGTGACTCATAGCTCGCTCAGCTGAGGTAAAAACTAAAGGCAGAAAGCCCACAAACAGAGAAACTGAATGAGTGGGAGAACAGGAGAAGCATTGAGTCCTCTTTAAGGTCCATTTGCCTATAGGCTACCCACTTCTAATCTTTTGAGGGTGAATCCTCCTTTTCTCTTCGTTCTTCCATGTCAGCCTGGCTTATAGCAAAGTGCATATCTGCTTTCCAACAAGCTCAGAAAGACATTTATAAAGAGTCAAAAACACAAGTCACAGCCGTGGGGGGCCCATAGCTCCTTCTCCTATCCCAGTCCTTCACTCAACTCGTCTTTATCCTTCCCTAATACTACGGAGCTGCTCTGCTCCTGAGAATAGCACAGGCTCAGAAACACAGACCCCCCACACACAGACACCAACACATTTCTAGCAGAAGTCAAAAGGGAAAAGAGAAACATTTATAAGGAATAAAAAACTCTTACACCTTAAAGACAGGTTTTAACTTGTTATCCTGACAATTTGGAACCACAATAGACTCAAAGATAATAGAGAAAATTCTCTTTAAAAAGCATGTGTGAGACTCACTGGATCCTGGCATCTCAGCAGTGGCTGGCGGGGGCTGGTAGGTTCCCTCTGGGAGGGCTGGCATGGGGGCGGCAGTCTGGGCAAACTGGGCCTGGGCCTAGAAAGTAATAAGACACACCACTTAACTGGAAGGGTTCTTGGACTTAAAATGCTGATTATTAGATGAAAAGCAAGCAACAAAAAAGAAAAACAGAGTTATAATTGATGTAGGGTTAGGGCTGCACGATATATCGTGTCGTGACGATAATCGCAATATTCACATCGCGTGGACGTGCAACCTTTAAAAAAAAAAAAAAACTTGCGATATTAAGTAGGCAAATTCACTCAAACACGTCATGTTACAATTATTTTGCTGCTTGCTACAAAAGGATAACTTGCGCGGCTCTCATGTCAGGGGTACTTGAGTGAGTGACAGCAAACCACCAATCACTATCAAATCTCCAAAGCAAACGGACCCGGTGATTAAAGGTAAAAACACTGAATAAAGTAGTTTCATGTGTTTCTCCAGGGCAGTTCGGCGCTGCTAACCGAGCTAGCTCAGCTTGTTGCTCTGTTAACTTAAGATCCAGACGTCCGTGACTAAAATCCTTCATCCGGTTAAATATAGTTAAAAAATTTCCAATTGTATAGCACTAAAGTTCAAGAAAGGATGGTTTGCGGGAAAATAAACTGTCTTTTCTTCAATTCCTGTATGTTTTCATATTGCAATATATATTGCAGGGGGGGAAAAAATCGCAATGTCCATTTTTTCCAATATCGTGCAGCCCTATGAAGGGTTGTTACGAAAACATTATTATTAATTTGAAATATATAGCCTTTTTAAATCATTTGTGAGTGCTTTGTAAATGTACCTCAATATAATCCAGTGTACAAAAGGGGTAGGCAATACCACTCTTACTAATCAGATGAAGTGATTGCAGAATCGTCTACAACAATGTACCAGGGCAACAAAGGATATCTTCAATGACATGGGAAGTGCTCTCCATGGTTTAGAGACTTTATTCTGACTTCAATTCATTATGGAGACTTACATATTGCCCTCTGGATCTCAAAATAGGTCAAGCTCCAAAAAAATGCTCATAATGCTATTGGACAGAATTAGAGATGCCATTGTGAGGACATTTTCTCCATTAGTTCTTTTACTGGACATTGTATAACAAAAAGGTATTTATTGCTGATTGCAAACTTTGTTTTGTGGGTTTTAAAAGGAAAACAAAGGTGAGGGTGACGGGCAAAGCAATGTCATTGATGTATGTACAAACACTGTGTAACACTGGTAACACAGTGCAGATATAATTTAAATTAAATGCAACTGTAATGCAGATGGAATATTTATTTGATCTCTTATATTCTGACTTGTTCAACCCCTAAATGAACCTTTAGAAAGCTGAGCAAGCCAGCTACTGCCCCCCTTTAATATTGGTCACGGAAGGTAAAAATTCTGAGTAACCTGTCTTTTTCACCTCCCGTGCAAATGTTCTATATTTGCTAAATTTCTAGGCTTACCAGTAGGTTCCATACTTTCTTTGTGCTAGAGGATCAGTAGGCATAAGCTCCTTTAGTAATCATGCTGAAAGTAACATATAGCTTAGCCTACAACAGAGCTAATCATCTCCAGACAGATGTCTCTGTCTTATTGACTCCACCAATCACACTTGCCTTCATAACCTTGTCGACCTTCAGGTCCTCGAGGGATGGATACAGGGACATCCTGAGGAGAAAACACAAACAGCTGTTAGGGGAGAGCCCTGGAAGGGAAGGATGACAGCTGCTGTATGAGGGAACAGAGCAGATAGATAAACCTCACCAGACTATTGACTGGCATGACCACATCCATTACTTCTTCCCTCCATTAAGCTATATTTATATTTAATCATTTGACTCTTTGTGATGTTGAAAGGATGCTGAGATGGGCGGCTGACAATTCCATTGGGATTTATAGCTATCTTTGAATGTATATGCAGCTTTCAGCAACATCCTGTTCATTCTTTATGAACACAAATCTGCTTACCTGCCTGACTTGACACAGCAATACGAATGACTGACTGACAGATTAAGGGAAAAACAGATTATGCTCAGGATGTGGTAGCTCAAACCACGGCTACAAAACCGAGAATGCTTGAAATGCATGTTTATTTTATTTTATTTAATTACCGTCAAGCTCATTATTGTGTACATGCCCCCTTTTTATAATAAAACCTTTTCTTGAATGTCAAACAATAGTATTACAATAAAAAATCATGAGGGTTTATGTACATAAAGTGGACACCACAAAACGTAATACCTAAGTAAACAAGGGTGGAGGAAAACACATGAGATTTAAAAAGCAACGGTTAATGCATGGTTCTCATGGTTTCTTGATAATGTGCCAAACTAGACTCAGGAGTACTCATTTCTGCGGCACATAAACAAAACAGCAGCCTAAAATAGGAAGAGGAAGTGATAGTTATCCGTCAGTCAGCTGACCGAGAAAGTGAACAAAGTACAACCGGTACAGGCTGTGACACGCAGTAAATGTAATGTCTGGTATTAAACATGAGTTTGTTCAAGTCTGACATCTGTTTGTGATACTCCAATTCAACAGTGCATTTGCCTTGAGATACACTAATTCTCATACTCATCAATTTAACCTAGGTCTATTGTGTTAAGAAACATTTTATGTGAATATCCAATCAGTCTTAATGTTAAATATGACCATAACCAGCAGGGTTAAGAGAGCAGATGACTATGTTTCTGTCACCTAAGGCTATTGTAAGCTATTTTTTACTCTACTTTCAAATGTCAAATTAATTCGTCCCTCTCCGGGATAGGGCTTATCTTCACTAGTAATAGTACCAATTCTGCCAATTACTGATTGAATAGTTTGGTCTTATGATATCCAAAAAGTATAAATAAATTCAAGAGTCTGGAAATCTTTTGCCAGTCTAGAAATGTAGCTTTCTGTTCTTCACTCTTGAAACACATTCCAATACTTTATTTAAATCAGATTTTGTTCTAGTACTGAGTACTGATCCAACCTTTACTTTAATAAATATGTTAACTGGATGTTTTTTTCCTTTTTAGTAACTATATTCTCCCTGTTTTGATAACCCCACCCCTATTTCAGTGTACGGTAACATAAGGTCAAACTGAGCTGGTGACCTAAAGTGATGAAATGACTGAATCTATTAACCGATAACAGAAACAACAAATTAAAAAATGACAATAAAAAACAAAATGTATTGAACGAGTCATGGCCAATGCATGATCCGCGTTATAGGCAGGTCAGATTTTCTAGAATTCAAAACAAGAATTCCACTGAAGAATAACGTCTCAATGATTGATTTCACTTCCCAGTCACGGCAGCATTACTGATTTCTTAACCACACTGTGACAAATGTGTGTCACAGTCACAAGACATGTGAGCACATCTCTTGCTCATAAGAAATAGGAAAACAAAGTAAGGGTGATTATATTGTAAATACATCGTGGCCAACCATAGAACAGACTAACAAAAAAACGCATTGTGCCAAAATAACCTATAACAAAAAGTCTATATAAATGTTCTTAATGAGTGGAAATATATGGGTCCATGATGTCATGCCATGTACACAAGGGTGGGATATGTGGTCAACAATCATTTTGACACTCGTAGGTGAAGAAAGGCACCCCATGAGTCCCATAAGCAAATCATTCTTACCACTTTCCCAGCTACTCCAGCCACTACTCTACTCTGTTCTCCTCACTCCTCACACACAAGTGCATCATTGTGTGTGAGGACAGAAGGGCATTTTAATATCGTCCAGTGTTTACTTTACGGCTGTGTTTGTTTGCTCGCTTTATATTCCACCCTCAATTGGACTAGCTGGCTGGAGTTAAGTGAATAAGCCTGGAAAAAAGAAGAGGTCAGGCAGCTTTTGCAATGACATAACCTAATCCTTGAGTCACTTCTGCCGCTGCAGTTCAAATAAAGACTTTCTTTGAAGGAAGAAAGGAAATTCCTACAAACAAGGGTACAAAGCTGGTGGAGTATGTTATAAGTGCAATAAGCTGCTCTTTTTAACTAAGCTTCCATTGTGTATTGGAAGTGCAAAAAGTAGATGATAAATGATTGAATTTCATTGTACATTGTATTGCTTTTCTGAGAGCAGTTCAGAAAGAGGCTTCCCATCACATTCGTGCAGTGGTGGAAAATAACTCAGTACGTTTACTCAAGTACTGTACTTCTTTGACCTATGTGTACTTTACTTGAGTATTTGCGTTTATTGCTACTTTATACATCTACTCAACTACACTTCAGAGGCAAATATCATATTTTTTACTCGACTACATTTATTTAACTCTCACAGTTACTATTTACTGTAATGCAGTAATGTACTTCTAATCTACACATCTATTTCTAGTATCTAAATGTGGTCCGCATTGACAAACTAAAACACAAAAATGCTCTAACATGGATAAAACAATAACCCTAATAATATAATACTTTGAAAATATCTGTGGTGTATATACAAGTACTTTTACTTTTGATACTTGAAGTACATTTAGCTAATAATCACATCTGTATTTTACATTATTCTGAAATGGGTAATTGTGCAGATGAGTACTTTTTGTACTTTAAGTATGTTTTGATGCTAACACTTTAACTAAAGAGACCTTTTGAAATCAAAACTTTTACTTGTAAAAGAGTATTTCAAGGCTGGATCTGAGTGCTTCTTCCAACACTGCCATAGAGCTCATTGCTGCTCAGCCTTAATGTATTTGGCTTTGGTGGAGACTGGAAAGGAAAGAGCGTGCTAACTTAGGGGAGCCTGAACGAATTGGTTAGATACAAGAATGTGTTCTTCCTGGCAGCTTATTCCGGTCTATTGACATGGCTGGGGAAAGGACAGAGGGAGTGGGAGGGGGGAGGATGGACAACGATAAAACGGAACAGAGGTGCACTGCTGTGAGCCGACCCACACCCTTTAGTGTACCCATCCACCGGTCGAACTGTATCAGTAATGTCCGCACGTTAAATACCGTTTTCCTTTCTAAACATGGCCTAACTTACGGTATAACGCTACAACAACATAGGCTCAGATATAATACACAGGGCTTAAGTGACGTTTGTGTTCTTATAATAAACAAGGCAGATGCTTCATACTAATATGAATAAAACGTAATTCATTATTTAAGTATCACTATCATATGTCTAAGTAAGAGCATGACATGTTAGCTAACATTATGGTGTCTCACTGCACACTCATTAACAAATAACCAACCGCCGTTAGCTGTTTATAGAAGACATATAAAGTCTGAATACCTTATATTCAAGTTATAAATTATTAAAAATAAAGACTAAACTAGTGTCTTTTAGCTGAGAGGCTAAGCAGACCGTCTTTGTTCCGATATAAACAGCAGGGAAGCAAGCTAGCCGCTAAGTTAGCTTGCTAGGTAAACGAAACCTATATGTAGCAGTTACCGCTAGCGGGACAGGATACAACGGTTTGGTAAAATAGAGTCAGTCTCACCTTAATGGCTTGGTTGTAAAATCGTCTTAAACACTTTGGGGTATCAGAGAGCGGAAAACTCCTTTATTTTTCAGTTTTCTGCTCTCTCTTCTTTGCACTCCTCGTTGTCCTGAAGGGGAATTCTGGAGAATGATGTCAAGGCTGGCTTCCTGGTCGTTCACACCACGTCAATCAATGTTGACGTTGTAAGGCACGCCCCGTTCGGTCACATTTACTTTGACTCAAAATGTCCATAGTGTGTCAATAACACATACAGTATCTCATGACAATCATTATGACCTGTATAATCCTGGGGCCATGTTTAGTCTGTGTGTTGCCTCTGTGTGTGATCTGTTGCTGCACTCTGTACAGGGTCAGGTGGAAGGCTGTGTGAAAAGGTCTCTGTTGTGTCCTCTGCTCAGCATCTGCACTATAAAAGGAGTGAATATCAGCTCAACCCAGCAGGTATTTTCAATGTCCTTAAGCTATAGCCACAATCCATTGCCTTAGGTACAGTAAATAACAACGGTACCGACTAAAACAACTGGGACTCTCTTCACTAAATCTAGGGCCCCTAATGAAGTCCTTGGATAATTGAGCTTTTTAATCATCTAAAAATGTTTTTGTGATTTGCCGTATGTCAGGTATGCCTTCTCTTCAAAATAAAGGAGCTACATGGCTCAGCTTGTGTTGATCAAAAAATATTATTTCTGAAAATAAAATGCAAGTCATGATTAGTAGATATTAGCACCAATGACGGTTCTGTTGTTTCTATAGCATCACAGAAACTCTTAAAATGGCATACTCCTGCATCATAGATGAAATGTGATAAAAAGCTTTAAATAAAAAAAAATCGCATCTTTATTTTATTCATCTCAGTTACATTTGTATGTAGGCCTTAGAAGAGCACTGACTTAGATCTACCAAATGTATATTGGCCCTGATCTCTACAGAACAGAATGCAAATCCGTAATTTCCCATTATGGAAATCATATACAATACTGTAAGAACATTCCACTGTAGCTTAGGTTTGACCCCTTTGATCCTGTTGTTCCTTTCAATGGAATGCAAGCTATCGTTTTAAACCAAGTGGTTGTTGAGAATTCATTTGGAGACGGCATTCAAATTATTGCACTTTCAAAAACTTGAGGGACTAACAAACATTTTTTGGGGGCCACAAAGTTTGAGATATCCTTATTTTTAGTACATATAGTCAAGCACCAAAAAGATAACTATATTGCATTTCTTATAATGCATCCAATGGTTGTGTTATTTTCTAAGACTTTGCAAAGCTCCCTCACAGCACAGAAGACATAACGCAACTGTTTTGACAGTGAAACACTCAACGTGACTCTACCACTAGGAATTGTGTATATGACCTTGATGATAGTTGACATAGGTAAACATTTAGGGGTCACATTGGGGTTTGTTTTGTGGAGGGGGGGCTGCTGAGGGCACATGAAAAAATATGCTTTTTAATAGTTACATGAATCTGTAATTAATGTATATCTTGCTACATACACACACCCTTTCCAAAGTCTTAATATTTAATTCACTTAAAAAAAAAGAAAATGCAGCCATTCCTTACAGGTTTTAGAAGAAAAGTGAAAAGTAAATAAATGTGTACTCAATAAGGACATTATTCTGCTCGAGCTTACACATTCATGTCTTTAATTTCATATGAATAATTTTCAGCTTAACACATTTTAAGTAATCAAATAAAAAGGGCTTATTTAGCAAAATAACCCAACAGCATTTATAACAGCGGTAATCCCAGGGTGATTAAATGCATTTCTACACCAAAACAAAAAACACAAAGCAAGTGGAGAGCACTTCTTTTATTTTAAATATGTCATCATTGGTTAAGTCTTCATACAGTATCGTATCAGCGAATAACTACACAGTACAGAGGAGCCGCACCAGCTGCAGCTCGGCCAATAGTTAAGACCGACAGCCACGGTCAATATCTGACAGCCAGGCCAGAATATTCCTTAATTAAACTCCATTTAAAACTATTTATCTGAGATAAAAAAAACACTACGATTGCCCGTGTGTCTTCTTCTTTTTCTACCACAACACAGACTTCACATCCGCAGCGTGGTTCTTAAATGACACTGGCAGAACGAACAAAAATCTATTATCATAGGTTACACATTAGCTTTGTTGATTCTCCAAGATAGAAAGTTGGCATCTGAAAAATACATAATTGAAGTTGTTACACAAAATAATGGGGGGGAGGTCACAATTTCATTGGTTCCTCAAACCCCCTTTTTGTAAATTTCAAGCATTTCCCATTATTTCTAAGAAGAAAAAAAAGAACAATACAACTGATTTGCGCAAATTCTTTCTTTGCACTGTTGGATGTGTGTATGGCTTTAAATGGGCTTAAAATACCTGGCGAGAAGAGGAAGGCAATAATAACGCAAATTGGATGCAAAGCTTTCTACGTGTACATACTAAGTGTTCCTTTGGGCCTCAAACATGCAGATAGAGCAAGGTAGTAACCATGTGTCCAGTGAAAATATTTAGGCACACATTAGAACTATCTACAAGTGTGATTGGTTCTCCTTTGCGCCAATTACCCCTCAAGAACTCACACATTGGACAATAATTCAAATTAAAGGAAAAAACAGTGGTACTTTATATAAATAGGCCTTTTGTGAAGCAAATAGTTCCTGTTTTGCACCATTAAAGACTTCAAATACTTGACATATCACTACATATAGCCACTAAATCAGCACTAAGCCTTATTTCTCGAACAGAAACTCAATTCATTTGTCCTGATGTTCCACTTGGTGGCGATACAAATGTGTGCTTTTCATTTTTTTCCTTATACTTTCTTTGTTTCTGTGATACAACAAGCACTAGCTCTCAAACATTATAATATGCATAAGGGATGAATGTCGCTGCCAGTGGTTCATTGGTATTTTGTACTTCTTAGCATAACCATGCAAAACACAAAGAAAAAATAAGTAAAACGCAATTCAAAAGAATTCAAGATTTAAAAACATGGAGGTTGGTAAGGTTATGGCCCATTTTTTTTTTAGGAGGAAAAATATGATGGAAAAATATAATGCACTCAGTCACAGAGACAAAATAACACAAACTGTCATAGTTTGATGAAATAAGTAGTGGAACTATAGACTCAAGCCTCTTATAGAATCAAGTGCAGCTTCTCTCTAGCTCACCCAGGTAGGAAGTCACCTGTGACGAAAACAAGAGGGGAGAGTTAGGATTGAGGAACACATTTCAGGGTTGATGTAAATACTGGCAGGTAAGAGATGATGTGTCTGCTCAATTAACACCATCACTCATGTTAAGCAGGCTATACTATACACCACAATATAACATACGCTTAAAGTTGAAAACTGTTAATCGATTATTAGTGTCAGGTGGATCTGTACATAGCCCCTCTCAACTGCTGTACAATGTTCGGATCTTGGGACAATCTTGGCCCTAATTTATTATAACAAATGAATCAACCACAAAATACAAACACGATAATATTAACACAATTAACGTGAAAAGGGATTCAATATGCACAAAGCGTCTATGGCACACATTATTTTGGTATACCAAATATAAGAATTGAAAAGTCTATGTCATCTATTTTTTCCTTCGAATCTAATGGACCAAATTGCTGTATTGATAAATATTTTTGGAGCATGTAATATTCAGTGTAAAAACTATAGGTGCCCCCACACTAATCTACCTCCTTTGCCATTAAATGACTTTGGTTTCAAATCCTGCAAACAGAAAACCAAGGTATTTCTCTGAGGAAAGACTAAATGGTCAAATTGTCCCTATTCTTGTGTTCAGTTAGTCAACTTGGACAGTTTTTTCAAAGGACCGAAACAAGGTTACATTTTTTTAGCTTTTTAACCATAAATCAGTTGCACTGTGTACCATTTTCAACAACACTGTTATGAATAGAGCCTGTTTAGACAGCTTACTCACACATTTCAGTTGTACGCATTTTCACTGCACTACCAAGGACGGTTCTAAAAGTGGTACCTTCTGGAAAAATAGCCGATAAAACATTTACTGTTCAGGATTACCACTCTAAACAAGTGTCTCCACGTACACTTTATTTGTGTAGTAAGTGATAGGGATAGTATTAGCTGCCTGAAATATATGGGATCTAAAATTGAACAACTATTACATGTTTCCAGAGAAAGATTACAGTACTAAAGGCCAGCTCATTACAGCATTTTAAACATGAAGTTTGAATAACACCGCAGTGCTAATGCACTGCAAATTCACTAACAGCAATGTTAACACTACAACTTTTTTTATGAAATAAGAAAAAAACGTAACTAAGCTAACTTGACTAGCACATAGCATGTTAGATGATGTTAGTCAGTGACTTTTACTGCCACAGGAAGAATGTGAGTTGTAGCTAAAACTAGTAAAACCAACAGTTAAAAGCAGATAGTACGTTTTTGCACATTACTTACACATAACAAAAGAAACAGGCCATGAAATTGTTTCATTCCAAACCCAGCAGCTCAACGTCAAAGATGAGGGTAGCATTAGGAGGAATGATGCCCGGATGGCCTTTGTTTCCATAAGCAAAGTCAGGTGTGCAGGTCAGCTTGGCCCTTTGACCAACGCTCATCTGGAGGAACAAGTAGACACACGATACAAACAGAGAAAGAGACAACAGGGTGAGGAACAGCTAGTCTGCAGCATAAGATAAAATGAATTAGATCATAATACAATCTCAGCAGTCTAAGTTGGATAATAAAACCACAGGGGACTGTGAAAACATCTCTCTCAGAAATGATGCCTAATTATATCTAAATTTCTTCCTCCATTCTTTATTGCTGGGTATTTCCTAATGCAGTCATTAGAAGCTTATTTTATTTATATAATAATGCCTTATTGAAATGTTTAATGATGATATCCTAACTCTTTAACAGTAACCAGCTACACCTCATCTACATGCTGCAGGGCTGAGTGAGTGAGATAAAGCACAGTGTGTTATGGTGACCCACTGTTTTCGTGTTAGCGGAGACCTTGATGGGAAAAACTTGATAATGGAACTATGTCAATAAATATTGTATTACAAAAGATGAACTTTCAACACTATCATAAGCAAAATGTGTTTACTTGTTTTGGAAATCAGATACATTTCTGCCTCCAAATCATGACTGTTGCTGATGCTTAGTTGGCTGACTATTTCCTTTGAAGTCTGTTCCAAAAGAATGCTGCAGGGATGACTTTGTTTTGTGCAGAAGTTAGCATCACGCTGGTTCCCTCAACAAAAGCCAATTTTAATTGGATTTGGGATTACTTAAGAAAATTTGATTTTTAAAGTGAAAATGAAATCACTTGAAGTAAAAGGCTATTGTTAGGATATCAACACAGCCTATATACCCGGCTCCATGACCTCAATATCACTACCTGATTATACAAGTGTTCCTGTGTTTGTGATCATTTTTAATGTCCCTGACAACCCCTGTAGAAATATAGCCATTTGTTAGCAAATGCTTTTTAAAGACACATAAAAGCTTAAAAATCCAGGAATGGAGTATCTATTGACTTGCTTAATTAGTTTATTTCATAGAACAAAATGTGAACATCTCGAAAGCTTGTGTTTACCACAGACGTTTTGAGGCATCTTATCAAACACCCATTTCAAAACCCACTTACTTCAAGCCAATGAAACAGGAAATGCATCAATGCTAACTTATTTCCAGATTTCACAACTCATTCCTGCAGCATTCAATGTAGCATGTGAAGTATTCCCTTCTCGGTGGGGGTCAATAAGTGCCACATGCAGAATCTGTGGCAATTTACAAAGCTAACGTGGACCGTCTTAAAATACAGTATTGTGCGTTCAGTTTTCCAGCTTACCTGCACTACACCTTCTTCCCAGCCTCGGATCACTTCCTGCTTGCCAACCTTGAACCTGAAAGGCTTGTCCCTGTCACGAGACGAGTCAAACTTACGTCCATCTGTCAGGGAGCCTGCGGAAAAAGAGATGGAGACGGACACAGTCAGAAAGAAAGGTTCACAGCCTCATGTGGGTGAAAGATCCATTACTTCTGAACATGCACAACATTAAAGGTTTCATTAGAATTCTTGCTGAAGACCATAAACTGTATGAGCAAGACAACTTAGTCACCCTTTGTTTGTTTTTTAACCGTTCTGATCATGAATGTTCAAAGAAAACTGGATACAATGTTGGAGGTGGGACCCTGTTCATTACTATAAAAGTAGCTTGAGCCGTAAAATTGAATACCTTTGAATTCTGAGTTTAAAACGGCCCAATGGCATCATGTGCCGAACCAAGCCTCGAGTTTGGCAAACTTTAGTTTTTTGGAGCCAGACCTGGCCATATGTGAACAAGAAAGTAGAGATGGGGAGGGATACACATTGCTATGCCAATGACTAATCTACAGGTCGCCATGGTATTGACTCTAAATTACAAAGTAGCCAAAGTATCCACTTGCTGTATTCCACCACATGATACTTTTACAATTCCTGAACCGTTTTTGTGAAAGCAATCTAGTCTAGTTATCATCCTTTCATTGGTTGAATTTAGGAACTGTATCTTTTAATGTGAACCCGCCCTAAGGGTATACATTTAAGTGAAAACGAGGTAATTATTTTTATTTTTATTATACACTTATTTTTCCAAGGAGTGGCGTCGCCCCCTGCTGTCCATTAGGGAGAAAACGCAGATTGACAAAGACTCATTTTTCAGATCCACAAGCGAAGTCAACTTCATTTAAACCATCTATGGTGCTATGGTGCTGTCATGATAAAGATGTCCAAAGACTGTGCAGTAACATTAAGAATGAAGAAACATTTCATTTAAAAAACAAAACAATGGAAACAAATCCATCCTCTAAGCATGTCCCACATGCATCTTCCTTGCTGTGTGTATATTGAGAAAGCCAATGAAGGGATTCCAAGGATCTCAGAAATAGCCACTGCAGCTGTCTGCAGGGTGGGTTTCAGTGTGACAGTCAGAAAAACACACGCATCAAACCGCAGAACAGCACTCTTCCAGGACTATTTCCTGCGGTGCTTCAACTGTTATTAGCAGCAGCGAGGCGGCGTGTGTGTGATGGTGTGATGAGTGTGTGTGTGGGAGAAGGTGCAACATTGCTTATGTTGTTAGGCACATCAGGGGGTGGCTGGCGTGATGCAGCCTGTAATCCAGGCTGGAGTGGGCGTCCTCTCCTCTTGTGGACATCAGGACAGCAGCCTAATGGAATTATCATTTAGAGCTGAAAGGACCTTTCCAAGTAAACGCCAATACAGTGCACTTCACCCCCCCACAACACTGTTGACATTTTCAACACCAACCATTTCCTGCCGGCAGAGCCTTCACAAAAAAAAGCAAATCCAAGGTCTGATCCTCACTTGGATGTCTACATTTGAAAAGGCTTGTCAAATGGAATATCCTGTTTCATGTTGCATTTCAAGGCTGCTTTGTAGCCTGCCAGGAAGGGAAACCGCCCAGAGGAAATCCTGTAGTTTGTGGGATATATTAAAAACAACACTAAGAAGATGCGGACTCATGCTTAAAATAAACAAAAAAATGTGTTCACTGTCAGGGGCCCAAATCTGGTCTTGTTACATAATCTTGAAGCAAAGAGGCTTGTATTACAGAGAGAGTTATGTCTGTCTTACCAGGCAAGAAGACTGAGACCCACTTTGCCAAACTAAGAATAGGTGCGGGCCAATTTATAGTCTAGCACGCTGGGAGGACCAATCCATCTTAAATCCCATTTTGCATCTGATGAATATGCTGCTGATGAATGACTGTCTGTCTGTACCTCCGCCACTTTGGTCCAGACAGAAATATCGGTACCACTTTACAATAAGACTACCCTTATAAAGAGTTTACGAATAGTTTGTAATTCATTTATTAATTAGGTTGTGAACACTTTATAAATCATTAATAAGCTTTTATAAGAAATGAGATAAACGGGGCAACTTTGACAGGTTGCTTGCCAAATAGTGAGCCCACATTTATCTGTACTGCTAAGTCTTATATTAGCTACCTAGCTTACTTCGTCTTCTTCATCCAGCATCCTTGGTATCTGTTGTTCACTGAGTTGATTCTCGCTAAGTAGCCAATATAAGGCTTAGTCATCTTGCCAAATAGTGGGCCTGTGTTGATGTATGAAAACTATGTTAGATAAATGGTTCTTAATGAACCCTTTATGAATCCTTTATAAAGGGTAGTCTTATTGTAAAGTGTTACCGAAATATCTGCATAACGGTTGCAGGGTTGCTGTCTAAGTATATAGAGACATTCGTATTCCCCAGAGGATGATTCCTAAATATGGTAAACATTATACTGCTAAACATCAGCATGTAAGCATTATCCTTGTGGGCATTAGCATTTAGCATGTGTTGGCGAAAACGGCCAATCTAATCAAAATTAGTTTTATTGATGTCTTATACAGTATTTATGTTGCATTGTTGGAGGAGCCTGGGACTTAATGTGTGATGCCTTCAAATGCCTTTCAATCTTTGAAATTGAATCTTGAGGTGTTTTTTTGAGTATTTCATGTCACGACGAATATTCACCCTTAATAGCCAATTGGACTACGACTAAAGAAGAGTGGCTTACCTTATATACAACATGTTTTAGCAATGTTGATGTTAGCAATCAACCATGACTAAAAAACATAATATATTGCGGCCTAATATCACACAGTGCGGAAGAACCCGTGACGCATTTGCGTATGAAACACACCTTCAAGTTAAATTTTCCTCACCCATGCATGCCACAGATACGTTAAGCATAAACCAGACTTAATCCCTTATGGGAAATAACCAAAGCTAAAAACAATCAGGGAATTCATAACAGAAAAATATTTTTGCAGCTACTTTGATAATGTATTAATCCTAATATACCCTCATATCGTACTGGTTCAAGGTTTCAAATGTGAAAATGTACGGATTTTCTAGCCTTCAATTATAGTAATCTTAATATTTTGTCTTTTTTTATATATGGTTTTGGACAAAATAAGTCATTATAAGATGCTTTGGCTATGGGTAACTGTAATAGGCTTTATATACTGACATTCTGGCTACAAAGAAGTACACCAAATAACTACCTTAATCAATAATGAAAGAACCAGCCTTAGATATACACTGAACAAAAATATAAAACGCAACACTTTTGTTTTTGCTCCCATTTTTCATGAGATGAACTCAAAGATCTAAAACATGTTCTACGTGCACAAAATAACCATTTCTCTCAAATATTGTTCACAAATCTGAAAAAATCTGTGATAGTGAGCACTTCTCCTTGCCCGAGATAATCCATCCCACCTCACAGGTGTGGCATATCAAGATGCTGATTAGACAGCATGATTATTGCACAGGTGTGCCTTAGGCTGGCCACAATAAAAGGCCACTCTGAAATGTGCATTTTTGCTTTATTGGGGGGGGTCTGGGGGGGTCTGAAAACCAGTCAGTATCTGGTGTGAGGGTAAGGATTAGGGTTAGGGTAATGTTGTGAATCGAGTGGCCCATGGTGGTGGTGGGGGTATGGTATGGGCAGGCGTATGTTCATGGACGACGAACACAGGCCACTCGATTCACAACATTAACATTACCCTAACCCTAACCCTCACACCAGATACTGACTGGTTTTCGGACCCCCCCCCAGACCCCCCCAATAAAGCAAAACTGCATGTTTCAGAGTGGCCTTTTATTGTGGCTAGCCTAAGGCACACCTGGTGCAATAATCATGCTGTCTAATCAGCATCTTGATATGCCACACCTGTGAGGTGGGATGCATTATCTCGGCAAAGGAGAAGTGCTCACTATCACAGATTTTTTCAGATTTGTGAACAATATTTGGGGAGAAATGGTTATTTTGTGTATATAGAAAATGTTTTAGATCTTTGAGTTCATCTCATGAAAAATGGGAGCAAAACAAAAGTGTTGCGTTTATATTTTTGTTCAGTGTAGACAGTTATGTAGGTCCCACAGCTGTCAGTACAACACTGTGGGCCCCTACAGGAATAAATAGGTGATGCCATATACGTTCTATAAGAGGAATAATGAGGAACACTTCAAATATGTAGTGCCATTCAAACAGTGTCTTTGGAGAAAACATGAAGGAATAATACTGCATGCTGTTATTGCAGACTAGTCGCCCAGACGGTTATAATCGCTCAACTAAACGCCACCAACCCCCCCAGAACTCCAACAAAGACAGAAAAGCAGCGGAAATCAGACGGGATTTAAAACCCGCCTGTCTGTCTGTCTGTCTGTCTGTCTGGCCTCTGAGTGAACCCTGCGGCGGAATCCGTCTGCGTCTACTTTTTATTCCTGCTTAATTCTCCAGCCAAGACAAATTACGCACTGATCTTGATGAGACTGTAATGGAGCACTCGGCCCAAAAACTAGAGCGCGCATTATTTACGCAGTGATGGGGTCAGCACGCTGTCTGTCCCCGGACACAGACACTGTCTCCTGCTGTGCACGGGATCACATGCACATCCCACAATCTCCAGCACTAATCCACACAGTGCATATGTCGCGAAGGGGTTACATTTCCATGCAGCCCTGACAGTGACTGACAGTTATGCCTCTTTGCC
>NC_136902.1:37084356-37249357 GCF_949606895.1 Notothenia rossii | reverse complement strand
GAACAACTTTAATATAGATTATAATCTCCATTAATGAGTCCTAAATGTGAAAGCTGTGTAATGTATTCACTTCAGATTTTCTAACATTCTCCATTACTCATTACAGCTCGATAGTTTCAGGGTTTTGTGTTGAGGTCACAAGAACAGATAAGTGGCTCTAAATGTCTGTCACGTGGGCGTGCATGGCCACAGATAAAAGTTGATTCAAAACACATTTGATTCTGGATGAACTTGAAATCTGAATGCACATCATTACCATGGTTTGTGGGAGTGCGTTGTTATTACAGATCTTTGAGTGGGATACATACAGTCTAATAAGATTTGTTCAGATGTCATGAGTCTTCGAGAGTTTGAGATCACTTAGTTGGATAGACAACTCAAAAATGGTTGAAAGAGACTAATTTTCAATATATTGCTGTTAGCTAGCAAAAAGGCTATGACTGACTTTAAATTCATGGATTGACATAAGTGTGGGCTTTTAAAAAATGGACAAGATAATAGTGTAAATTAAATTGCAATGATTGTTTCATTGACAATTTGACGCCTCAAAAGCTCGATTATATTTAAATGAATAAAAAACTGTTATATTTCCCTGTCTTTATTATTATTCTGTCTGCCAAAATTGTACAATTGGTAATTAAAAAAAAAGATCATGTATGATGTATTCCTACAATATTTAAAAACTCCTCTCATGTTATTATGTGTGATGCTGAATGTCAATACAATTGTTTAAAAATAGAATCACAATTTCAACTTTCTTTAACAGTTAAGCCCCATGCCCCCGGACGCAACATCTTGCAAGAAACAGCGTCTGAGGGCTTCTTAAGATTTAACAAACTATGAATGTGTCATACTCACTTAACGGGAAGAAACTCAGCTATCAGACAATATTAACCATTTTTAGCTAAACGAAACACAAGGGTAATAACAAAGGCTCTGAATTAGCCCTGAGCGAAAAAATGCTAACGCACTTAGCACAGAACTCACGGTAAAATACCCTTATTACTAATCGGATCTGCACAAACAAAATATCGATTAGCAAACTGAGATTCCACAGATTCCAGAAATATAAGTATCATCACTGAGCGACCAGAACTCGCGGCATGGGCAACAAAACCAGACATCACACAACGTAGCATTAGGTAGCAAACACGGGACATTGTCTTATCTTTTGCTGTTTCTGATCAAAAGTTGTGTGCAATGGCATTACAACGATAAAAACACTGCTGAAGTTAATCCAATGCGTCTGTGTCACTTTGAAATGATTACTGATAATCCATCTTCATATTTATGTCAATAACGGAGATTTCATATTAGCTGCTACGAGAGTGTATGACAGCTTCCGGTTTTAGGCATTCTGGCTACGCATCACTCATTCACCAATGGGTAATGTTTAGATGGATTTTAGGGACTTCCACTCGATTCTATTGGCTCTAACGGTTAAAAAGAGGTGTCAATCATCAACATCGATAGAGGGGGGCCAGAGATATGGAAAATGCACCCAAATGACCCCAGAAGTGGGTTTTCTTTGCTAAATCTCTCAAAAAAAGGTCAAACGTCACTTGTTTTGCATCAATCTTGATACAGGGTACTTATAGGTTATAGTTTGGATTCCTAAAGCTTTTAGTCTACTATCCCATCATTCAAGGGTAGTTTTCACTACTTTTTTTTGGACGGATACTATCATTTACATCACTATGTTCAATCTGAATTTACTTTAAAATAAAAAAATTCTATATTGATTCTGACTTTTCTACATCCAACTCACTTATCATTGCTTTGAGAAAAAAGATGATTAACTTACCCCTTTTAGAAGTGAAGGTAGTCAATTGTTCTGGAAATGTCATTTTCGAGCTTCAGTCCTGAAAAACAGGCTCAGGGCTCAACTGGGATCAAGTTAAAGAAAAAACAACATTAGGCAAAAGTGTAAACATTTTTGTATAAGTAGCTAAAACTGAAATAAAAGGACTGCAGAGTATTTGTTCCATAAAGTGATTCCATTTATCTGGAGATGAAGTGATTTCACAGAGTTGACACTGACCAAACACTGAAGTGAGTTTGAGATTTACAGGAAGTAGAACATTTCAGTGAGTGTTTCCTGAGTGGAAATGACACTGAAGATCCAGGGAAGGCTTCTTGGGAACAAAAAGCACAGTGAGTCACTTTTGGTGTGAAATACAATTCTGGAAAAGCATAAAGAATTGGAGGACCAAGATCATCACAGCTGACCACTTTTCAGACATCATACAAAGACCAGCAAACAGCTGTTACGTTGTGTGATATGAATGTGAAGCTTTGTTCTTGTATAAAAGCGCATTACATTACATGTCCCTTGTTAAACGCTTTTATCCAAAGCGGCTTACATACATTCAATACTGTGGACAATTTGGGATGAAGTGCTGACATGGAAAGAGAGGGGGGAGGGGGCACAGGCACGAGCAGAGGATGTTAGAGGGGAATGGGCTGAAATGCATAAAAGGCCACATCAGCGTTTTTTCTTACCAATCTAACAAAAATATGCCTGGAATGACAATTTCTTGTGACGGTGTAGAAGCAATATTTAATTGTATTTTTTTTTTTAAACAAATCACTGACAGATCAACACACTCTCACTCCCTAAGCGTCCAGGAGCGACGCTTGGTCAGGGTGACCGTGGCGTGCAGTTGGGACGTGCCGAGGCTCCTTCAGCTTCATAAATGGACGCAAAGAGCTTTCAACTGATTGCAATGTATTCCCAGGGGTCATTTAGATGCTTCTTATGAGACTTGTGTTTTGTTTTGGTAAAAATGGTCAGTATTGTCAGTTAGCTGAGATTCTTCCCGTTAATCTGGTATAAGACATTAATAGGTTCTTAAATATTAAGATGCCCTGAGACAGTGTCGTGAAAAAAAAAAGAGCCCCCGCCGAGAGGGCTTTGGGGCTTAACAGCCAGGGGGGGATGTTTGGTTGAGGGAGAAGAAGTCATTGGGCTGTTGACAGGTTTCGGTGAGCAGAAGGAAATCAAGAGATTTTTCCAAGATTAGTTCATGGACGATGTGGGCTTTCTTGTTGAGTGATCGGATGTTAAGGATGGCAATGTTAGTTGAGTGGGAGGGGCGTGGTGTGGTCACAGGCTGAAGAGGTAAGAGGTTGTCCAGGTTGACAATGCGGGGGGGAACGTGAGATGGGGGGGAGAAACGGAGAGGAGGTGGGAGGAAGTGTGTTATTATTAGTTTTTAGTGGTTGAGGGCAGTGGAATCCACTCCAGGTATTTGGGCCAGCTCTGAGCAGAGCACAGCTCCACCTAGTGTCAGCAGAAAGTATTCAAAATAATTATTACAAAAAAATGCAAAAAATAATTAAAAAATATATAAAATATCTTTTAAGATCATGTTTAATCATCTGATTCGTCTGTACATTGCTGTTTTAGTCTGTGTTCTTCTAATTAGTGTCCACAGTGTGTCGCTGTTTAGAGCCATGTGGGACAAAGCCCGATCATGCCCCTCCCTCTCACTGTTATAGTCAGCGGTGCCCAACCAGTCGATCGTGAGATTCCCAGTCGATCGCGAGATGTGTCTAAAAATAGAACAACAATATTCTGTTTTATCGTTAATGTCCTATAAAAATCTTCCTGTGCCAGAATAATGCACTTGAATGCATCAAAGCTTTGTGATTGGCCGGCGTGACCCCATGTGTCGGGGTGTGGCTGGTGGGCAGTAGTTCCCTGACGTTGTCCGTGTCAACAGGAGTGACAGTTCGCACCGCACACACACAAGACCGCAATTATGGCAGAAGCAAAAAAGCCCAAAATATATAATTTTCACTCCGAGTGAGAGGATGATTATTTTTTAATCTATTCCAATTCAATCTGTCTCATCTGCAATGCGAGCGTGGCTTTATCGAAGAAGGTTAATTTAGGAGCGGCATTTCAAAACAGTGCACAAACGCTACGAGACGGAATTCCCTCCTAATTCTGTCCTACGCTCCCAAAAGGTGAGGGACCTGAAAGGACAGCTAATGCACAGCAGTCCATTTTCACCAGGCCCAACAACAAGAGCAAGGCTGCTACCATAGCATCTTATCATGTCAGTCACGTTCTTGCGAAACACATGAAGTCTTTCAAAGACGGCAAAGTTGTGAAAGAAGCATTCCTGGAGGCTGCCGACGCGCTTTTTGGGGACAGTAAACATAACAGTAGCATTTCGATATAATAAAAACTCAAGTTAGATACCGTTATTAATCAGCTGTAAGTTTTAGTTTGTTTAAAGTTATTCATTATAATTATTGCACAAAATGGTATAAGAATGCAAACATGAAGATCTGTTCTGTTTAAATTGATAGTCTATTATCAATTCAGGTTAAGAAACTAGTGTTGCTTGCATCCTATTTTAAAAAAGGCATTTCTTTTTATACTCTACTAAAATGAAGCAAAAAAAGGGTTTGATTCTATTCATTTTGTCTTTTTTATTGCACTTTGGCAGCAGATTCCTGTGTAGCTTCAGATCTGAGTTGTCTTATTAGTAAGCCTAATTTATACTTTTGTAGCAACACTATTTTTTATATAATGGCAAAGAAAGGGTTCAGAGTCTTTTCCTTTTTTCTTGTGTCATATGTGGCAGCACTCTTCAATGTTTCTTGAAAACATTACCCACTGTAGTATGTGACGTGTGAATAAACTCCAACTCTGTATCAACAACACTGTTGTGTAATTTCAGTTAAATACTTTTATGTGTGTAGATTAGAAAGAGGTAAGATAAAGGATCTGCAGTATTTTATGAAGTATTCATCGTACAAAGGTCAGTTTTATACAAGAAGTGTGTATTTATCTGGTAGTAGGCTGTCAGTAATGGCTACGTCTCTCTATTTGGGCTGGTAGATCTCGGCAGACTGGCAACTTTAAAAGTAGCTCTCAGTTCAAAAAAGGTTGGGCACCCCTGGTCTAAGTCAACGGTGACTGTAAAAACGACACTGCGCATGCTCAGAGTATTGTCCTATTTAGGCCCAATCCCAAACCACTCCCTCGACCCTACCCCTCCGTGACGGAGTGAACTCCGTCTGTAGCCACACTCGCAGCTCAACGAGGCTTCCTCCTATCAGATGGAGGGAGTAAATACAGCAGCAAGCTTTGGGACGGTCTCCCCTCTCTCAAAAAGACAAAAAGTTTAAATTAATAACTCAAATAAAACTCCAAACATCTTTCATTGTGTTTCAAAGCTCTTTTAGTTTTAAACCTGATGTTTATAAGCTTCTTAGTTTTTGCAACAGTCTGTAAATATACACAACTTTATAATAAAATGCACACATTTACCTTTTTCTAGACTAAACACAGGTATGATCCTAAGTTAAAAACATATTAACATCGCAGTTTATCAGTGGATGTTTGCTGGAACTACTTGTTAGCAGCTTGTTTCCTGACGGACACACACAGCGTGACTCCGGTCAGATAGAGACCGGTCTCAAGTCAGCACCGCTGCAGACTCGCTGTTTGAGGGCTTGATAGCCCACTCCCCCTCCACACTTGTTGGTTTGGAACAGCACTTAATATGGCGGACCCTCCGTGCGAACGGAGGGGTAGGGTGTAGGGGGCGGTTTGGGAATGGGCCATATTGTAGTTCCCGTGGGAGGAGTTATGCAGAGAGATTCAAAAAGGGGGTTTTTCATTGGTAGGTAAAATACGATGGCCTCGTTGCAGCCAATCAGCGCGAGCCAGAGGCAATCTGGAAACAAGAGTCTCTTAGATTTGAGGCAAGATAAACACATCTGGGCCTTTTCTCAATCGCGAGGAAACTGGCTTCCAAGCCAATATTTCAAGGATACTACGTCATCGAGTGCCGCCGAAGGACTGTTCCAATCTCCAGCATACTTGGAATTCCACCGAGGCCGCGTCGTTGGTTTGGGGGTAATTTCGAGGCTGCACATGGGTAGACTTCGCGTCCTTCAAATCCCCACAATGCTTTGGGCACGGACCAATTTCCCCAAATCTGTGGCGGGAAATGTAAGGTGGGGCCTCTCATATGACGCACACCTGCACACTTTCTAGCCTGTTCCACTCTTTGTTTTCCGAATGCCAGGAAGGATTCTTGCCTAGCTTCTGAAGGAAGTGACTCGGAAGACATGTGCTACCAACCAAGAATCCTTGCGATTGAGAAACGGCCCTGGTGTCCGTTGTCTCGCATTCTTGCCGCCTGCACACGCACTTCTGCATAGACCTCTCTCTCTTCTGCCCCCTCCCCCATCAGCTCAATACATACAGTTTCACATACTTTTGGCCATTTAAGATATAGTTGGATTATACAAATATCACATGTGAGTTTACCTTAATATGAGTAATAACGAGGAAAACATACCTCTGCTCTCAAGCAGTCCTACACATCGTTTCTGAAAATAGTAGAACCTTACATAAACATATACAGAGAACGCACTCATTTTATCCTGCAGCCCTCCAGATGTTTTGACAAGCTGTGTCCAAATAAGGATATCCCATTTCTCACATCTCCACTTCTCCAATACAAATGTTTTCACTTCTCATACTTCCAGCTTTTTGTTATACAGACTGCTACTATTTGATACAAAGTAATTAAACACACATCCTATATATCAGGTGACATTAAAATGAATATACCAGAAATACGCCTTATTGAAATTTCTGCTATAACACGTTAATTTAATACTTCAAATACTTCAGTACTTCTCAGGCATGCCGGGTAATCTGTGACGTTTCGCTCTCAAAAGTTGGGCCATTTTATCATCATGCGCCAATGAGCAACTCTCTAAGGCCCATTCCCAAACCGCGCCCTACACCCTACCCCTCCGTTTGCGCGTTCACGCGGAGGGTCCGCCATATTGAGGGCTGTTCCAAACCAACGAGTGTGGAGCGGTATGGAGGGGGAGTGGGCTATCAAGCCCTCAAACAGCGAGTCTGCAGCGGTGCTGACTTGAGACCTGCTTGAGACCGGTCTCTACCTGACTGGAGTCACGCTGTGTGTGTCGGTCAGGAAACAGTATTTCCAGCAAATATACACTGATAAACTGCGTTGTTAACAACCTCATGATAACCTCATATGTTTTAACTTAGAATCATACCTGTGTTTAGTCTAGAAAAAGGTAAATGTGTATTTTATTATTAAGTTGACTGTTGCAGGAACTAAGAAGCTTATAAACATCAGGTTTAAAACTAAAAGAGCTTTACAAAAAAGTAACACAATTAAATATGTTTGGAGTTTTATTTGAGTTATTAATTTACATTTTTTGTCTAAGAGATGCTGATTTGAAACCGTTGTTACATACAGTTAGGGCATTTCCTGTTTCTGCCGGAGAGAGGGGAGGCCGTCCCAAAGCTTGCCGCTGTATTTACACCCTCCCTCTGACAGGAGGGAGCCTCGTTGAGCTGCGAGTGTGGCTACAGACGGAGTTCACTCCGTCACGGAGGGGTAGGGTCGAGGGAGTGGTTTGGGATTGGGCCATAGGAATGAATGAGGCCCCGCCTCCCACGCTTTATCCAGTTCTTATTATACATCCATGCTCCACACCCGTTGCTTTGGAACAGCCCTCAATATGGCGGACCCTCCGCGTGAACGCGCAAACGGGGGGGTAGGGTGTAGGGGTAGGGTGTAGGGGGAGGTTTGGGAATGGGTCTTCATGTGTGTGGCAAAAAAATGATGACCATAGGGGCACTGAGCTGCCATCCCCACCATACTTCATCTCACATAATTCAGAGCTGATTGGCTGTAAGTATGTGTGCCGCGAAAAGTGTGGTGTGTGAAGAGGAGACGAGAGACGCATCCTAAAACCCGGAAGTAAGCTGCGCATGGGTTCCCTCCACAAAAAAGCAATGAGATTTTTCCATAGGATTTTGAAAATAGCTCAAAATAAGATCTATGGGAAACGTACCTGTTAGATAAATGCACGTTTTGTTCAGCCGGATAATATCCACATGTCTACCATACTTTTATAATTTTCGAATCATAAATCTATCGATTAGATTTATGATAGACTTTTGAAACTACAAGAAGATAAGGAGGACTTTTACAAAAAAGTAATAGAGATTTTTGTCCAGAAGGATAGGCAAATGGACTTCATCTTCAAGTCAAGAGATGTTTCTCAATACTCTAATTTCCCCTCCTCGACTCCTAGCCTCGAGACTTAGTGCCGCCAACAGGAGATGCGAGGACTGAGGGGGGGAACCGAGGAGAGAGGAGGGGAAGCAGCAGGCGGTTAGAGAAATGAGAACTACTCTCCTCTGAGCGGTCATTTTAAAGAGACGTCCATTAATGATGACAGGAGGCACAGCAGCTGTCTGATGGACAGATGTGTTCACGACGACTTATACTTTTAATTCATTGACAGTGCGGTATAATGAGACAATAAAAGGCTACAGATGCGGACATATACACACACACACATATTTATATAAATATATACAATTTCAGAATCAAACAAGTATGAGAGCACTCTCATAATAACACAATCATAGACTGGATATATCCCCCCCTTCTCATGGTCGCTGAAATGGGGAATTGAAATGAAGGCCCAAAAGTTGTATTTACAAGTATTAAAAGTAAGCATAGGACACCAAACCAATTGAGACCTGTTTGTCCGACGCATCTACGCACTGTACAACACACACACACATACAGCTCCTAAAGCATATAATATATACAGTGGGGAAAAAAAGTATTTAGTCAGCCACCAATTGTGCAAGTGCTCCCACTTAAAAAGATGAGAGAGGCCTGTAATTTTCATCCTAGGTACACTTCAACTATGAGAGACACAATGGGGGGAAAGAATCCAGGAAATCACATTGTAGGATTTTTAAAGAATTCATTGGTAAATTCCTCGGTAAAATAAGTATTAGGTCACCTACAAACAAACAAGATTTCTGGCTCTCACAGACCTGTAACTTCTTCTTTAAGAGCCTCCTCTGTCCTCCACTCGTTAACTGTATGAATGGCACCTGTTTGAACTCGTTATCAGTATAAAAGACACCTGTCCACAACCTCAAACAGTCACACTCCAAACTCCACTATGGCCAAGACCAAAGAGCTGTCAAAGGACACCAGAAACAAAATTGTAGACCTGCACCAGGCTGGGAAGACTGAATCTGCAATAATTAAGCAGCTTGATGTGAAGAAATCAACTGTGGGAGCAATTATTAGAAAATGGAAGACATACAAGACCACTGATAATCTCCCTCGATCTGAGGCTCCACGCAAGATCTCACCCCGTGGGGTCAAAATGGTCACAAGAACGGTGAGCAAAAATCCCAGAACCACACGGGGGGACCTAGTCAATGACCTGCAGAGAGCTGGGACCAAAGTAACAAAAGCTACCATCAGTAACACACTACGCCGCCAGGGACTCAAATCCTGCAGTGCCAGACGTGTCCCCCTGCTTAAGCCAGTAATTGTCCAGGCCCGTCTGAAGTTTGCTAGAGAGCATTTAGATGATCCAGAAGAGGATTGGGAGAATGTCATATGGTCAGATGAAACCAAAATAGAACTTTTTGGTAAAAACTCAACTAGACGTATTTGGAGGAGAAAGAATGCTGAGTTGCATCCAAAGAACACCATACCTACTGTGAAACATAGGGGTGGAAACATCATGCTTTGGGGCTTTTTTTCTGATAAGGGACCAGGACGACTGATCCGTGTAAAGGAAAGAATGAATGGGGCCATGTATCATGAGATTTTGAGTGACAACCTCCTTCCATCAGCAAGGGCATTAAAGATGAAACGTGGCTGGTTCTTTCAGCATGACAATGATCCCAAACACACCGCCCGGGCAACGAAGGAGTGGCTTCGTAAGAAGCATTTCAAGGTCCTGGAGTGGCCTAGCCAGTCTCCAGATCTCAACCCCATAGAACATCTTTGGAGGGAGTTGAAAGTCTGTGTTGCCCAGCGACAGCCCCAAAACATCACTGCTCTAGAGGAGATCAGCATGGAGGAATGGGCCAAAATACCAGCAACAGTGTGTGAAAACCTTGTGAAGACTTACAGAAAACGTTTGACCTCTGTCATTGTCAACAAAGGGTATATAACAAAGTATTGAGATGAACTTTTGTTATTGACCAAATACTTATTTTCCACCATAATTTGCAAATAAAGTAAAATCAGACAATGTGATTTTCTGGATTTTGTTTTCTCATTTTGTCTCTTATAGTTGAGGTATACCTAGGATGAAAATTACAGGCCTCTCATCTTTTTAAGTGGGAGAACTTGCACAATTGGTGGCTTACTAAATTATTTTCCCCCACTGTATCAGGATACAGCCGTTGTGTATTTTATTATGTGAAGCTCTAAATGGTCTTAGAAAAATATCGACTCTTTGTTTGTAGATATCTACTAAACTACAGCATACAAATACAGAGAGTAATGTAGGCCTGTTATACTGAGTGATATATTTTACACACTGCTCTGCTTTCTGCACGGACCTCACAGCTGTTCTCACTGTAAAAATCGCATCGCGATGAAAGCAGTTACTAAAATAATATCCAGGGGATGCATGCAGAGCTGTCATTGGCTGAGATAAGTCCGGCCGTGCGTAACGCCTCCACCGTTCCCGGAAATGCATCCGCGGAGGAGCCGTGGAGGACCCATCAGTGGCCGTTTCTCAATCGCGAGGATGCTGACTTGGTAATCGCGTACTTCCAAGTCACTTCCTGAAGAAACGAAGCAAGAATACTTCCAAGCCACGGATTCGGAAAACGAAGAAGAATGGAAGGGGCTGACAAGTGTGCCACTCTCTCTAACAGTTTCAACATAAACTGTACCGAAAATAAATACCTCAAGATGTCTATCTAATTATGAACTTGCTTTACTTTCACGGAACACATTTTTAGTGGTAACAAATGTAACAAATTTACACACTTACCAGCACATGTTCTACGCCACTACATACTTACATTTCAATGTGTGCTGTGTCGGTTCAGCCATTCTCCGGGTTTTTGAAATTGGTCCGTGCGCAACGCATTGTGGGGATTTTAAGGGGGCGAACTCTACCCATGTGCAGCCTCGACATTTCCCCCAAACCAAGGACGTGGCCTCGGTGGAATTGCAAGTATGCTGGATATTGGAACAGTCCTTCGGCGGCACTCGATGACGTAGCATCCTTGAAATATTGGCTTGGAAGCCAGTATCCTCGAGATTGAGAAACGGCCAGTGTCTCGAGTCCTCGATGCTCGGTCCTCGATGTGCATTTAGAGAAATGAGATGTCCTTCAACATGGCGCGCTGAAATCCATTTCCGGGGGTCCTTCTCAGGTCGATTAAATGGAATCCTTGCGTCCCTCACTTGCGTCGTTTCCCTGCGTTTAGTCCCTCCCACCAGGGAAGCACGGAGATACGCTAGGAAACCACGAGAAGCAGGGAAATTAGTTTTAAGGGCAATGGGACGTCCTTTCTTCCGGAGCACGTGAAGCGACGTCCGTTTGTGATGACGCTGCACAGCTGTTCGTCTGACAGCAGCCAGCTCTGTCCCCGTTATTTTTCATAAACACCCCCGCCTCTGTTGTAGACCCAAATACATTAAATAAAATAAGAACTCATTCTCAAAAAAGATAAACGCCATTCTTAAAATGTATAAACGAAAAAAGCGATCATGAAAATGTTTCCAATAAATGAATAAAACATTTTTTGACCTCTTTGTTGTTCAGATATATCACATATTTGTAACTAGATGAATTGAAAGAAAACACAGTAGGCCTTATAGACTGAGGAGTGACTCTCGTGAGTTTCATGTATTTTCTTCACTCCGCTAGGAAACTGCTCTCGTGTCAAGAAGCATCAGATCAGTGCATGCACTGCATCGTCCAATCAGTGAGCGATACACAGTAAAAGGGCGGGGCGAATATCTGTGGATTTCATCGGAGGATGGTCTGGTGATTCCTCCATTATCGCTCCTTGCTCCTCGGTCCTCCGGCAGAAATAAGCGCCATGGGACGGTACTCAAGATGACGCAGACAAATCAACTTCCGGTGATACCGAGGACCGTGGCCGTTTCTCAATCGCGAGGATACTGGCTTGGTAGTCGCACACTTCCAAGTCACTTCCTTCATAAAAGAAGCAAGTATACTTTCAAGCCACGGCTTCGGAAAACAAAGAAGAATGGAACAGGCTAACAAGTGTCCCACTCTCTAACGGTTTCAACATAAACTGTACCGAAAATAAATACCTCACGATCTCCATCTAATTATGAACTTGCTCTACTTTCACGGAACACATTTTTGGTGATAACAAATGCAACAAAGTAACATATTTACCAACACATGTTCTACGCCACTACATACTTACATTTAAATGTGTGCTGTGCTGCGTCAGTTCAGCCATTCTCCGCAAGGGTTTTTGAAATTGGTCCGTGCGCAAAGCATTGTGGGGATTTGAAGGACGCGAAGTCTACCCACGTGCAGCCTCGAAATTACCCCCAAACCAAGGACGTGGCCTCGGTGGAATTCCAAGTATGCTGGAGATTGGAACAGTCCTTCGGCGGCACTCGATGACGTATTATCCTTGAAATATTGTTTCCTCAAGATTGACAAACAGCCGGAGGAAATGAAAATAATCGACACTACTGTAGGACCGAGGAGAGGAAATTAGAGTATTGAGAAACCTCTATTGTAAGACCACAATTTTATTGAAAATGGGATCTTACTAAGAGAGAACAATTCAATATTTAAATGATAAAATTACATTTTTTGGGTATGCTTTTGTTGAACTGTCTGTTTAAAAATTAATCGAAGCATCAGACAAAAAAAGCTTTTGAAAATAATGTTATATTTTGATTTAGGTCAAAATATAAGTCAGTGCCAGTGCCTCACCAGCCATGAACCTCACTGCAGAAGCTTATATACAGGACTGTCTCAGAAAATTAGAATATTGTGATAAAGTTCTTTATTTTCTGTAATGCAATTAAAAAAACAAAAATTTCATACATTCTGGATTCATTACAAATCAACTGAAATATTGCAAGCCTTTTATTATTTTAATATTGCTGATTATGGCATACAGCTTAAGAAAACTCAAATATCCTATCTCTAAATATTAGAATATCATGAAAAAGTATACTAGTAGGGTGTTCAACGAATCACTTGAATCGTCTAATTAACTCGAAACACCTGCAAGGGTTTCCTGAGCCTTGAAAAACACTCAGCTTGGTTCAGTAAACTAAATCACAAGTATGGGGAAGACTGCTGATCTGACTGCTGTCCAGAGGACCGTCATTGACACCCTCCATCAGGAGGGTAAGACACAAAAAGAAATTTCTCAAAGAGCAAGCTGTTCACAGAGTGCAGTTTCAAAGCACATCCACAAAAAGTCTGTTGGAAGGGGGAAATGTGGCAGGAAACGCTGCACAACTAAGAGAGATGACCGCAGCCTTAACAGCATTGTGAAGAAGAGTCGCTTCCAGAATTTGGGGGAGCTTCAAAGACAGTGGACTGAAGCTGGAGTCCAGGTATCAAAAGTCACTGTTCACAGACGTGTCCGGGAAATGGGCTACAATAGCCGTATTCCCATGGTCAAGCCACTTCTGAACTCAAGACAACGGAAGAGGCGTCTGACTTGGGCTAAGGAAAAGAAGCACTGGACAGTTGCACAGTGGTCCAAAGTCCTCTTTTCAGACGAAAGCAAGTTTTGTATTTCATTTGGAAGTCAAGGCGCCAGAGTCTGGAGAAAGGCTGGAGAGGAGCAAAATCCAAGTTGCTTGAAATCCAGTGTGAAGTTCCCACAGTCAGCGATGGTTTGGGGAGCCATGTCAGCTGCTGGTGTTGGTCCACTGTGTTTCATCAAGCCCAGAGTAAATGCAGCTGTGTACCAAGAGATTTTAGAGCACTACATGCTTCCGTCTGCTGAAAAGCTCTATGGAGATGAGGAATTCATTTTCCAGCATGATCTGGCACCTGCCCACAGTGCCAAAACCACCAGTAACTGGTGTACTGACCATGGCATTACTGTCCTCGATTGGCCTGCAAATTCCCCTGACCTGAACCCCATAGAGAATATGTGGGGTATTGTGAAGAAGAAGCTGAAAGACACCAGACCCAACAATGCTAATGAGCTAAAGGCCGCTATTGAAGCATCCTGGGCATCCATAATACCTCAGCAATGCCACAGGCTGATTGCCTCCATGCCACGCCGCATTGATGCAGTAATCCGTGCAAAAGGATTCCCAACCAAGTACTGAGTGCATTAATGGACATTTCCAAATGTTTGATTGTGTTTTGCTGTTATAAATCTTTTTTTTTTACTTGGTCTGAGGAACTATTCTAATTTTTTGAGATAGGATTTTTGAGTTTTCTTAAGCTGTATGCCATAATCAGCAATATTAAAATAATAAAAGGCTTGCAATATTTCAGTTGATTTGTAATGAATCCAGAATGTATGACATTTTTGTTTTTTTAATTGCATTACAGAAAATAAAGAACTTTATCACAATATTCTAATTTTCTGAGACAGTCCTGTATAGACATCTAAGTTTTTTGTGCCCCACCACTTTTGTACATATAAAAACGCCACTGTAGCCAGGCCACCACCACGGTGGGGTTTAGTGATGTATTTAAAACCAGGGGGGGATGTTTGGTTGAGGGAGAAGAAGTTATTGGGCTGTTGCCAGGTTTCGGTGAGCAGAAGGTAATCAAGGGATTTTTCCAAGATTAGTTCATGAAGGATGAGAGCTTTCTTGTGAATAAATGAGAGAATAAACTAAAAGGAAACACTAAACTACAAAAACATTCAACATTACCCAAATTAATGAAGAATTTGAAGATGCAAAACAAGCACAGAGAAGGAACTGCTGCCAAGACAATAATAAGAACCAAAACAAGCCAGTCAACGAAAGTTTGATTATCCGTTGCATGTCTGTGTCCAGCATCTTATTTTCTCATAATCTGCAAAAGTTAGTGTTTGCTCCTGTGGTCTGACCTTTTATGGATCAACTGACACCAAGTACAAGGAGGCGTAACATGTAAAAGCATGTAGAGTCACATACGACACGCTATTATAAATAATTTATTATCATATTATGGTTACAATTATAAAAGGATATCAATTTGCTCTTAATCGAAGCCTCCCAAAAATATAAAACTGGGCTGTATAGTGTCAGGAGTCTCCACCTGATGGCAGCACCGAGCACAAACTTCCCAACAAATTTTAATAAAAATTCTGCTAGAAATGACTAGATCTTTCACAGTGCCCACACCATATGAAAAAGCTCATATTATCCAAAGCAGCATGAATACAAAATAATGAATACATTAAAAAAAGAAATGTTCACATTATTGCAACTTGTTGCACAACAGAATAATTCCAAAATTAAATGTATATTCAATTCTAAAATAATTCTGCTAAGATAAGTTTTTTTTATTGTGATCTACAACTATCTTATAGATTTTCAATTAATATCCGATAAAGAAAAAATAACCAAATAGCTTTTTTTCTTTTTTTATGAGAATATTTTGAGCATTAAAAATGGAGTTTGAGAGACATTTTCCGAGTTTATACATACCTTTTCTGATGACGCTGAAAATATTCTTATGTTGGGATGTCATCCATCTGAGTGTATCCACCTTCACTATTATAACTCTTGACAGTACACATAAAAAAAAAGAAGATATTTATGAAATGTTGCTGCTCAAAAGGAACTGATTATGAGGGTAGTAGCTTGATTGAATGATGATAAAGGTTCTGACTGATATACTGGCCCCGAAACATTAGACAGAACTACACTATCAAATTTATAAACCCAAAAAGTTGATATTGTCACTAGAATACAATTATTTCCACACCAATAAGAAAAACACAAGACAATAATTCTTCATACATCAACCATAAAATGGATTTATTTCACCAGAGGTCCAAACATATTTCCGTGTTGCCCCAGGATGCATAGAAGATGTCAGTGTCATAGGAATTCAACTTTTACAAACCAGTGTTTACAATCTAAATTTTCTTCAGCTCGACCATTGGTTTGAACATAAAGCCAGGCGCAACAGATCTTTATGTTACACCGTATCAAAATGCCACCGTCTAACTGGGACAGTCTGTGAAGGAATTAAAAAGGAATAAAGAGGGGGGCGGGGGGCAGTTTAAAAAAATAATCTTAATTTGATCAGAGGGACGGTTGTGGTTCTGCAGGTGAATGAGTGTAAGGCTACTGGTATAGGTCAAAGAAAATCTCTCTTCAGTGTTTTCTCACTATTACACTTCTCTCATGTGGAGGGAAGTGGAAACTTGTACAAAACCACATTACTGTAATAAAACTAATACTCCTTATGTGGTTAGGGTGGGGTGAGGCCCCAGCTCCTAATAGTAAACTGAGCTGAAGGGTCAAATTCAGATTAATAGGGGAGGGGAAACGGGGAGCAGGGCAAAGGAAAAAGAAGTTTAGTGAACATCTGTGCAGGAAGCTGTGTTTGGGTTAAACCATCTACCACTGTCAGTAAACACCCCCCCATCAGAACATCCTACAGCATCTGTAGGCATATCTTACAGCTCTTAATTTATCTGTTCCAAAGTGGAAGGTTTAAAGTGCCCCCGTCACCGCAGAAGGGGGGGAGGAGGTTGAGAGTAGGGGTTTCACTTTAGAAAAACAAAAATTCAGAAATGAGAAGTCCATACATAAGTCCATGTTTCCCCCTCCCTCAGAAGCAGGTAACTCAGCCACACCCCCCGGGGAGGGAGTGTGGAGGGTGGATGCTCTTACTCTCCCCCTCAGGTTAGCCTCTGCACGATGACGGCGTTCAGGAGGTTGGCCTGCTCCAGCGTCAGGCTCTCATCCGACAGCTCCTTGTTGGGGAAGGTGGTCATCAGGACGAATTCGCTGGCTGCCATGAGGGGCCGGGCCCCCACCAGAAACTGCCGCAGATCCGACACCCTGAAGGAGCAACAACACGGGCGGTTACTGATGTTGCGGTGAGTAAGGGATAATGTGCAGCAAGACATTCACTACTGCAGAATTCGTTATATTGACCAGAGTTATGCAGAATGATATGACTGCACATAGTCCCTTAACCAGAGCGTCCTTGGCAACGGTCTGCTATCAACAATTAGCAGGTCACTGAATGTCAAAATTCACAATTAGTTAACCGAGTCGTTTGATAACAAAACAGCTTTTTTTGGGGCATGGGGTTAACTGAATGAGAAAATGTCATACTCAATCTAAAAGAGGGAAGCACAGATTCACCGTCTGTTCATCGGTAATTGACGATATTCACCTTGTTGACTTCCAGGTAAACACGATCAATCACAATGCTTATCCATGGGGTCACATCAATCATGCCCGTCTAAATGTCTGTCGGTTATTTGAAAAGAACACTCTGCTACAGCATAAGAAATCACGTGTGGTTTGTTTACAATTTAACGTTAAAGAAAACTGTCAGCAACCGAGGACCACCAACAAGAATGCTGTCTTAATTGTTGATGTGTGCGTGCCATCTTTCCGAAGAGAAGAGCTCATGAGGGTGTGATGTCGTCACCTGTGGGTGTGGTTGAACCTCTGCACCAGCCGGCCTCCGTCATGCAGTCTGATCTGGATATTGGTGACGGGCTGGGAGGAGTCCAGGCTGACGGTGGCGCTGGCCTGAGCCTCGTTAGCCAACTGGTCCTGCTGCGAGGAGGTGGGGGAGTTAACCAGCTCTGGGGTGGCACTGTGGGAGGAGGAGGGGGAGGGGAAAGTTAGCCAAGGCATTTTTATACAAATATTTGCATCTTAATATTTGATAGAATTAGCTTCCTAAAAAACGGGAATTAGTCAGCATTTTGCCATCATACATACATACATCTTGGCGGGGCGCTGCGCCCTGCCTGAAATTCAAGGTGTTTTTTTTATTATTTAAAAAAAAAAGTAATTTATCTACGGTCACTTTTCACATGTGCTCTTTTATTAAATAAACTAAACGCCTATGTTATTATTTATCCAATGTGCATGTTCCGGTGTCCACTGCTTAGCGTATTCACATTCTCCCTCCGCTCTGTTACTGAAGGCTCCGCTCCCCCCCCCCCACACACACACAAATGCACACACTCACAATCAGAGACAAGAGCGGAGGAAAGGAGGAGAACAACAAAGTGTAAAAAAGTCAAACAAATCTGCATTATTGCCCGAGCTCTGCTGTCTGCCCGTTTGTGTCCCCCCCAAGTTTCAAATTCGTTTATTATTATTTTTTAACCGCAAGCCGTTATCGTCACGGGAGAAGGACACACAGCCTGCCCAGGTGGACGCGCGCGAAGAATAGTCGAATGAGTTGGCTGAATAAAAAGACAGGAGATATGAGTTGGTTTATTCAGTAAATTAGCTCAGGATAATTGGATGTTCTGTCTACACCTGTTGATGTGAGGCTAATGAAGGATTTGCTAGCTTGAAGCTAATGGCATTTAGCGGCAGAGACTCAACAAATTGCCTCTTAAAATGTATCGTCAGCAATGTATGACAAGCAGACTGCTTGTTTAATGTTAGACTCACACCAATAGCTCAATATGATCATAACACGATTGCTTTCATATCAGAGATCAGATGAGGTGGAGCTGCCTCCAGCAATAGAGGATGAGGCAGAGAGAAGCAGCAGCAGCACAGGGTTGCAGCAGGTATGTTATATGCTGTAGTCAGGTGATTTAAATGTATCAATGAAAGGAAGAAGTGTAGGCTACATGATAAGAAGGGAATACAGTCTGAATTAAAGTAATTAGTACAGTGTAACACTGTACTTGATAATGTACAAATACGTTGTTACTGTACGCTATCAATAACAATAATCCACAGCTTCTCTCTCTGCTCCAGCGGATAAAAAAATGTTGGGGGGGTACCCGAGCAGCACCCTGCAAAGGCAGTAAACCTGGGAAAACACTGTATCACAAATAAAAAAAATAATAATAAATGTATCAAAATAATTTAAATAAGAAATAAATACAATTCGGTTAGATGTAATTAGGAGGGTCTTAGGGCTGCACGATTTTGGGGGGAAATTTAATTGCGATTTTTCTGACAAATATTGCGATTGCGATTTGCGATATTTGTTTTTAAGCGACCCAACGTAAGGTTATTGTAAAATGCGGCCATATCTCCGGCTAGGAAGGTCGTATCAACATGCTCCCGTCCTTAGCACCCCCACAGCCCGAGCTACGAGTGAAAGAACTAAACTTACATAAAACTTCCGTTGGGTTGCTTTAAAGTCAAGCTTCAGTTTAAGATTCACCCTGTAATAGATGTAGAACATGTGATGGAGCATTACTAACCTGACTCAGATGCTTTGTTTCACCAAACCATCTAGGGAAGCTCCATTGGAAGCCATTTGGAAAGGGCAGGCACTTTCAAAAATACTTGGCAGGTGATTGGATCAATCTGTCTATCACCTTCTATCATGGGCCACTTCTGATTGGTTAACAATGGCTGTTGCATGTGGGGCACAGCACTTCTGATTGGTGTGGATGACTGACACACAATAAAAATGTTTTTAAAAAATGTAAAAAAATAAATAAAAAAGTGTTTAAAAAATCGCAGGCTTTGCGATTTGATAATCGCATCATTTCAAATCGCAATTTCGATTTAAAATCGATTAATCGTGCAGCCCGAGTCTTGAGTTTGCTTTTAAAAGTATGAACAGCTCTGCTGCCCTCAGGCCCTTAGCATCATAAACTCCCCACGCTTTTTAAAGCCCACCAAGTGTAACATTATTAAATTCTGAACTGGATACTGAATACATGTTTTCTTACTTGTAGCTACTTTATCCAACAGCACGAACAGTGTTAGCTACATATAGAAAACCCCCTTTTCAGTAAAGACAAGTTAAAAAAACAAACATTTGCAGCAAATCCCATTATTAGTTTGAAGATGCATGACATGATGCGGCAGCAGACCATCACAAAATATCCAAGACATTGCCTACACTACAAATGTGATAACTGAATAGCAACTATGTCGAATTTACAATCGTAGATTTCCTTATTTGGGTTATTTAAGTGCTGTTAAAATCCACTAACTTTACTTTAAGAGAAGGGACAACTTTATTTTAATGTGCTTAAACAGTGCCGCATGACTAGTTGGAAAGCAGTCATTTCACTGGAATGAGCCCAGACATAAGGACAGATATAAAGATGATTCATATTTACGCAGAGCAGGTAAAACTAGTTTTCCAGACTTGATTTAGATGCTGCTTTTTGTTTAGAAAACAATACTGAAAGCATGTTCAACTAATAAACAAGACAGCTCATCAGTCTCACGTTCCCAGCTTCTGTCCTTCGCCACCAAAGGCCTTGAAGGCCACCTTGGGTTTGGAGAAGTCCTCGTCTCTGTGGTCCTCCATGTCCAGGTTGACCTGGCCCCCCCGGGACCGCTGCCTCAGCTCCAGGGGAATCTCCCTGCAGAGGGACAACCGGTCAACATACAGCCATATACATATTCACATAGGAGCATTAGAGTCAAGTGTGTGTGCTGACAATGTTTCTATTAGTGACTGTTCTCACCCTCTTCTGATGGCCTCGAGGAAGTTGGCATTTCCAGGATCGCTGTAGTTTCTGAGATCACCGTTATCCAGACTGAAGCCTGTCTTCCACAGCTTCAGCACCACGTGTACCTAACAACAGACAGAGAATGGGACAGATCAAACATCAGTATAGATGTTATTCCCCTACAACTAGTCTTAGCAAAAACTGAACAATTTGACCTTCTCTGATGACTTTATTTAGTTTAGTCTTTTGTGTGTACTGTACGTGTGCAGTACTTAAATGAAACAGCAACAGCTTTGTATGTCCTGTACATGTGGAACCACAGCATGCCAACTACATATTTTATAAGTTAACGGCTTAATGTAGCCTACAACCTTAAAATTATGCTGCATATCGAGGCATTAATGGATTTACTTTCCCTCAATATGACCACATTCAATTAGCATGTACTGAAATGTGCTCAGGGCTGAACAATAAAAAGCCTATAGTCATATGACTGGACATTTTATAGAACATTATGAAGCTAGTGGACCATCACATGTTTCTATACAATCTGACATATTCTTTGTGTAGCAACACACGCCTATTGGATAGTGGGTAGAGGCCAAGTTAGGCTCATCACTTTGACGCCTTCAAGTTAGAGTCCGTACTGAAGTTATAGTTTAACGATGTTAATAAAAACAAACAATAACTAAAACAGGAGCAAGCGGTCAATCCTCATAACTCCCTTTGTCTTTCCAAATCAGCCCGGAATCAAACAGCTGGACTAAGAATCCAACCCCTGAAACCAAACCCATCTGACAATTGGTGGAAGTGACCTTTTACAACCATGTTCTGTGTAAAAAACTAATGATAATTATAGAAATGTGTAATTATACAAAATAATCATCTTAGCTCCTACACTTTGTTTATGTTAGATAGATAGATGGAATGGGAGGGATGAAACCCCTCGTTAATGGTCTCACATGTAGAGCACACAGCACACAGTGACATTTGGCCTCTGCATTTAACCCATCCTAGTACCAGGAGCAGTGGGCAGCTGTTGTACAGCGCCCGGGGAGCAATGGGAGTGGGGGGGAGGGGGGTGTCTGGTGCCTTGCTCAAGGGCACCACGGCAGGGCCCTGGAGGTGAACTGGGACCTCTCCAAGTAGCAGTCCACTACTGCCTGAGCCACTAACAATCACAGTGCAGAACATGTGCAGAACATCTGATACAAAAGTAATCACAGCAACTAAATGAAGTTTGTGTAAAAATAACAATTTGAATACATTTTGTGCAGATTTATTATAGACATTAAATACACTTTTCTTGTTGAATTATGTTTTTTTATGCTTGGCCATTCTTCTATTAGCTCTTAGGTTGTTCTTTTTGACTGTTTAGTCAGAGAAGGGTGATGGCATAAGCCCTTGTGCTGTGCCTTGAATAGTGCCAAAAATGGCAGACACAAAGCAAGACGTTAAGACAAACTCACATCTTGCTGGCTTCTAGGGCCGCGCCTCTCTCCGGACACGTAGGCTGACTCCTCCTCAGGAGCTGCACCCAACCTGTAGCCCCCACCGATAAAGGCCTAAGAGCAGAGGAGGAGATAAACACTGATTAATAAAGCACAAGAAGAATTACAAACAAGAAGAGGATGGAACTGCTGACCCATCTGTTTGAGCGATTAAAACAAATATGTTTTATACAGATGTAGAGGGGGAAAAGGACAATGGCGTTGTTCTCAAGAGTTCCCCCGTACCTTGGCTTTGCTGGTCTCTCCTGGCCCTCTCCCAGGCCGGTCCAGTGGCACAGCCCCATGTTCTCTGGCCCCCTTGAATAAATCCTCCACCACTTCATTGGAGCTCTTCTTCTTGGGAGGCCCTACGATCTGCTGCCCACTGCGCTCCGACCCCCCAGCAAAAAACCTGGCAAGGTGAGAAAAAAGGAGTCAGGAATTAGAAAGTTCTATGAATATCCCCCTCTGTGAGGGTCTCAAAGTCTCAGGTAAGATATTTATTTTGAGAGATGATAGATGGTGAGTTTAATGTCTAGGAAATATCAGAGAGGCCAACTCAGTGGACATTTTTAAACGACAGCTTAAAAAAACATATTTTTTCATTAGCTTTGTATGGTGACACCCCACTTTAAAAATATATTATTTTATTCTTTATTATATATTGTTTTACTTATTTTATATGTTTTTAATATGATTTATTTTATCATTTTATTAGCGACATTCCTTTTTAAGTTGCTCTTTTAATAATTTCACCTTTATTATTTCTTATTCATCATTTTAGTTTATATTGTTATCTTATTTGGGTTTTTATTTTATTTATTTAAATGTTTTTTACATTTTATCGTATGTATTGGTTTTGTCTTCCTGTATTTTACTGAGGGAGATCACTATGATTTCATTGTGTTTAATTTTGTATTACCATACCTTGTCTCTTAAACTGTTAAACTGTTATATCATGTTGTTATGCTGCATATGTACTTCAAGGCTTTATTGTCTGGCCTGATGAAAAACTGTGATGTGTGCCTTGTTACAGCACTTTTAGCTCCATGAAAAGTGCTGTACAAATATAACTTATTGTATAAGTGAATACAATTGAAATGGCTCACAATCTCACTGTGGAAAGCAGCATTGTATTCAAGTCTTCCTTGCTCTTGTTTTTGCATTCCAACAGCTTACAATTAGCTCAGGCTCTATGATTACTTATGTCATTCTAGTGCATGAATTGCAATCACTTTGAAGAGTTACTATGTAACAGATGTGCTCTGGATTGTATTTTTCCAGCTATAATTTAAAGGATTATTATTAACTCTTTTGCCCTGGTTCTCAAAGGAGCACCTGGAGATGTTGCTTGGTGCTCAATTAATGTTTAATGGTCTCCTTTTCACTGCAGGAGAAACCTACGCTAATGTTCTCTGTTCGTCTTTATTTTGTTGCCTTTATATATGCTTTATTTAAATTATCTGTAAATGTATTACTTAAAAATTGTAATTAATGAATGGAAAGTATGTGCTTTGAATATGACTTATTAAAAACAATTACAACAGAACCCCTGACTTTTTTAACGAAAAATCTTCTAATTGAATAGGTGATTGCAAGGGTGAAAAAGAGTGTTTTGCAAAAGTGATTTTTTTACAAAAATATTATTTCGATCTATTAAAAAGGTAGTTCCATAAATGAAAGGTTGAACAAGAAGTTATTTTGTCTTTAATAATGAGTTTTCCTAGCACAATAGGTAAATAAATAACAGAATAAGAACATTTTACAGGCTCTTTCTTCAGAGCCTTGGGACTGGAAAAATGTGATTTTATGGTCTTCACAGAAGCAGGGACATCTGGAACCTCAGTCAATTAACTTGTTTTTCTTCCAGGAATGTTATTGTTTGGACGGAAACAAAATCTGATTATTTATAGCTTGAAACACTGAGTGTTCATTTGACCCCTCACCTAAAAACTGCTGTATGATCAGGGGTGCACATAACTTTTTTGCCCTGGTTCTCAAAGGAGCACCTGGAGATGTTGCTTGGTGCTCATCCTTAAAATGAAATGAACCGTAACTTTTGAGGGGGTCTTGATTTCATTTGCCAGACACACGGCACTGGACACACATGCAGAGGTGAACACAGAACACACATGCACAGGTGAACACAGAACACACATGCAGAGCGAACACAAGACAACATTAGCACGACCAGTAATCCTACAAGCTGTCTTCACTACCCACCTGACTGTTCTCCTCACTGTCTTCCTCTCTATCAGACATGGTAGCTGATGATGTAGGCCTACTACTTTCTCTCTGGTTGAGTCTGCGATTAGCTGCTTGCATCCACAAGCTGGTTTTGGGTCGAAAGTCTCTGTTGTCATCTTAGACAAGTGGATGTAATCAAATAAGTATGTGAACATAACCAATAATCTACCATAGCCAATAACAAATGAATGTAACTTACTTTATTTGTGTTGTTCATTCATATCTTATTTTACCTTAACATTTATTTAAGCATTTTTTTTATCTCTCCAGTTTTAAAGGATATTTTTGGTTACTGTCCTATAGTATACATTGGAATGGTTTTAAACCCGTTTATCCCAATAATTATAAAGGAGTGCCTTGGAAATATGTGTTTACATAAATTGTGACCAAACCGTTTGAACTTAGACTAACTAAGTTAACTATCTAAACACTCCGAGTCCTTTACCTCACTGAGCTGTAGTTATCAGCCTCTCAGTCTGACTGGCGAGGACTCTCCCTCCACATTATTGTAGAAACATCTTTTTCTTATATCCGTTAGAGCAGCTTGCACCAGATTCTAATAACAACAGCGCCGGTACCGGTGCACCCTCCCTCTCTCCCACTTTGGCTGTGAGCTGCGGGCGCCAGATAAGCCAACATCCCCCATTTTCATCACTTACAGCACCCATCGTACAGGGCAAATGAACCGTGTAACCGGGGTGAAAAGGGTGTTACCTTTACTTAATTATGAATATTGTTACATCAAGGCCGAAAATTAGGATGAGCACCAACGGTCAAAAATGTTTTTTCCCTCCCAGAGCTGCCAGCGCAGCGCCTCCCCAGGTGAACATCTATAACGCGGCCGGCCCTGAGTTCATATCATAGGTTCATATGCAACTCGCAAATATCTTTTTCTCTCTCTCTCCCTCAATGTTGGTAAGCAAAAGTGCCTTTTTTCAAATGACCCGGTGCTCTTTTTTTGGCGGAGGTGCGCATGCACGGAACTATACATTGGGGCTATGGAGACACAATGTTGAAACCGTAAGAACCGTTATTGGTCAGCGTGTATTGCTAATATTTTGTAAAACAATCTTTTGATTATGGTATAGATCAGTGGTTCTCAACTGGTCAGGCCTCGGGACCCACTTTTTCCTTAATCAATAGATCGCGACCTGACATTTTTAACCACTCAAATCTATTCAACAAAAAATGCTGTTGTAATATCTACGCTTTTCAGCATACATTATTAACTAAAGTGAAGTACAGTGCATCCCTTATATTCCTTCACAGAACAAAAGAATGCTTTTAAAAGGTTTAATGAGATGATGGAATGAAAGCTGAACTGTATAACATAAAAAGGCACACATGAAAACCCAACCCCAGAAGGGGGGTCTGGGGGGATTGTCCCCCAGGAGATTTTTAGAAATACTAACATATAAACTACGCATTCTGGTACACTCTGAGAAGAAAATAAATAAATGTATTACTACCCGAAATATTAATAATATTTTATGCCATTGTTTCTTTTTCACTTTGTTCTGACAGCTGAACTTGCTGCTCCACACAGAGAGAAGAGTTTGTGTGAATTACTTTAAATTGTGGGTAAGGGTAGATAGCTCCCATTGTTCTGTGACCTGTCAATCATCAAACCGGGGATCATATTTCATTATGCGTTCATTTGTATCTGAAGTTGTACATGGATGTATAAAGAATAGTTCTACCGCAAAGTTATTCTCCGTGGGGACTTCCGGCAACAATCTTGATTCTGATTGGCCAGAAAACTCGAAAAAACCTCAGCAAAGATGTTTTATTGAGAAGAGGATCACGACATGACAGAAGTTTTCAGAACCGTTTATGTTCCCCGGTACTTCCAGTCCAACGCCTACTGCATGCACAGCGTTAGAATATCGGGCCTTCAAAATAAAAGTGTGACTTTTTTGCCAAAAAGAAAAAAACATTTTTCAATTTATTTTTCTTCACTCACACATCTGCGACCCACTTTTGGGTCACGACCCACCAGTTGAGAACCACTGGTATAGATTGATAAGGAATAAATCAATAAAAAGATTGAAAAATGTCTAAGTAACCTTCTCCTTTTCTGTATTAGCAAACCAACTCTACTTTAACCGTCTGCTCACTGCGACACCACTCTAGCACATTGAATAAACTAAACACAGCACTAACTGCACAGAAAGGTGTCATGTACGAAACAAGGCCAACCTTACCACAATCTCACATTACAAAGCGAACAGGAAATGGGGATATTTACTGTGGAGAGCGTAATTAACTGAGAGAATAAGAAAGATAAAGTTGACAAGTCAAATATACAAACAATTGGGGCTGCACAAAAAGAGGCTATATATTTTCTACAGGGAAATTATATTTAACCATTATTCTGATGCCAGGATATTGGGGTTGCAAACACTTCCTGGACTACAAATCATATTCTACAGACTTAAACGAATATCGTTTGTATGTACGTTAAGCAGTGATTCGACTCCAGTGAATGGAGGCGTGTGGCGCAGTGGACTAGTGCACTGGTGTTCAGATCAGGGGAGCACAGGTTCAAACCCCACTGCAGTCAGCATGTTGTTGTGTCCCTGGGCGAGACACTTGCCAAAATTGCTCCTGTGGGAATTGCCCACAGTATTGAGTATGTAAATCGCTTTGGATAAAAGCGTTTAACAAGTAACATGTAATGTAATTCGCAATTTCAATATCAGGCAAAACAGTTGGAATTAGTATTTTTTACTCAAATCGAGCAGCCCCACCAGCAATCATGAACCCAGCTTGAGCAAAGTCCTGGAATGCTCAGGCTCTTATCTTACAAACCTAATACAACATACATCAACACTAAATACCCAGACAACACTTTTTAAGTACAGTTACCAAGACTTCTGAAATACAGTATATTCTTCAAAGGAAAAACACAAGCACATTTTTGGATTTGAGCCAGCTGTCCAGGTAACACACCATGTGTAGTGTGAACACTTTTCTAAGTATTGTGGACTGAGAATTGTTCAAATTGACAGGGCTAACACATTTAACCACGATGAACAACACTGACTGTTTTTTCAAGAATTCTGTCAGCAGTTTATTGAGCCCTAAGATAAGTACTCTGCATTAACCCTGCGAGTGGTGTCACGATAAACACTGTTATCTGAAATACGATATATCAATAGGATGCAAGGTAGAAATAATCCACCACCTTCTAAATCATTTTAGTTTCTGTTCGCTTTGCTTTGTCTAAATCACACTTGCCAAAAACAAGAGACAAAACGCACAATAAAGATCCTTTGACTGATAACATTATTATTATTATTATTCAAACTCTCTACAGATACCTTTATAGTTGTTGTTTTGCGATAATAATATATTGAAAATCTGATTAAAGCCTGAAACATAGTACATTTTGTATTAGGGCTGCACGATATTGAAAAAAACTGACAGTGCGATATTCTTTCCCCCTGCGATATATATTGCGTTTTTTTTAACTATATTTAACCGGATGAAGGATTGTAGTCACGGACGTCTGGATCTTAACTGGTTGACTCATCATACCTTAAGTCATGATCTAACATGTCATGATGGTTGCTTACCCTCAAATAAGGGGGTTCATCTGTGAATGAAGAAGAGTGGTGTCTAGAAGGGATCCAAGAGATTAAACGTATTACATTAAACTATAGGAAGCTTCATTATCACATTAGGGAATTAACATATGTGACTAAATAGGTAATTTAACTTTTTATTCCACAATTAAAACCTTTTTTGTGCAAATAGCAGCAAAGTAGTGGACATCTTTTAAACAACGTTATAAAAATAAAATTAAGAACAGCTAAACACCAGCTGCTTTATGCCGTTTTGAATCTTTCTCATATGGTGTAACAAAAAGGCATCTGAAATAGTTGTTTGCTGTGCATGCAGACTCAGAGCCTGCATGTCACTCCACTCAAGTACCCCTGACATGAGAGCTGCACACGTTTTCCTTTTGTAGCAAGCAGCAAAATAATTGTAACATGACTTGTTTGAGTTAATTTATCTACTTAATATCGATCATCATTTTTTTTTAAATCACACGTCCCTGCGATGTGAATATCGCGCATGCGCATATCGCGGTTAACTTATCGCCATTACACGGTATATCGTTCAGCCCTATTTTGTATTAGAATTTACTTTAGTTAACACATTTATTTCTCTTAACCTCTTAAGTACGAGGGTCCCCCCAGTGGACCCCCCCCCCCCCCCCCACCGTTTTTTTACGAGAATATGTCTCAGGCAGTAGCGTGGCGTGGGGAAAAAATTAGGGGAAGCCAATAATACGTCCTTTCTTTTGGGGTGGGGGGGGGTGTGGTGGTCAATGTAATAACGTAACCAGATGAGTGATTACAGCGCCCGGTATCATTTTACACACATTTGTATCATACAGATGCAGGACTTACACACGCCTGTTATCTGACCGACAGGTCCGCACGCACTCTCCAGCCGAAACTCTAATAAGCATTCATTCACAAACTAAATCAGGAGACCTTCAACGTTTTACGTCCGGTTCGCTCCTTTGTTCCTCGCTGTAAACGGCTCCAGTTTGGGCATTGGCCTGTCATCAGATTGTATTTGTTGTTGCTGCTGCAGCGGAAGTTTAGTCCAATTATTTTTTATTAAATACTCCATATCTCCACCCTCCATAATTGCACTTGCTTCAGTTGCTTGCTACTTTCTAACGGCGGTGTAAGTGGTGCAGTGACGCTATCTATCTTCTATCGATTAGATTTATCATTCGAAAATTATAAAAGTAGGGTAGACATGTGGATATTATCCGACTGAACAAAACGTGCATTTACCTAACAGGTTCGTTTTCCACTGACCTTTTTTCGAGCTATTTTCCAAAATCCTATGGAGAAATCCCATTGCTTTTTTGTCGAGGGAAACCGAGCGCAGCTTACTTCCGCTTTTTGGGACGCGTCACTGCACCACTAAATTGATGCGATTTGATTGGATTGTGAGGCAAGGGAAGCCAGCCGCCTCTGGCTTCCCTTGGCATGGCCATGACCAATCACAGGTTGGCAGGGACATGACGTGAGCCTCATCTGATTGGTCAATCCCTCCATTTTTTTTCACCAAGGGAAGCAAATTTCGGCTGGCCTTCTCTCGCAACAGAGAGTGCAATCTACTGTTTCACCATAACATCTAGAGGGGCGCTGTTTCAATATTTGTAAAATACTCAATGAGAATGGGGGAGAGACGGGCCGGCAGCAACACACAACAATGAATTTCCGAAACTAAACGAAGTGTTTTTATTTATTTATTAAAATTATAACTACAATCCGAAAAAACAGGGGAAGCCTGGCTTCCCTTGGCCTCCAGGAGAAAACGCCACTGGTCTCAGGGCTTCTTAACATTTAAGAAACTATTAATGTTCCATACCCTTTTAACGATAAGAAACTCAGCTAACTAACAATATGAACCATTTTTAGCTAAAAGAAACACAAGAGTAATACCAAGCCTTTGAATTAGCATGGAGCGAAAAAATGCTAACTAATGCTAACGGACTTTTCAAACTTTTCAAAAGTTGTGTTCACCGGAATAAAAACGCCGCTCAAGGTTAATCCAATGTCTTTGTGTCAAGTAGAATTTTTTACTGATAATCCACCATCATATTTATGGCAATATACTGGGTATAAAGTGTTGCCGTCCAGGCTTGTACCTTTAGATGTGCTTTGTTTGCTTCTCTATTATATAGTTCTATGGTAATGTTTACGTGGATTTGGGAACTGCCCCTCGATTCTATTGGATATTTTGGTTAAGAAAAAGGTGTAAATCACCCAAATCGACCAATAGGTTCCAGAGATATGGTCCTGCGTAAAGTATGAAGAATGCCAGCCAGCTTAAGCACTTTACGCAGCAGACTTTACTTATTGTTTACTACGTAAGGAAGCAGGAATTGCAGGACCCAGAGCGCACGGAGCACAGGGCGGACAGCAGATAACGGAATTGCAGTTTTATTTCTTATAGATTATCAGAACATTTCAAAGGGGATACAGCCACATTGGATATTAACCTATGGATTAACTACATCATCGTTGTTATCGTTTTAATGGTGTTTCCCACACAATGTTAATACTTGGGCGGGCCGCCCAGGTATATTAAGGCCCGCCCAAGTATATTTCTGACCTTTTTTAATTTTTTTTATCCGTCCGCGAGCGACACCATCTGCGAGTGATTAACTAATGGACAATGAGCCCTCGCTCTACGTCTCCTGTGCCTGTTCGCTCTGCGGTTGATTAACTAGGGGACAATAATCCCCCCCTGTTCGCTCTGCGATCGATTAACTAGTGTATGATCCCTCGCTCGACACCTCCTGTTCGTGCTGCCATCGCGTGGAGGGAAACGAGAAACGGAGAAGACAACGTTAATTTAGAAGACGCGGACACTAAGGTAAAGTAACTATTTTCTCCTTATTGTGTTGCTGTTTTCTGACTTTGGTAGGAGATTCAAATTATTTGAAGTTAGTGGCAACTAAGAGTGTATTTAACGTAATCAGGCCAACTTTGCTGCGTGCAAGTTACGTGTGCTAAATTAAATATAAAAAAGATTATAATTCGTTTTCTCTTCGGGCTATGCCAGTTAGAAGGACACAGATTAACTTTAGCTAAGGTTAGACTGTTAATTTCCCCTGCATTACTCCTCAGATATGAGTATTCAAAAATATTTTAAGAGAATACGGCGTGAGGATGAGGAGGAGAGACGAGGAGAGGAGGAGAGACCACAGGTAACTTAGCCAATGTTAGCATTTTGCTTGCAATGGCAATAATAAATGCATAAGTCTCAATAATGATATATGTCGGTTCATTTGACCTGAAATTATACAATTGCAGTCAACAGTGAGTTGCAATGCAGAGACCAAACTAGATTCAAGCTTGTTTTCAATTCTAGCCGGTGGTCAGTGAAGATGCTGGCACAACTAGTCAGAGTATTGAGGGAGAGGCAGCAGGTCCCAGTGTGGTAGAAGCAGCAGCAGGTCTCAGTGTAGAAGCAGGTGCAGGTCCCAGTGTGATACAAGCAGCAGCAGGTCCCAGTGTGGTACAAGCAGGTGCAGGTGAACAAGCAGCACAGTTCCAAGCATCACAGACACATACACAGACATAGTATAATAGCAAGGAGAACTCCACCATTTAAATGCAGTAATAACAATACATTATTTTCAGATTCCAAGCATCGCCACTCAGGATGGAACCCTGATTGGCTTAAAATGCCACAGTTCAAAAATTGGCTCTACCTCACCCAGCATGGTATGAATGGCATTTGCAAGTTCATATTTGTAATAAAACTTATTTTTTGTAAGAATTAACACGTTTTTCTTTTTAAAAAGGAATGTTTTGCCGAATCTGCAGGCAACACAAGCCTCCAATAAAGAAAGGCCCCTTAAAACGGGCTTTCATAGAAGTTGGGATTCTTGTTTTCCGCAAGGATTATATCGAGCGCCACATCTCCTCAGAGCCTCATCAATATAGTGTAAAGCATCAGGTCTCACTTGCATCAGGTATATCATTTTATATCATTTATGTAAAGCTAATTTCTGCAACCTATCAACCATGTTTAGCTCATATAATGAATTATGTCTTTGCCCTTGGTCTAGGCTACTCAGTGATGCAGGCTTTTGAGCCCACAGTTATTATGGAGCATGAGGCCGTCATAGGTGGATTCAAATGCCTTTACTGGCTAGTAAAGAACGAGATTGCTCACCACACCAACTACCCTAAGCTCTTAAGTTTAGCTCAGCTTTTGGGTTGTGATTACTTTGAAAAGCTGAAGGTAAACCTAGTACAAAATTATGCTTGTGAAACTAAGAACTTTGACCAGCTAAATGTTAAATGATGTCTTTTTCTCAGGTGGATCAAAGAAACAATTATCAATCACACAGAATAGTGGATGAAATGCTGGAGATCCTTGCAGAGATAGTAGAGTCGCCTATTTTGGAAGAGATAAGGTCATCTCAAGCAATCAGCCTAGAGGTTGATGAAACCACAGATGTATCTGTAAACCGCCAGCTGGATTTACATGTTAGGTGGGGTATTTTTTAAAGGAATGATGTGCATTTAAATAAAGGCCTAGTTAAACTTAATATTTATTAATATGTGTGAAAACCTATACATTTTTATTTTAGACACCTGGATAAAGAGGGTTATGTTTTCAACCACTTCCTTGACCTGGTAACTCTGGAAGATGGGAAAGCTGACAGCGTTGTTGCTGCCATCAAGAGTGTACTACAGAAGAAGGATCTCCCGGTAGACAGGCTCTATGGACTCGGGACAGACGGTGCAGCAGTGATGACGGGTATGGAGTTTATTGTTAAATCTAATGGATTGTGTGAAATGTGTATTGTCAGCTGTTATTAAAGGAAACAAAATGACACCCTCAACACTGCATTTAATTCTTAAACTTAGGCCGTCTGAATGGAGTGGCAAAGCAGCTCACAGACAGTTTTCCAAAGCTGGTTTCTGTAGCGTGTGCTGCTCACAGACTAGCACTGGCATGCAAAGATGCCTCAAATGCTGTCAGGTATATGGCAAACTTCAGGAACCACCTGCAGGAACTGCACCTATTCTTCCGAAATAGTGCAAATAGGTCAGCCACACTGAGTGCTGCCGCTACCACTCTTGGTCTGAACGACTTGAAAGTCAAGGTGTGTTTTCACCTATTTTCATAATACTATTGTGGTGTCATATTATTTACATATATTTTACTTACCAGTGTTTCTACTTGTTGTTAGGAGGTGAAAGATACAAGGTGGCTATCGCAGCACCTAGCCGTTCAAAACCTCCAGAGGAACCTTCCAGCTGTGCTGGCTGCTCTGGCGGAAGAAGCGAGCACAAGGAAGTGCCCAGTGGCCAAAGGTCTATACACCTTCTGTGCCACATACCGCTTTGTGGCTGCCCTCTACCTTCAGGCAGATGTGCTGCCCCACATTGCAATGCTGTCCAAGGTGTTTCAGAGAGCTGATGTGAACTTTCTCCACATAAAGGAGCAGGTAGATTACAAAGAAATGCATTTGATGCTCCCAGTTATTTGCATTATCGATCCTATTATATTGTTGTCTTTTTCCACATTCCCACAGGCAGGCGAGACCCCACTCCCCGGAACGTTCCTTGCTCGCCTACACCAAGACTTGGACAACCCAGGTGGACTTGGGGCGTTTAGCATTGCCGGAGAGGAGGAGAGGATCAGGAGGGGACACGGAATTCTGGAGCGCCCCCGGGAAGATATGTGGGCCAGATTTGTCAGAGATGTAAATACATCCCTTCTTACTTTTACATTCCAATATTTATTTTCCTTGAACTGAAAAATGTATAATATCATTCCAGGTCCTCAAACCTTACATCTGCAGCCTGGAGAGCAACATTGAGAGCAGGTTCCAGCATATTGAAGTGCTGGGGGCCTTCAGTGTCCTGGGTCCAAAGGCAGTTACCTCAAATGATGTAACCAACATTTCAATGTTGCAGACCCTTGCCAACAAATTCATCCCAGGGCAGGATGCCACAGTTATCCAAGAGTTGACCTCCTACAAGCAGCATGTTCTTGAAGGAACATTTAAGGTTGGTAAATACCTAAATTAATATGAACTTGACGGTTAGAATTGCTTGTTTTGACATCTGTAAATGTTTCAATTATACTGTATACTCATTTGCCCTGCCTTGGCTAATCTCTGAAGGACAAGACACAAGCTGAGATCATGCAGCTCCTGGCCAGTGAGAAGGACGAATGGGCAGAAATATACCCAAACCTCAGCCTTCTCTCTTCAGCGGGGTTGGTCATCCCTGTCTCCAGTGTAAACTGCGAGAGGGATTTTTCTACGATGAACAGGGTAAGTGTCATTCCCTGTTGCATATCATTCTGTATAGTTCATTTAAAACAAACTGTCTGTTTTACAGGTGAAAACTGACATGAGAAACCGACTGAAAGGGGAGCACCTGGCTGCATGTATGCGGATAGCAGTCAGTGGACCAGCACCAGAGGCATTCCCATACACACAGGCGTTGGAGCTGTTCTTCAACAAACCCAGACGGATTAAGTGCTCTGACAAACAGTGCCATCTTTGTACAAAATGAATATTGCCATACAGTAATGTAAAGTTAATGAATAAACATGTTGTTAAAACTTGTTGTTTGTCACATGTGTTGCACGTCACAAAGCCCGCCCCGCGGTCCGCTCGCACCGTGCTCCGCTCGCAGCCCCCCCCCCCCTGGCACCTTCCCCCCCAAGTATATTTCAGATCTGTGGGAAACACTGAATGCCATTGAAGACCAGTTTAGACCAGACAAAGGTAAGCCATGTTAGCATTGTGGGCTACCTAGCGCCACTTCTTTTGATTTACGTTTTTGTTGATAACGTTGCAAGTGTGTATCTTTCAGTGTTGAGGTGGGCACCGTTAGATTATGTGTCTTTACAATCATAAACGATGTGTTGGATGTGCAGCTGGGATAAGTAATAAGGGAGCTAGGAGTGATTTCCGGTGCATAATAGGTTAGCATTTTTCGCTCGGGGCTAATCCAGAGGCTCACTGTTAGCATTGTGGGGCCTAAGAGGATAACAGAGTACCTGTATGTTTTTTTTATTTTTTTATTTTTTACAACAGTTGTATTTGGATGGAATGAATACCTATAGTGATAATTCAAAGCAATACAATTATTTTTACAGTGAAAAAGTTCAAATGGAACCGATGGTTCCCAAATTATCCAGAGGTGAGTCCACCTGGACTTTATTTTTCTAAACCTCTCTAAAAAGATCAAATTTCACTTGTTTTGCATCAATCTTGATACAGGGTACTTATTATATGTTATAGTTTGGATTGCTAAAGCTTTTAGTTTATTAACCCATCATTCAAGGGTGGTTTTCACTATAAGTAATGGGTTTTTTTTAGGCGGACATTATAATTTACATGTTTTTACTATGCTCCATCTGAATTTACTTTAAAATAAAAACATCTAGATTGATTCTGACACTTCTACATCCAACTCACAGATGTAACCTTGCTTTGAGAGAAAAGATTATTAATTTACCCCTTTTAGAATTGAAGATATAGTCTTTGATGTGTTAGTGGCATTTTGGAGCCTGAAACCTGAAAAACAGGCTCAGTGCTTAAGAGGTTAAGTTAAGCTTGCTAGTAGTTGGTGTAATGTAAAAAAAGGGCATTAGCAAACAATCGTTCTTTTTAAACAATCAGTTCACTGCAGTGCCCTGACAGCAGATTCTGTCGATGCAGCAGAAAAGCACAGATGACCGGCTCACAGAGAATGACGGGAGACCAGAAATAGATTGGTGCATTCTGGAAACACCCTGCTATGTTTGACTTTCTGCCAGCCAAACACAGAGCAAGCTGCTGAGACAGACAGACATGTATACAGCCGTGAACAATTGTCACAACCAATGAAGATAAAGAGAAATAACGCTAACGGCTATTATAAAGGGCAAATACTTTTTACTTAAATGTGTCTTTGAGTCTACTTTAGTCCCTCTGAATGCCTTGATCCATTTTCTATAATTTATCCAACTCTAATCTGTACGTTTCTTCAGAAAAAGGTCATTGCATTTCAAATTAAAGGTGACCTATCATGCAAAATGCACTTTTGTACGTCTTTTATACATGAATATGTGTCCGCCCCCGGTGTTCCAGGGAACTCACCAAGTGTCAGAAAACACAACCCTCTCTATTTTCCTCCATACCCAAATCTCTTAAAAAGGGGCTGCAATGGATCTGATACAGACTGATCCAGATTTGAACACTTCTATGACGTCACAGAAGTGGCGCTACAGCTATTGGGCCAACGCCACCAATCAGGAGGAGACAGCCACGGACATTGTCGTTCGAAAGCGCTGGAGACGCTGTAGTACATATGCCAGGCCTGTAGATGATGCTGTTCTCACAGAATCAGCCCATGCAAAGACAGTGTTAAATTGAGCGAAATGAGGAATGGCTAAAATGCATGATCTGTTTGGTATTTTGACAAACAAAAAGTATAAATATGCCTTATATAGGTAGGGTCCTACACTATATTATTCAAATATAGCATGATAGGTCCACTTTAATAAATAAATAAAATTGCAATTACTTTGCATCCTTGTGTAAAGTATGCTGTAAATACTATCCTATGTTTACATTCTATTGGTAGTAGGTTGGTCTATTAAAAAGTGTATACTAAGTTATGATGTATATATATATGGTCTATCTCAGAGATACTTTGTAGATAATCATCTCTCATTGTTGATTTGTATTTATTTACTGTTTGCATATATTTTCTTCTCTCTACTGTTAATGTTTATTTTCTATTTAAATTCAGGTGCAATGACTTGTTTACATGCTGCTGTGGCAAAATAATTTCCTAAATGGGGATCAATATATTAAATCTAACCTAAAGCAGTCAAATATCTACCGTAAGGTGCCAAGTTCAATCATTGAAGAAAAATACACCATTATGATTATTCTAAAAGTGAGTGATACATTGCTAAAGATAGACCAAACTGGAAATCCCACTTACCTTTGTCCTTCCTCCTCATCACTCTCCTCCTCTGCGTCATGCATCATATCTCTGAAGGAGGTAACTCTGGGCTGAGCGCTGATGATAAATACAGTTTTAGAGTAATGGTCAATAATGGACATTGCATTGAAGCTTATGAGTGTGCCAATACATTTTCTTGGAATGTGATGTGTCAATAAGTCACCTTGGCCCCGCAGACCGAGACACCGATGAGCCTATCTCAGGCTGAGGAAGCGTCACTATGTCTTCATCAGCTCCATCCTCAAAGAAACTGGCGAGTGCGAGCTGGGAAGAAGAAAAATGTAGGTCAAAAGAAACGTATTTTATATTTTTTGTACAATTTGTCATCAGGGTCCTTTTACTATTTTACACGTCATATTTTTCAGAGAGGGGTCCCTCAGTTGCTCTTCTTGAAGCATTTCCCCTAATGGGCTTTGTTTGGGGATTTTTCCTTATTCGAAATGGAAGTCATAAAACAGAGGGTGCTGTATAATTTACAGATTATAGAGCTCCTTGAATAAAATTACCATGAATGACTTGTTTTACTGATAACCATTAAGAGAACATTTCAGTCAATAGCTAGATAACTTAATTCCTTCTTAATTGCTGTGTCATAACGTGTGAAATCCCTATTCACACAAGACAATCAAAGTTAATATGTATTTTGTCTAGTTCTCTCATGTGTAAAATGCTATATTCCACAGTTGAAGCGCTACTCGATTGAGAACACTGGATCATAATAGTAATTCAGTTTCGTTTTCTATATGTAAAGTTATTTGACGATGAATTGAGTGTGTTTACAGCCGTCCTCCTACCCACAAACATGACTTTCAACGGGACAGCTGACACAGCAGCGTCAGAAGCTAACTTATCTTTACCAGGTTGACTGACATAAATCTAACGTCACATCGGTTCATGCTAACGCTAGCTAGCATGGCTCAATGGACAAACGTCAGAGTAGCTTTAGCCCACACGTAATGGCAACATGACACTTCAGGAATGGACAATTAAGTAAACATGACTGTGTTTGCTTACTAATTGTACATTGGTTTTATTGTTTGGTGACAGAAAGCGGCCAGTCTATTGTCAAAGGGTGACTTGCACAAATTACCGGTAACACAGGCTAACGTTAGCCGGGAAGCTATTCCCCTTACACCTATCCTGTCAGCTCTGTTTTCTGTTTACTTCCCGCCTTACAGTTCCCCACTGTTTAACTGGGAAAAAATGAAACACTTACCTGCAAATTCCATCCTGCTGACTCCAGGAAAAACCGGGCTCTCTCCTCATCCACATCAGTAACAGCGACGAACTCCCTCACAGACTCCTCTTGGCTCGCCATTTTTGATTTGCTCCTTCAGCGACTCGTCCGCCTCTACCCGGGAAACAAGCGACAGCCGATGGTTCCTATCTGTTCCAAACCAAGCAGGACTGTTCAGAGATGGGACTGCCCAAATGTATTCAAAAGCGATTATCAACATAGAGAATGCTTTTTTCTTGTGGATTCAAAATGTCAGTAGGAAAATCATAATTTATGCTGGTCACTAAAAGGAAATAGCCTAATAGGTCATTGCCAGGGGTTACCACGACATAGCAAGTCCATGGATAGAGTAATCTTATTTAAATATCTTGGTTGTTGATTGATGAAAATGTACAGGAGGAATCATATTAGAAATATTGACATCAAATGTGCTTTATTTAATACGGTGCTTGTTGGTTTTGAAAGGTAAGCTGTCGAAAACACATTATTACACACATACAGGCCTTCAATGAGAGCCATTTTGGATTATGATTACTTTGTGTATTAAGCAGCAGTTAAAAGTAGGAAAGAAACTGGACAGAAGAATACAATGCAGAACAATGAGATTACTGTGGGTTCCATTACTCATACAACTATTTGTTAAGCCAGAAGCAAAGTAAGAACGTCAAGCAAAAAATACAATTATGTCCTACTACATATTGCAGTATGGAAGCCATCATATTTTTATGGCTATTCTGACCCACAATACTTTATCGAGCAAGAGGGAAAAGGTAAAGATGCAATGTTGTGATGCAGTGGGCAGGGCCGTCCCTGTCCAACTTGAGGCCCCACGCAAAGTCATATTCGGGGGGTGGGGGTGCTAGTGGAGCCTCGCCACAATTGCGCAGCATTTGCGCTCAGTTGAGGCCTCCTCCGCAAGGTAAGGCCCAAAGCAGTCTGCGTAATCGGCCTGTACGGAGGGACGGCCCTGAGAGGTGGTGCCCTCTGAACCTTGTAGTGCAGTAAAAGTAATTGCATAGTGCATAAAAACAATTGATATTTATTTAAAAATCATACATTTCAGAATCAGAATTAGAGAATAATGAGTTAGGATATCAAAAACAATTACATCATTTAAAACAATAATTGATAAGTCACAATCGTCGTAAGACCGCCCCGGGATTCCACCGGGTCCGTCTGCGCCGCGTTACGTATGCGCCACGGTTTGGTTCCGACCTACTCCTATGCTCCTCCAGCGTCAAACCCATGGTCAAACCCCACCGGGCGCGTTTCAGAAGCTGAGCGTCTTGCGTGCCGGCTCGCAGTTTTTGGTGATTTGGGCATATTTCCTGGACAGGCTACTTTGTACAGACAAAGTTAATAATAATTGTAATAGTCCAGTTATAAAGGACATGAATCAAAGATGTGTTGCTGTATTTTAGTGGTAAACATTATTTTATTTATTATTATTTCATTATTATTCTATAATTTACACAGTGCCTGTAAACCGGAGGAGAATGCTGCATTTCTCCTCGAAAGACTACGGAGGGATAGGGCCTGCAAAATTAGTTTATTTTGGGGATTGACACAAATCTTTCTTTCTTTTTTTTCTTGTCGGCCTATGTCTCTTAAGTGATTAAAAAAAACATTTGGAGTCAGTTATAAACAATATAAAATGAGGGCTTACTGCTTCTGCACTTATACAATAAATGATATTTACCAACAATAATGACCATATTAATCATGTCAGACAAAGATATGTTTGGAAAAATTACGACTTAAAAAAAAAGAAATACGCTATATATATCATAGTTAAAATATGAACGTAAAAAATCGGAATACATGTCAATATTGTTGTTCTTATTATCTTATTTGCTAAACGTTTTTGTGTAGTGCTTTTTATGTTGTTGTATTATTTTAAAATATGAACGTAAAAAAATCGGAATACATGTCAATATTTTTGTTCTTATTATCTTATTTGCTAAACGTTTTTGTGTAGTGCTTTTTATGTTGTTGTATTATTTTATTACGCTTATTTATTAATGTTCACCACCACGTTTTCCTAGGACTGACGTTCTTAGGTGGGGTGATTCCGCTTTGAACAGGTTTTTCTATTGCCACTGTTCTTGTTTTTTTATGAACTGAATAAAGTTGCTTTAAAAAAAATTCAAAAGATTTAAACCAATCAGAAGCGGGCTCTACTGTCTTTACCGGCCAATCAGATTCCACAGCATTTTCGACGCGTCAGAGAGTATAAATAACCCCCCCGAGGATAAACACGTCAGTTACTTCTTACACTGGACCCATAAAGGCCTTGCTGTGAGAGATAACTTGGACTTTTCCTCTTATTCATCAAACTCCGTATACTCCACATATTCCGAAAATGGTGAGTACGATAGTACAGCTTTTGTCTACTGAAAGTATGTATATTCAACCAAATTCAATGCTCCGAACGTGTGTCATCATTGGAAAACGTAACAAGCTTACCGTTTACTCTTTAAAGAAGACTCATCAGATTTTAAAATGTTAACAAAAATGTTGAGGTGTAAGATGAAAAACCAAACTTCGTCATGTATATGTCGTTTAAACTGTGATGTTGATAAATTAAGTGTAACTCGACGGAACTAAGATGTCGCAGTGACGCATTTACAATCGGCGCCAATTGTTGGAAATGTATACACTTCCTGTCTCCTTTGTGGGCGGGTTTAACGTTTTTATATTAAAACAATTAAATATTTACACGAATGTAAAAAAAAAAAAAAAAAAGTCTTTCAATTGCAGTTCATCGGGGCGTTTTCTTTTTTTTCTTACGTTTGAAATTTTTACTCGTCAATAGAATTAACGTGTTGCCAAATCTCGCGAGAGTTATTTTTGCTGCGACGTTTGTTTCGAACACGGTGTATGTTCGTGTCATGTTAGAGACAAGCGAACTGGGTCCAGTGTTAACTAAGTTTAGCATTGTGAGAGAGACGATTAATACATTTGTTAACGTTCAGATATTTTACGCCAAAAGTGCCAGCATTAATTGCCCTCAGGGGTGTGGCATTGGTGCAGCCCGTGTGACACAGAACATTTAAAAGCGTAGTCTCCTTTTTTAATCCCGTCTGCATACAGCTGCGTCATTGTGCTTTTGGTATTAGACATAATATGAACAGTATTTAGCCTTATTTTTTAATAAAGGGTTTTCTCTTCAGATGACAACTGTGTCAGGTAAAATGATATATCATTTGGTTATTAAAAGAGCCTTTATCTCTGGAGCAGTCCTCCACATGTGGCAATATGTTCGAATATATATTTTTAGATTTGCACAAGAATAAGTCAACTAAGGTTCCTTTATGATATTGGCTTAACAACCTTTTTTTTCTCGTTACAGCGTGAGTGTCTGTCCATCCACGTCGGTCAGGCTGGTGTCCAGATTGGCAATGCCTGCTGGGAGCTTTACTGCCTGGAACATGGGATCCAGCCGGACGGCAGGAAGCCCGGTGACCAGTCAATTGGAGGAGGAGACGATTCCTTCAACACCTTCTTCATGGAGACTGGATCGGGAAAGCACGTCCCCAGAGCAGTTTTTGTTGACCTGGAGCCCACTGTCATTGGTAAATTCACATTAATTATAAATGATAAAAGTTTTGAAGGCTTCTTTTTATTTACCCCTTGTACAAAGCTTCCAATAAATTAATGCTGATTCTCCTTAGATGAGGTGCGCACTGGGACCTACCGCCAGCTGTTCCACCCTGAGCAGCTGATCACTGGCAAGGAGGATGCTGCCAACAACTACGCCCGTGGACACTACACTGTCGGCAAGGAGGTCATTGACCTTGTGATGGATAGGATCCGCAAACTGGTGGGTATATTTAGAACGGAAGTCAATTTATAATTTTGCTGAAGACTATTAAATGGAAATGAATCGGTGTATTGCCAAGTAGGTTTTCACATACAAGGAGTTTGCGAACATATATTGGTGAGTACCAAAGTAACAGCGAAAATAAGTATTGCAAAGCCAATTATCATAAATAATAACATATGTGACGTATATGTTTTTAAAATAAAGATCTGTACAGTGTTTGAAACAAAGACATAACCATCTCATTACACTCTTTCAAACGTGAGCATATTTCCCTGATTCTGGCCCACTTGCATCGGCTTCCTCCACCCTGCAAAATTCAGTTTAAGATCCTCCTGATCACATTCAAAAGCCCTCCATGGTATGGCACCCTCTGATCTGTTTTCATTTAATCTATTGTATATGTTTACATGCTGTGCACTAATAAACCCTTTAATAATTCGCTGTGGGAACTGCACTTTTTTTGCTAAAGTTGTTATTATTTGATGATTTTTCTCTTCCTCTGTTTCAGTCGGACCAGTGCACTGGTCTTCAGGGTTTCCTGGTTTTCCACAGCTTCGGAGGGGGCACCGGCTCTGGTTTCACCTCCCTGCTGATGGAGCGTCTGTCTGTCGACTACGGAAAGAAGTCAAAGCTGGAGTTCTCCGTCTACCCAGCTCCCCAGGTGTCCACCGCTGTGGTGGAGCCCTACAACGCCATCCTCACCACCCACACCACCCTGGAGCACTCTGACTGTGCCTTCATGGTTGATAACGAGGCCATTTATGAGATCTGTCGTAGAAACCTTGATATCGAGCGTCCCTCTTACACCAACCTCAACAGGTTAATGAGTCAGATTGTGTCCTCCATCACTGCATCCCTTCGTTTTGATGGTGCCCTCAATGTTGATCTGACAGAGTTCCAGACCAACTTGGTGCCCTACCCCCGTATCCACTTCCCTCTGGCCACCTATGCCCCTGTTATCTCTGCAGAGAAAGCTTACCATGAGCAGTTAACGGTGTCAGAAATCACCAATTCCTGCTTTGAGCCAGCCAATCAGTTTGTTAAATGTGACCCACGCCACGGTAAGTACATGGCCTGCTGCCTTTTGTACCGTGGTGATGTGGTTCCCAAAGATGTGAATGCTGCCATTGCAACCATCAAAACCAAGCGCTCCATCCAGTTTGTGGACTGGTGCCCCACTGGTTTCAAGGTGGGCATCAACTACCAGCCGCCCACTGTAGTTCCTGGTGGAGACCTGGCCAAGGTCCAGAGGGCTGTGTGCATGCTGAGCAACACCACTGCTATTGCAGAGGCCTGGGCTCGGCTGGACCACAAGTTTGATCTGATGTACGCTAAGCGTGCCTTTGTGCACTGGTATGTGGGTGAGGGTATGGAGGAGGGGGAGTTTTCTGAGGCCAGGGAAGACATGGCTGCTCTGGAGAAAGATTACGAGGAGGTTGGAGCTGATAGTCTGGGAGGTGAGGATGAGGAAGGAGAGGAGTATTAGCAAGGCAAACATTCCCCTTTATTGATCTCTGTGCCTTTTGTGTCAAATAAAATCTGTGATCTGAACTTATTGTTTGCACTCTTCAATAAATTCACTGATAAATGTTAAAAATGAACTGCCTAGATGGGTTGTATGTATTCACTTCATTTCATCAAATGTTTTGACTACAGAGATGCTATTGCTCAATTTAGTCACTTGGGGCCAGTGGTGTTAACATGTTCTCAACAGACCAGGCATTGGCAATCTACTCGAATGTACTGCTGGATTCATCACTAAATCATTTCACATCAAATAATTTAAGAACATTTGCATATCTTACATTTACTTAAAATGCGAATTATGCTTTACTTGAGAAGAACTCGAGTCCTAACATAAAACCCCTGGTTTTAAATAAGGTGTGATCTTCACTAGGGTGGGGTGGGTGCTCTCATGCTGACAAACAGGTGGTGTTCAAAAAATATTTCGGTCTACTGTTCCCAGATGGAAAATGAATTAAACTGAAAGCCGTATTAAACATGTAAAGACAACATTGAAAAAGACTACAGATTTTAGTAAAAAATAAAGAGACGGGTGTTAAAGTTTTACATTTTCAGTTCTGTAATTTTTCACCATGTTGGGTTACGAATAAAGGTTTTCTTGAAATGAAGCAATGTTTGATTTCCTGAACTGAAACATGGATTCTACAGCACACCGACCATAATGAAAACAGTTTTATTGCATTTAAAATCGCCTCTATCGTAGTAATTAATGCAGTGATGCAAACTTGTCACCTTTCGGCAAAAATTTGCCGTTTTGAATCCAAAATGTCGTTTGTGTGATTCATGTAGATTTGCAATAAAAAATATTTTTGGGGTCTTGGACCTGGAGTAATCGTCGGCCGTGAGCTGTTAAGTGCCATCATGACACGCATGGTGTTCTTTTTTTATATATTATAATGAAGCGCGAGCTTCATTATAATATAGTCTTCCTGCCTGTCGGCTCTGCTCATGGATGTATAATAAGGCCCTGCTGCTCCCCTATAAGGGTCTAGCTTCAGCAGCTACATTACCTACGGGTGCGTTCGTTAATATTAACTGTGCGGTCCGGAGTCACTGTGGCACAGACTGGACCGCTGGTGAACAGCTGTTAGAACGGGCCGTTCAGGTGTTCAGAGCAGAGCTCCCTGTCGGAGCGGCAGAGCGTGATGTGAACTGAAACGTTTTTCTGTGGCAATATTATTTAAGGAATCGTTGAGCTAGCTAGCTAGCATACATTGTCACTATCTGCTAACGTTAGCTTTAGCCTTTTATTTCTAATAGTATTTTTCATAGGCTATAAACAGAGGTGGTATATATTGTACTTGATTAAAAGTAGAAGTACTCAGGTCTTGTACTCGAGTAAAAGTAGAAGCACACAGATCTTGTACTTGAGTAAAAGTAGAAGTACTCAGGTCTTGTACTTGAGTAAAAGTAGAAGCACTCAGGTATTGTACTTGAGTAAAAGTAGGAGCACACAGATCTTGTACTAGAGTAAAAGTAGAAGTACTCAGATCTTGTACTTGAGTAAAAGTAGAAGCACACAGATCTTGTACTAGAGTAAAAGTAGAAGTACTCAGATCTTGTACTTGAGTAAAAGTAGAAGCACTCAGGTCTTGTACTTGAGTAAAAATAGAAGCACACAGATCTTGTACTCGAGTAAAAGTAGAAGTACTCAGGTCTTGTACTTGAGTAAAAGTAGAAGTACTCAGATCTTGTACTTGAGTAAAAGTAATAGTACCAGAGTGTAAAAGTTACAGTAAAAGTCCTGCATTCAAAATGTTCCTCAAGTAAAAGTAGAAAAGTATTATCATCAAAATATAGTTAAAGTAGCGACAGTGAAAGTAGTAATTGTGCAGATTGGTCCATTTCAGAATAATAGATATGATGTTTTATAATGATTGATCATGAAAGTGTTCTCAAAGCTGCAAGGTGCAGCTAGTTTGAATGACTTTGTATACTAAAGGATAGCTTGTGGATTTACTCCAGGTGGAACCAAAGTCTGATTTAACACTTGATTATATTTCACATCATTCATCCACATCTGTAAAGTAACTAAAGGTATTAAATACATGTAGGGGAGTAGAAGTACACCATGTACCTCTGAACTGTAGTGGAGTAGAAGAACAAAGTAGCAAAACATTGAAATACTTAAATAAAATACAAGTATCTCAAAATTGTGCCCAAGTATAGTACTTGTTGAGTTTATGAACTTAGTTACTTTATATCATGTGGCTATACAGATAGAAAGACTAAGCCTTGCACAGAGGCATGAAAATACATTTTCAAAATGCTCAACAGTGCTGCCAAAATTATAAACTGACTGCTACACAATTAAAATAAATGCTTTTATATATTTCTATTAGATGTGACTCTTTGGCGTTTCTGTTATTATTAACACTGCTGATTTAGTTGTTCTGACTGCTAAAATCCTCTGTTATTCCTCATTTTAAAGCCGATATTCTGTGGGGTGGGGGAGCCGGGGGCTCGGATCAGGAGCGGACTGGGACTACAAATCAGCCCGGGACTCTCGACCGGCCCACTTCGGTACCGCCGGCCCACCGCGGTGCTAGTGACTTACCGCAGAGGTAGACATTAAGGGTAAAATGCCACTGGCATTATATTATCACTGGCCCCACCATTGTAACCACTGGCCCGGAGCATTTGTCCAAAAAAAAAATCGACTAATAATGAAGAAAATTAACACATTTGTTGCAATAGTAATGTATGCACAAACTACATTACTACTTGTACTACAACATTTGAATCATCAGTTCTTCCTCATATTCCTCAATTGTTCATATTTGGTTTATTAAAATAATGATATTGTGGTCATTGTTAAAACATGTCTGCTATTATTATGAGTATTATTATTTGAATAATGCACTTTCTGCCTTCCTGTCATTAGGAGTTAGACATGTAATGACTATGTAATTGATTTGATTAGAACCTTCATTATCCTAAACTGCTGGGACATTTCGCCAATACCTTTATATTGTCTACTCTTCACTTACTTGTCAGCATTGATGTACAGAGCCGACAGAAGACCTTGTTTATATTGGCATCATATTGAGAGGTGCAGCCAGTGACGCGTCCTAAACCAGGAAGTAAGCTGCTGGTTCCCAGTTATGGCTAGAAAGGATCCGTCTAGTGTAAATATTACGTCACGTTCTCGTTGTAACTCTCGTTGTAATCGGAGCGGCTCGGAAACACATCTACAGCAGTAACATGATGCAACATACACATTAATGCAGCAGCAATATTAATAGAGAAACATCAGACTTAATAGTAAAACACTGCAAGGGAACATTTTATTGCACCAGGAGCTATCTTGGGACTCTTACTGCGACAACGTTGACTTGCCTGTGAATAAAAAATAAACCATAGTGTTGGTGATCTACAGTGTTGTCATTCTTCTTTGAACACCAACAAGACCGCTAACACCCTATTTCAACAATCACACTCCCTGTCATTGACATAATTAATAGATAGTTTAGCTTCTCACCATCATTGGCTGTGGCCAGCGCCGTATAGATAGAAGAGTTACGACAGCGGAAGTCCAAAAACGGTTATCGTCACGTGGTTCATGCAGACGAGAATCGTTCCCCGGAAGTTCATGGCGGGCAATGTGAATGCATTGATAACAGGAGATAGAACTTCGACTTTTGGTAATTATTAGTGAATAAAGGTTTTGATTTGCAATATTTATACAACAAATCGATATGTGTATGTATTTACATCAATATGTTTTAAAAAATAAAATAGAATTTGCTAATATTAAGTGATAATATTAGGATTAGTGTGAACAACTAGTTTACATGTTAGGCTAACAGTGCCTTGGTTAAAGAGCCTGTTGCTGTTTATTTATAGCTTTGAACTTGTATAGTAGTCAGGAGCATCACTTTCTAATGTTTATTGATATATTTAGAGGGAGGGGATCTAAAGGAATGCTTCAAAATTCAGATTAGATTAATTTCTACCATTTTCTTAAATTCATGGTAGTTTCAGTAATCCCATGGTAATTGAGGACACAAGTTATCTAAATGACTAATGTTATCTTTATAGCTTTCAGAAAGGACAGGAGACCGACAGGTGACTATCAAAGGACTAGCAGCAGCAGCAGCAGCAGCAGCAGCAGCAGCAGCAGCAGCAGCAGCAGCATGATGATGATGATGATGTTAAATGTGTTGTTTTAGGAACATCCATTGCAAATACATGGAATTCAATAAACATTGAATAGCATATCATGCAGTTTGTCTGTGCCTTTTCCTCCGTGTTGTCCTGGTTTGCTGTGCTGCCTCCTAGTCGCCACCATGGTTTGCTGTGCTGCCTGGGGATGCTCAAATCGCTCTGAGAAAGGAGTACGAATGTACGGCTTCCCCACTGACACAGAGCGGAGGAAAAAATGGCTGGCACAAGTCAGCAGGAGCAATTTCATGACCAACAGCAACAAAATATGTGAGGTTAGGTTATTGTATACAAACACTGCATTTGCACTTTTTCACAAAACGAAAACCACACCATTGGGAAAGCTTAATGTTTTGTTTAATACAAAAAAACAGGGAAAGGCTTGAAAAACACTGAGAGTTGAGACTCAGGGTGCAGGGTGAGGGTCTCAGTGCAGGTATTCAGGCTCCATTGAATCCCCCTCTGGTTCTTGTGCTGAAAGAGGGAGTAACAGACAGGAGAAAGGGTTATACACACCTATATAGCACACCTATTGGATGGGAAATTGCCTTGGGGAGATAAGGTGTGGTCTTTGTTCCCAACTGAAGTTATGGAACTTTATTATTTGTGAGTTTAACAAAGTATGACAAATGGCATCAGTAACAGATGTGATATGAATTTCTATAAAGTTGTCTCACATTCTTGGTCATATTTTATATACAGTATATAATGAGTATAACATGTCCAGTAAGTATAAAGTGTTTCCTAATACTGTGTATTCAACCACTATGGTATAGTGTATGGTACTATGGTATGGTATCCTAGCTTAATCTGTTATCTGTAAACGTTCACTAAATCTACTAATTTTGGGATAATCCACTGACATCCTTTAATACACATGTTAATTTGAATCAGATGTACTGATAATATCTGCAATATAAATCTTTAAACTTCTTCTTACCTTTAAAAGTCCGTCACAGTCTATACGGCGCTGGCATCTCCGTTCACTCCAATGGACCACTTTTTTACAGCAATGGCGGATCGTGGAGCCTCTCAATCGTCCCCCGGAAGTTAGCGCCAAGGCTAGCAGAGCTGTAGAGTTGCAGCATAATAGACCGTTCGTGAAGGACTTTTAAAGGTAAGAAGAAGTTTAAAGATTTATATTGTGGATATTATCAGTACATCTGATTCAAATTAACATGTGTTTTAAAGGATGTCAGTGGATTATCCCTAAATTAGTAGATTTAGGGAACGTTTACAGATAACAGATAAAGCTACCGGATCAAGTTAGCAGCACACGTTGAACAGCCTTTTAATTGTAAATTCCGTTCTCTTAATGTCATTTCGTCCAACGTTGTTGAATTAGAGAAGAAGGTCTTCTAAAAGGGATTGTATGCGGGGGTGGAGGGAGTTAAATATTAGATAAATATAACTTTGGTGCGTGTAAGAGTGAGTGTTTTTAGCAGAGCCATATTGTGTCCTTGTGATTATGTTGATTATTACCTGTCTGTATAATGTTGCAGCTCAGCTGATTTTGGATTGATGGCAAAGGGAGAGGGACTTAAGTGAGAGTGAAAACACAAGGTAAGTTTAATACTACTGTTTTATATAAGTAAGCATACTAAACATGTATTCTATCACTGTATTATATAAGTAATCTTGTTAGTAACCTACTGTATGGCAGGTGGAGGGGCAGTGATGTTACAGGTGGAGGAGCAAAACTGCAAGACTGCAAACTCACAAGACAGAGAAATCAAAGTTTGTTCTCCAGAGAAGAGGTTGATTTCACTTCATTTATTTCATATTTTCTAAAGATGTGGAAATGGCAACAAAAAAAACTTGAGAGCTGCAACCAAGACAACTGTAACAACATGAGTAGAGAGCCACCAAGGTTTTTCAAGTCCATCTCTTACTCCATTTTGCCAACCCAAATGTCCAGGTACATGACGGGACACCTTGCTTGTTTTTGTTGTTTGCGCTCCTCTGGCTGGGTGCTGGCAGGTGGAGCGCAGTGATGTTGGCAGGTGGAGGGGCATTGATGTTACGGGTGGAGGGGCATTGATGTTAGCTGTTACACACCAGGCTCAAACTTAACACATTGCATCCTTCTTTGCAGTGTCCTTATTCCTGGAAGGGGAATCTGCAATTCCTGCAGAGTTTTGTAACCCGTTGGTCCGCACGCAAAGCGAATTTTTAAAGCCTTCTTAATTGTCTCATTGCTCCATTTCATCCCTTTTGTGGTGAGTCTGCCTAATGCCTTAGGTTGGTCTTTTTAAAACGTTTTCTTATATTTGTTGTCCCTAATTTTCATTGTTTTCTTGAGAGCTGCATTTTCCTTCCTGATTTTTCTTAGTGCAGACTTTGCTTTTTTGGTGATTCCTTCTTGGCTCTTTAATTTTCTCTTTAATTTTTTTAATAGATCTGTTTGACTGGCTGCTGGTTCCCTCGTATGCTGACTGGCTGCTGGTTCCCTCGTATGCTGACTGGCTGCTGGTTCCCTCGTATGCTGACTGGCTGCTGGTTCCCTCGTATGCTGACTGGCTGCTGGTTCCCTTGTATGCTGACTGGCTGCTGAGTGGGTGGTGTCCACCCTCCCTGTCTCTCCTCACTAGCCATTTCCTCTCTTTCTTCACCCTCACTTTCCTTTCTCTCAGTCTCCTCATCCCTTCTTCCCTCAATCTTTGAGACGAATGTAAGTAGAAGACATGGCACTGTAGATTTTCGAACATTTAAAATATTATACCACTTAAAAATAAGAAATATGACTTTTGTTACTAAGAGTTCATACTTATTATACCTGTGTCACCTTTCACCCTATAGCTGTGATCATGAGCTATGGGCTTTGTAGATACAGGTCCCGGGGTGAATCGTGGTGCAGGGGCCCTTCTCTTTTTGACCACAGGGCGATGCACGAAGATGGTGGGTATAGCCTCTGCTCTCAGCCTAGTCTTGCCCTTTTTTGTCTTGAAAAACTGGTCTGCATCAAAATGTGCCTGCGGAGTGACTTGAGGTTACTTCACACACAGAACAACTCAGTTTTGTCTGCCCACATACATATTCCATAGTGGTTGAATACACAGTATTAGGAAACACTTTATACTTACTGGAAATGTTATACTCATTACATACTGTATATAAAATATGACCAAGAATGTGAGACAACTTTATAGAAATTCATATCACATCTGTTACTGATGCCATTTGTCATATTTTGTTAAACTCACAAATAATAAAGTTCCATAACTTCAGTTGGGAACAAAGACCACACCTTATCTCCCCAAGGCAATTTCCCATCCAATAGGTATGCTATATAGGTGTGTATAACCCTTTCTCCTGTCTGTTACTCCCTCTTTCAGCACAAGAACCAGAGGGGGATTCAATGGAGCCTGAATACCTGCATTGAGACCCTCACCCTGCACCCTGAGTCTCAGCTCTGTGTTTTTCAAGCCTTTCCCTTTTTTTTTTTTATTAAACAAAACATTAAGCTTTCCCAATGGTGTGGTTTTCGTTTTGTGAAAAAGTGCAAATGCAGTGTTTGTATATAATATCCTCACATATTTTTTTGCTGTTGGTCGTGAAATTGCTCCTGCTGACTTGAGCAAGCCATTTTTTCCTCCGCTCTGTGTCAGTGGGGAAGCCGTACATTCGTACTCCTTTCTCGGAGCGATTTGAGCATCCCCAGGCAGCACAGCAAACCATGGTGGCGACCAGGAGGCAGCACAGCAAACCAGGACAACACGGAGGAAAAGGCACAGACAAACTGCATGATATGCTATTCAATGTTTATTGAATTCCATGTATTTGCAATGGATGTTCCTAAAACAACACATTTAACATCATCATCATCATCATGCTGCTGCTGCTGCTGCTGCTAGTCCTTTGATAGTCACCTGTCGGTCTCCTGTCCTTTCTGAAAGCCATAAAGGTGACATTAGTCATTTAGATAACTTGTGTCCTCAATTACCATGGGATTACTGAAACTACCATGAATTTAAGAAAATGGTAGAAATGAATCTAATCTGAATTTTGAAGCATTCCTTTAGATCCCCTCCCTCTAAATATATCAAACATTAGAAAGTGATGCTCCTGACTACCATACAAGTTTAAGAAGATAATATTGGTTTAAAAGAATTCAAAGCTATAAACAGCAACAGGCTCTTTAACCAAGGCACTGTTAGCCTAACATGTAAACTAGTTGTTCACACTAATCCTAATATTATCACTTAATATTAGCAAATTCTATTTTATTTTTTAAAACATATTGATGTAAATACATGCACATATCAATTTGTTTTATAAATATTGCAAATCAAAACCTTTATTCACTAATAATTACCAAAAATCGTAGTTCTATCTCCTGTTATCAATGCATTCACATTGCCTGCCATGAACTTCCGGGGAACGATCCTCGTCTGCATTAACCACGTGACGATAACCGTTTTTGGACTTCCGCTGTCGTAACTCTTCTATCTATACGGCGCTGGCTGTGGCCAACTGATGTTAACGATCGCCACGTGACATTCAGCCAAACTCTCACGAGAGTTTTACACAAGACGGATCCTTTCTAGCCATAACCCTGGTTCCCTCGACAAAAAGCAATGGGATTTCTCAAACGGGTTTTAGAAAATAACTGGAAAAAAGGTCTGTGGAAAACAAACCTGTTTGATAAATGCACGTTTTGTTCAGCCGGATAATCTCCACATGTCTACCCTACTTTTATAATGTTCAAATCATAAATCTAATCGATAGATTATAAAAGGGTTTTAGGACGCGTCACTGCACCACTAGAAGCCAACTCCATCGATCAAGCTGGCTGAAACTTTCTCTCCCTCTTCTTCTCATGCTCCCTGTCACTCTCCTTTAACTCCTCCGGTAACTTTCTTTTATTTGAAGATTGTTTTTTGCCCGGCGCTTGGCCGGTTACCGCTGGTATTAATTTTTTTTTGGCGAATGGTTAGGTGGCGCGATAGTCTGTAGTGAAGGAGCGCGCTCCCGCTCACGGGAGCCTGCTCGCGCTGCGCTCCGCAGCAAACAGCTGTTTGCTTTTCACCCAACAACGACAACCGACTCACGGAACTCTATGTTGTAGCGTTGATAAACGAAACAATTTAACTAAATTGCCCGAGCGGGCAAGTGGAAAGTACGTTATGCTGGCCCGGGGTGTCTAAATAGTGCTTCCGGGCCAGCGGGCCATTTATAATGTTTTATAATTTGTGAGGAATCCATGCTCTTTCGACCATTCAGGATTAAATGAAGTCTTTCGTTTCGGCATTTCTGCGGTTTAACCTACCGATAACTAGGCGGAGTTGGCTCATGAGCTAGTCTGCTAGCGCTAACGTCACTCTGTGCCACAGTGCCATGCCGTGAACGTGACGTCAAGAAGCACATGGCTAATTGTTTACGTTTATTAACCAATGAAATACAAGATATTTATTTGACATCACATTCAGCCAATAATTTGTAAGACCACAAGTCTTACAGGGATATATACTTACACATAACTTATTTTTTGTATTTCTTTGTATAATTGTCTATTTTTTTTTTATACCCTAAAAGTATAAAATGGGGATCACCTCAAAAGGAGGACAAATGAGCGTCCGGCTCAAGGCTGCGCCGGCAGACGGACACAGACATTGAAAACCGGACTGTCCGACCTAAAACCGGACGGATGGCCACCCTAGCTGCTGCGCCGGGAGACGAGCGAGTGTAGGCATACATGGTAAGTAACGTTAGCCTGGGGCTGGCTAGGCTACATTTTTGAGACATGTCCAAAAAAAAGTAGAAAATGTTTTTACATTGAATGTAGGGTGACCACCTGCTAAGAAGCCCAAGGGGGGACAAGGGGTATGTTTCTGAGGGACAATGTGGGACACTGCCCGGCGCGGAAGTGGTTTACCTATTTCTAGCACATACCATCTTACATAGTACATTAATAGTGCCCTATTCCACTAGACATGTGTAATATCTGATGTATGTCCATCAATAGGCCACCAATGTGTATTTCTTTCTAAATAAAGATTCATAACATTTTGAACAATGAATTGGCAAATGCTATTTAACTTAAGCAATTTATTCACTTCAAGCAACATTCATGAGAAGGTTCCAAATGTTTTTTCAGTATAGACACAGGAGTGCGAACCCATCAACATCACAAGGTGACAACAATGCAAAAAGTTGCCAACATAAAATCCTATGCAGAACAATGACATTTTCACCTAAAAGGCAACTGTAACCTAAAAATGGTAAATTTGCAACCCTGTAAACAGTCCACCAATGTTCAAAATCAATCAAACTACATCTTAGAGAAATGGGATATTAACTAGTTTTCTTCAGGTTTCTTCTTGAACTTGTATTTCTTGTTGGAGCGTACAGCATTGAGGAGAGCCTTCTCTTTCACTACATAAGAGTAGAAGTCCTTGCAACTGAATGTGAAGTTGCTCTTCACCTGGATTTCTGACTTGATGAGGTTTACCGAACATCTGTTCCTTGTGTCTGTCCAGCATCCTGTCATCAGTGAAAAGACCCTCTCCACTGAAGCATTGGTGATTGGTACACTCAAGAGGAAAGAAGCTAATGCTGTCATGTTTGGTGTGTGTGTGTGCTTGAGTAAGGTGGCCCACTTCTCAACGACTGAAGCTTCTGACTGCACAATGGCCTGTTGGTGTGGCAGAACAACACAATACTCATCATATAGTGCATCCATGTCCAATTGCTTGCTTAGCTGCAGGACTTCTACAGCTTCACAGAGATGGGTGAAGTTGAATGGGCTCTTCTGTAGTGCCAGGCTAGCCACTTTCTTCTGGTAGTTGGAGTCTGAGAAGTCATAGCGCTGCTCCAGGTAAGTGAGAGAGGACTGGTAGAAGTTGCACATATCCTCTCTGAGCACAGCTGCCTGCCTGATATAATCTATACAATTATTTAGGCCTACATCTTTTCAAAAATCATAGTTGCTTTTTTTTGTGAAATCATATAAGGTACACAGAGCCTGGTTTCACAAAGGCACGGAAGAGCCTTTAGCCTTTATGTTTGCGTTCGCTACTGATGCTATTTAATTTCATTGAAGTGAAGGAAACGTTGACTTTTAACATAGTAGAAGAATATCAATATGATTAGACATCAGTTAGCTAACGTCAGATAAATAGCTAACACAATATTACATCCATGAACATAACTTTAAATGTACCTTTAGTTGTTGCCTCTCGTTGCTCATGTAGTGGTCTTTTGAGGACTTTGAAACAATCTTCGACAGAGGCAGGGGCAAGCACATCAGTGACAATAGCTTCTGCCTTCGTCCGACCACAGGCCATCCTCTTGGCAATGTCCGAGTCCGGATAAATCGTTGGGGCTAGCTTTATGCCACAATCTCCTGCTCGATATGATGTAGCGTGTTGGACAGTGTGATACACACTCGTCACCTCTGCAGCAGTGACTTTTTTGGGTCGGAGGAAAGCATCCATAGATTTCGATGTCTCTTTTTGTTGGACATTTTTCTTGTGTGTGTCAGTCAGTCTGTGTCGTTTGACATCGTATTCGCCTCCATGTCCGATTGAGAAGGACGTTTTGCAAATGTCACAGAAAACCCTCTCACTACCCCCCTCAACAGCCTTCAGCCACACATATTCCCTCTCCCACTCTTTCCTGTACCCACACCTTCTCTTTTTACTTACTGGTGCTTCAGACGCCATTTTCTATAGACAAGTTCACGCGACAAAACCACGGGTAGCGCGGCATAACCCTACACAAATGCACTTCATTTCCGCCGGAAGTCTTTTGCACAGCGTCTGTCGCCGCGCGTGCGGCCGTTTGCTGTCATGACGACGACGCAAAATTTGACAACCTAGTCAGCAGTTATACTGGGGGGTGGGTGTGGCAACTGTAGCGTGCTGAACTAGTCTCAAGTAATGCTAGTTTGGCTGCCAAGAGCTCAAGAAGCTAGAGCGAGCAATTCTTTTTTGAGCAAGCATTGATTATGCGTGACATGGTCTCAATTTGCGGGACGCATGAATTGGGGTTCAAACGCTGTGCGTGCACGCGCTACGCGGGACGGGTGGTCACCCTAATTGAATGTGATGTGACCTAATTAACTGCATAGTCCTACTTGTGACAACATATTAGCCCAGAGTTGAAGGGCTGTGAATGTTGGTAGTTGTGGTTGATTTTGTTTAAATATGCCGAATTGTGATATGGGTTTTTATTGTTCAGATGATTTAGCTAGGCTAGCTAAGAGCTGCTAACGTCAGCGGTTTCTTGTAGCCATAGCAACAGTAAACGTTCACATGGACCAACGAGCTGTAAGTAGAGATGAAGCTGCAGAATCAAGCTGTATTGTAAATACAGATGAGATACTTTGAATTTTAGCACAAAATATAAGTAAACCTATAGGAAATAATTAGATTAATTTGCAATATTTGACATTAAATGTATTGTAATCTTTCAATTAATTTATTGTTTACTGAGGTGATAACTATTTCATAATTTGTGTGTAACTTTAATTTCTTTGTAAATGTGTTGCTTTTACTGTAGTTTTAAAATGGCTGTGTATAGTGCTGTCTTGAGAATTTTCAGGTTTTGTCACAAAGATCTTACTTTTTTGCATTGGAAAACACTAAGTGTCATAATGAAAACATGGCAAAGCCACTAGTGTTGTTACGCTCGCGAATGTTTCGTTCAATATGAACTAATCTTTTATCTTGTACATTATTCTGTGGTTTTGAGTTATTTCCCCATCCAATGATAAATGCTTTCCCTATGTCCAGCCCAGACAGGTTCAGGGGAAGTCCAGCTGGTCAGTTCAGGGAGAGAGCCAGACCAATTCAGGCAGCCCAAAGACTGCACCACCTGAGAGGGAAAAGGCTGTAGAGAGTGAGGAGTATGTCAGCCCAAAGACAGGATCACCTGAGAGGGAAAAGGCTGGAGAGAGTGAGGAGTGTGTCAGCCCAAAGACAGGATCACCTGAGAGGGAAACAGCTGTTGAGAGCTATGAGTGTGCCAGTCAAATAACAGATTTTTTTTCACAACCTGATTAGAGAAATCTCCAGTCATTTTTAAATTACCATCCTCAGCAAAAAAGTAGCAATCCAGTGGTGCAGAAAGTGTTCTGTAGCAGAGACGGCACCAGTAGAAGGTGCCTGACGTACTGTCCAGAGCGTCACATGCTGTATTGTTTCATCTGCATGGCATTCGGTAAGAGAACTGATAGCAGTCTGTTCATCAGTGGAATGTCAGATTGGAGGCATATACACCAGCGCACAGAGGAGCATGAGAGAAGCAGTGGACACAGAAACTGTGCTGAAGCTTACCTCTTGAAATCCACCAGTGCTGATATCAGCAGTGTGTTTGGTGGCAGTCAGATGTCGGCGCACAGAGAGCAGGTCAGAAAGAGACGGCAGGTTTTGGAGCGCATCATAGATATCATCAAGGTTCTTGGGAAGAGGGGGCTTGCATACAGGAGGTCAGAAAATGAGGCAGCATATACTCTGGAAGACCACACATTTGATCATGGTAATTTCTTGGAACTCATACTTCTACTGGGGAAGTATGATTTCTGTTTAAAAGAGCACCTGGACAGCTGCATTGAGAACAGCAAAAAGTTGCATTTGTCTGGTGGCACGAGAGGCAGAGGTTCTCTTGTAACTTTACTCTCCAAAACCACAGTCAACTCAGTGATAGATGCAATTCACCATCTGATTAAAAAAAACATCTCCAGCTGGAAACAACACAGGACATCACCTCTCAGGATCAATGCTCTATAATTATGAGGTATGTTACTGATGTTGTTCATGAGAGGCTTGTTGCAGTGCTGAAGTGCAGTTCATCCACTGGACAGGCCTTTGTCAACATGCTGTCAGAAGTTCTGGACAAAATGGGCCTCAGCAAGACCATGTGCATTGAAAATGCGACTGATGGGGCATCAAACATGCAAGGCCAATACAAAGGATTCTCCTCACTATTGTCTGCACAATCTCCAAACCAGGTGCATGTATGGTGCTACGCACATGTACTAAATCTGGTGCTTGCAAACACAACCTAGATTGTTATTGAGAGTGGGTCGCTGTTTGCGCTCCTCAATGGCATTGCGGTATTCATCAAAGAGTCATATAAAAGGATGAATGTGTGGGAAGAGTCAGGCCGAAACAAGAGACGTAGACGCCTTGCTCCTATTGGCGAGACACGCTGGTGGGCCAAGCATGAGGCCCTGAAGAAGGTGTTTGGCTCCTTTGGAAAACCGGAAGATGGTTCTGTACGTTGATGTGCTGTTGACATTATCAGCTATACAGAAACACGCAACAGTGAAACCATGTATCCGTGTCATGGCCAGAGGATATGCAGTCATTGCTCAAGTATGAGACGATCTTGACGGCTCAAATCTTCCTCCGCATATTTGAACATACCTCTCCATTGTCTAAATACCTTCAGACGGCAGGATTGGACATCCTCTCTGCTCACAGAATGGTGGCATCGACACAGGATACGCTGAAAAGCTTGGGAAGAGATTTTGAATCTGTAAAAAAAGCAGCAGACACATTTGTCAACTGGACAAACACAGAAATCCAAGAGAGAGATGACACGGACATTGAAGTGGAGGCCACACTGCCACAAAAGAGGAGGAGGATGAAGAAAGTCTTGCCTGGAGAGATGGCTCAGGATGAGACCCTGGATGATGCAGAAAAATCCTATGAGGTGAATGTGCATAACCGGATCATGGACACAGCAATTGAAGCCATTCATAGGCGCTTTTTAACACACGGAAATCTATATGCTGACTTGGCATGTCTGGATCCCAGAAACTTCCCTCAGCTCTGCACCAGTGCTCTTCCCCAGTCTGCCCTCCAAGACTTAAGCAAGTGCTTGCAAGGATTTGACAGCAGAGCAACCAAGGAAAATATGCAGGCCGAGTTGAAAAGCTTTGCACTCCAGTGGAACAGGCTGAAGGCATCCCCATTGGCAGAGTACAAAGCAAGAACAGTAGAAGATGGATCAGGTGGTGAGGAGGACAACACAGAAGAGGTTGAGATAACTCCCATAAGCTGTTGCTCCTGCAAAGAATGCCCTCTGTGCTGCTACCAGATACTTCGCCGTTTCAACATGCTAACAGATGCATACCCTGTCCTAGGCCTTGCTTATAAATACCTGCTTACATTATCCCTCACACAGGTGGCTTGTGAGCGCACATTTTCAATTTTGAAGTTTATTAAAAACAGACTCAGAAGCACCCTCTCATCTGATAAATTGGAGGCATTTATGTTGATGGCCACAGAGAAAGACATCCTCATGTCCTTGGACTCTGACTCTGTGATAGACAGACTTGCAGAGAAGAGTGAGCTGCTTAAAAAGCTGCTCCACTGATAAGGCATGAAATATTTAATATGATTGTTATTATCACACATCACACATTATGGATGTAGTAATTCATTATTTGTCATTTTAATGATGCTTTTCAGAAGTTGTATTGTGCTTATGTGTTGATCCTTAATGGTGTGATCATGTACACTAAATTATCAATTATTCTCCATTACAGGTTGTTCTGATATATTTGAGGAGTCGTTCTCCCTCTGTTCTATACGTGGACTTGTTCTCTCATTTGGGACCATTGTTAGAATTTGGTAAGTTTATCATGTATTTTTTAATGTTGTATAAATTCATACTTCATAATTTAAAAAAAGTTTTGAAAGAAACGCACATCCCAAAAGTTTTCAACTCTAGGTGCAGGACTGAGGAAAACATTTTATTTATTTTTCAGACTTAATAATGTATCCAATTCCCTCTCAGGTTGACCACTTGACATGTGAGAGCTTGAGGAGTTGTTCCCCCTTCGTCCATGTTCGAGGACTTGCTCTCTCTCTGCCTCCACTCTCTACCTTCACTGCACCAAAGTTTGGCTGTTGAGTCTCCTCTAGTATGGTGAGTTTATAATTTTTTATGTTTTATGAAATCATACTGAATTTGTGATGATTAGAGACTTAATAATGTATCCGATTCCCTCTCAGGTTGACCACTTGACATGTGAGAGCTTGAGGAGTTGTTCCCCCTCCGTCCATTTTCAAAGATTTGCTCCCTTACTGCCTCCACTTCACCACTTTTTGAGAAGTCTATGATTTTTTGAGTATGTCATGTGTCTTATAATGTTATATGAATTCATACTTGATTTGTGATGATGAGAGACTTAATAATGTTTCCATGTCTCTTTTAGGTGGACCACCCTATATATGACAGCCTAAGAAGTTGTTTTCCCTCTGTCCCCTTTTGAGGACCTGCTTTGTCTCCTCCATCAGTCACTGGGCCACTTTTAGGTTCCTGAGCTTATTTCATGTGGTGAGAGGAATGCAATATGTGTATGTTTAAAGGTTATGTTTAAAGGTTTATGTGAAGAAACATACTATATGTGTGATAAAATGACAATTGGTAATTCATAAATGTCTCTTTATATTCTCTGCTACCATTATCTCCTGTCAAACAGGTTTTCCTGACCTGCTAGAAGTTCTTCTATGATGCTTGAGTCATCCATCATATCTGAGAGCTTCGTCTTGACTTTGTGAGTTTATTATGCAACTTGTTTTGTCTCAGATTGAAACAAAAGGTTTGATTATGATTATTTCCTGGCTGAAGATTTTCATATTGATGGTTTTAATTTCAAACATCTGCATATCTTTTAAGTTCAATTAACAGTTATGGAGGTAGGCCTTAGGGCTCTTTTGAGACTTAAGTCATCCTTCATGACAGATGCATTTGTTGACTAAGTGTCACTACGTCACAAAAAGGCTACTTGGCTACATATATTTGTCAGTACACAGATACTGAGTACAAGTTCTGTTTGCTGTTTCTTTCAGGTCACGAATTTGGTGAGGAGTGGAGCTGGCTGGCTGCGGACGAGGAAGTATAGAGCAATACATACTTGTGCACATACACGTATATACAAGAATGCATATCTATTCAGACCTGTAACCCATGTCTTAGACTTTTCACACAGCTACAGTATATATATATATATATATTTTTCCAATTCTCTATTTATGGTTTCATAATGAGTGAGTGAGTGAGTTTCAGCTCTAATGCTGCTACTGTCTGTAATATGTTTCTATTTAGATTATTTGTCAGGATATTTTTTTGTTATTATTGTCCGAGTCTGGTTGTAACTAATACTGGGCTTACACCAAAAGATTTTCACAGTCACAGACTAAAAACTGAAAGGGTAGCATAAGGGTTCTTCCCGTTAGTCTCGTCCCACCCCTAGTCATGACATAACTTCTGTTGTGATTTGACACTATAATGAATAAAGATTGATTGATATAGCTGTCAATTTTAGTCCTTGAGTTCATAGTTAAGTGCTTTATTTGTTAACTGCTATCAAGGAATATGACTCTCCTTTGTAGTATGCATGAGAGAAGATGCCGCAAGTTTAGTGGACTTCTATGTAGTGTCCGCTGAAAATGTAGTAGGCTGGTCTGGACAGAAAATGCCAGGGCTGAATTTTTGTCCCAGTCCACCCCTGCTCCCTAGGGAGGTGTTCCAGGCACGTCCAGCTGGGAAGAGACCAAGGTGTAGACCTAGGATCAGGTGGAGGGATTATATCTCTTCGCTGGCCTGGGAGCGCCTTGGGATCCCCCAGTCAGAGCTGGTTGATGTGGCAAGGGAAAAGAAAGTTTGGGGCAGTGGCGTAGCTGTGGGTGGGCCCGGGTGGGCCTGGGCCCACCCACATGCACGTCTGGCCCACCCACAGCCAATCAGCGCTTCATAGCGCAGAGCCGGGAAGCCCAGAAGGAAGTGCCACAAACTGCAGTTCATCTAGTGGCCGACAGGGGATGGATGCAGAAAGGAGCAATTCCCATAGACCCCCATGTTAAAATGCCCAACTTTACAGCAGAAATAAACACGTTTCTATCCTGGATCCAATAAAACTTATTCTGGATATAGTTAGATTCCACCTTCATGACAATGGAACAGGGAGTGCATTTTTTTACCGTGAGCTTTTATAGTAAGTAAAGTAACTTTTGCCGTGAGTGAATGAAAGTATTATTTCTTCTTGAAGTCTGCAGTTTAGCGTGTACACATTTGCTGAATATGAAAACACTCAGTGTGTGCCCATGTGCGACTGTCAAGGATAAACAACCTGTGGCCGCCGATATATATATATATGTCATATGTATTATTGCTACACAAACATTACATTGCAGTTGTAGTGTCGCCAACTCCGTTTCTAATATGCAAAAAGACAGCAACATGCGTCTTTTAGATCTTTCCAGACGAGAGATCCCTCTCCCCCGTCTGTGTGCGAGGGGGCGGGGCAGTTTACACACACGCTCTGCTCCATGCATGCAACACACACACACACACACACACACACACACACACACACACACACACACACACACACACACACACACACACACACACACACACACACACACACACACACACACACACACACACACACACACACACGGAGGAGATGGCGGAGAGAACGCGCGCCGAGGTGTGGTTAAACTATAGCCGTGTCGATGTGGACAATGCTCGTTACCAAAAGTGCAATAAGAGTTTAGCATGTAAGGGCGGTAACACAAGCAATTTGTCAAAACATCTTGCAAAAGTGCACCACATTCAGACGGAGGAATGCACCGGGTTTGACTGTCTTTCTAGCAGCTCTGTAGCCCCATCCACGAGTAACGTTTCCACGTCAGGTGTTATGTATGCAAGCAGCAACACACGGAAGCCACATTATACAAACATGGGTTAATGATTAGAGTTAACTGAGTTATTTATTTTGTTAAAGTTTCAGCTATTCTGTTTACAGTTCTGTCATCAGATTATTTAATACGATTTGTTAAAACATTGTTGTTTCTTTTGATGTGAAATATTATATATTTAATTTAAATAAAAAGCAATGTTAGTTTTGTTCACAATTTGTTTAGTAAGTTTACCTTATTTTTTTCTCCAAAAGAACCGATAAAAGTACCGTTAAAAGGACCGGATCGATAAGCGCTATCGATAAAAGTTAAAACCTTAAGGATACCCATCCCTGTCAGTTTTACACACATTCTGAGGCCGCCGTGCCTATGTTTTTATTTTCACTGCTAATTTATGCTTATTTTCTATTAGTGCATTAAAAAATCATTAAAATCATTAATGAAGTTTCAGCTCAGACCCCACGCTTAATATGTCTCCCCCTGGTCCACCTACATTTCTCCAGGCCCACCCACACAATAATTCCTGGCTACGCCACTGGTTTGGGGCTCTCTGCTGGAACTGCTACCTCCGCGAGCCGACCACGGATAAGCGGGAGAAGATGGATGGATGGATGGATGGAATCAGAACGGACGGTGTTGTACACTAAAACGTGCACGAAATTAAATGAAATCTTACTCTGCACGTTTTGGAGTCTTAAGGCCCTGACACACCAAGCAGTCACCAGAGGTCTCGCCGACGCCGGCTGTTGCGTCGCCGTGTGTCGCACTGGAACCGACTGGAACACACCGCAAAGACTTCAGTGCGTGAGTGGCAATAACTCTCCTTACCAGCAGGCGGCGGTAGTGTGTATTCGTCATTCAAAAGAGTCAACAACCGGAAGACAGAGAAGAACAGACATGATGACGTGATATAAACAAACAACAAATAGTGTGTGCGTTCCATTTTCCTTCTCGTCCATCGAAAATATGTTTCGTGCGGTTGGAGCTATCAGCCATTACAGTGTTGCTTGTGGAAGACATTCTCAAGCAACAGTCTCTTAAGAGACGGAAGCGAAGAATTAGGAGAAACCGCACTAAATGGGTGAAATCATGGATACTACAGCGAGAAGCTCATGGGGCTTTCCCGAACCTGTGTCGAGAGCTGGGGGGTATACTACGAAGCAGGATTTTTGCTTAGCCAGCTAACTTCAGGGAAAACTCAGGGTTTCCGGACCTATGAAGCTGGTTCTCTTTTTAGCAGGCTAGATCTCCATGGTAACTTATGCTGTGCGGCTAACCAGAAGCCTGTACTACGAAGCTGGTTCAATCTAACCTGGATATGTTTGAGTTAGCCGGTTGGCCTAATCCAAATCATACGCGCTCTCCGGGCCCGGCGCCACGAGGGGGCAAAAGGGGGCATTGCCCCCTGAGTTGTATTATTTGCCCCCTCACTTTGAATAATAATAATAATGGGTTTCATTTATAAAGCACTTCATATTTGACTTCAAATCCCGAAGTGCTACAAGCACTGTAAATTGAGCATCATTCATCCATCAAAAAGTACAATAAATGTCACAATTATAAAATAACTTTAAATAATTATTTTCCCCAATACACGTTACTATGTTTAGATCAGATATGAGGGCAGGCAGTCAAGCAACTTGTAAAAAAGCCTCAACCCCAAGTAGGCCTGTCACGATAATTAATTGTGTTGGACGATAAATCTTTCTGGAAATTATTGCGATAAACGAAAATATTGTCGGCACCGTTTTAAGACCATTTTAGACATAATGATAATATATAATAATAATTAAAGTATATCCTTCAAACATAACTTTTTATTGAACATTCAACATTGCAAATGAAATGTGAAATAATATTAAAATATATAAATTAATAAATAAAACAAATTAATTAAATTATAATAAATTAATTAAATCACACACAACCAAAACAATAAATTAAATAGAGTCAGGCTGGAAAACAGAGCTCTCTCTCTCTCATATATATATATATATAAAAAACGGAATGGGGTGGTCGTGTTTTAGGTGGTTTAAAATGCGTGGTATTGCCTGCTTTTGTCGCTACCTTTTTTAAACCAATGCGACACACCGCCCGGCTGATTCAAGTCCGTAGGTTCGCCTCGTTGATTTGGTTTGAATCCAAAATACTGCCACACCGGAGAATCAAGATGTGTCGTTAGGTTTTGTAACCAATTCCATTTCACTTTAAATTCCCCGCGAGTAAGTCACACGTTGTCTCCCGCTTGACGCTATATTATTAATTTGGCTGCTACGCTGCTGCACGTGCACGCGGAGTGTCCTGACCTGGCTGTGTGTCAGCCCCGCCCCTCACAGCGCGCCTGGCAGCCACAGCGCTCCAGGCTAAAATGCTGGTCACATCTTTATGAATTGTAAACGGCCATTTATCGAGCTCAGAAAAGTAATCGAGTCCATTTTTATTTATCGTACGATAAGTCAATTTATCGATTATCGCGACAGGCCTAACCCCAAGTGAGCTTGTAGTCTGAATGTTAGCGTGTGTGCTTGTAAACACAGTCGGATGGGTGACCAAGACGTCCCCGTTTTCCGGTAGTCCCCGTTTATGGTGGCCGGTACCCGGTTGAAACTCCCGAAAATGCTCCCGTTTTTGAATGTGCTTTAAAAAACATAGAGCAAGGTGATATAAAATGTTACATGTCAGTAAAAACAGAGTAACAGTGTTGTGCCTTTTTGTAGCGTTAGCGTATTTCTTCTTCTACTACTTCTTGTACTTATGGTATGTATTATATAAACCGTATTGGTACAATGAGCGACATCTAGTGGCGGATTGTGGAAAATGTATCTGATTTTTCTCATGGCAGTTATGGCGCATTTCCACTACACGGCCAAATAGAGACAAACCAGGGGACTTTATTTTTAATCTGTGTCCGTCCATTTGGTGTAGTATTTTATCTTATATTACAGTTTGTCTATATATTATTCACTTTCTTATGAAATGCAAGGTTTTAGGCCTTGGTTTGAACATTCAATCCTGAAAATAAAAAGATCAACCAGATGAATTGTTCTTTAATCGTGATATACAGTAAATAGTAAGTAAGTAAATCTGATAGGAAGACGAGTTAAGGGATAGAGGAGAAAAGGTTATGGTATAATTACAGAGCCTGTACATTTTTACATTGAAGAAATCAATGTATACATTCAAATCAATGTTAGTCTGTTAACCAAAGTGCAGCCATCTGATAATGTACTATCTATTATTAAAGATCAGAGGACAAGAACAGAATGAGAGGGGTAAATCCAGAATAAAAATAAAGAAGCAAAGAGATTGTAGAGCAGTGAGAAGGAAAAAAACTTGGTGTGTCAATTCATTACATTGCCAGTATTTTTTGTTGTTGTGAGAAAAAATCGCCCCCTCTGATTTTTTAACAGCCCCCTCAGTCATTCCATCCTGGAGCCGGGCCTGGCGCTCTCGCTTAGCGGTCCTACGACGCTGGTTATCAAGTGGATCGCTCAAGCCAGCCGTGTCCTATCTAGTTTGGTGCGCGTTCAGATGAAAGGGGTGGTATTTGGAGTATTCGACCAATCACAAACATGGACAAGCATACTGACAGCGCAGCGTCATACTTCCTGAATGAAAAGTCAACTATATAATTAGACACATATGAAGACATTAAACTTTAAACATCCATGACTTAAACACTTTATCCAGGATCAAAGCCACATAGCTGCACCTGCAAGGTGAATACAGCTGGTAAAAGAAAAAGTGTTTGAATGCGTACATTAACAGGTTTATGATATCACTGCCCCGTCTAAGACACGATCTGACTTTAATTACATTTGACTCGAGTGTTTCCTCAACTTAATGTGTTGCTTAAAATAATACTTCTGCATACAGTATGTGACACTGTGAGTGTTGCACGGACAGATACGGCTCAGCTGACTCAGATAAGGAAATATATGATATATTGTGATGTGAATGATAATGGGATACATCGACGTCTGCACAGTGACTGTACGCAGGTAAGGGGGTGAAAAGTTAGGACGATTCTAAGGGCCCGTGACTGACGGGGGCCCCAAAATGTTGAGAACATTAAGAAAAACAATGTAAGTAACCTTTCATCAATCCTCAATAATTAACATTAATAGAACGTTATATTGATAAAGTACTCACTAAACTTACGATTAACTTAACTTATTTTCTTCCAAAAGTTAATTATCCAAAGCCTCTGTACACCCCCTTCTATTTACATGTAATGGTTTGGTCCTGCCTCAAAACGCGGTGCGGCACCGGCACTTGCAGAGAGTGAAAACATGTGAGGAGGGATGCTAGTACTTAGCCTAAACTTGTGTTTTACGATGTCTCAACGACTCAAAAAGTCAGGCTCTAAGTAAATAAGAGAAAGGAGAGAAAGACAAGAGAGAGGGACTAAAGGGCGACAGTATGTCACCCAGTTTTTCACAAGAAAAGGTGTGGTCCATGAGTGGTGGAAATTATTCTGTTAGCTAATGTTTTGTTTTTACTAAACTGACATTAAGTAGACTACTGTTAATATCTTTACAGAAAATTCAGAGGTTTTTCATTTCACTGCTCTTTTAGCTGACATTTAAAGGTAGGGTGGGTAATTCACTTCAGAAACACTTTTTTTTATATTCCATGGAATGCTCTTAACATCCCGATAGCAATGAATATATTAAATCCTTTGATAATAAATACATACAAACATTTCATCTATGGAGGCCGTGGCGCTGTAAAAAGCACGATCAATCATCTGAGCCGGCCCGGCTAAAATAACTGGATGGCCTACCTGCCTGTCAGCCTTCCATCTGTGCACAAACTTATATCGTGCCCTCATTGGTCCCGTGAGCGTTTGTGTGTGTTGGAGGAGGGGCTCTGTATGGAAGTCTGAAGGAAGGGGCAGATTTTTTTCGGTTGTGTACTTTCAAATTCTAGCACACTCGAGCTGGTTTTTCCATTCTTACCTCCTTACCTTTAATAAATGCAGGCACATTTTTAGCGCCTATTCATACTAAATCAGTTGTCCCTCCCCCTGGTGCCAGGACCAACGGATCCATCTCTAAGCTCAGCAGCCCTGTCCCTCCATAATGCTGAACCTGAACCAGCTTTTCTCCCAACTGAAGGAGGTGAGCAGCATTGTGTTGAATGACATGAAACTTAACATATTTGAAGGGAGACTATATATATATATATATATATATATATATATATATATATATATATATATATATATATCAAAACAAAAAGCTAACATCTAATTTTAATTATACATTTCAAACACAGTATTTTCCCACATAGCCAATGATCTATATAAAACAAAAAACTGCTTTTAGTCTATTTGGATGATGGACAGTTTGAAGCGTTGAGTGAGTCTTTATTAGGTAAACTACATGTTAATCACCGACATTTTGGTTATGATATTAATACTAATGTTATTATATTAAAGCAGGGGTGGGGAACCTCTGGCCCCCGGGCCGTATACGGACCGCTAGACCATTTGGTACGGCCCTCGAGGTAATTTATAAACAAAGTGCCCTGTGCCTGGTGGTGGGGCCCAATGTGATATATTTTCATGGGGCCCAAAAACCCTGGCGGCGCCCCTGACTGTACGTAATGTTACTCTGATCCGGTTACTTATGTTGTGGCAGATATTTAAGTAAGCTTTCTTAACGCTAATGTTATAATAGTCAGATTGCTCTGAAGATGGGAGGTGATATTCTATTAATGTTCACGTTCACACAGTCGGTGATCTTTGCCGGCCGTCTTTCCTGCAACGGCAGTTTTTCTGTATTTCCTTTCTCCTGTAATATGACTTGATCGCTTTAAACTCCGCACACTGAGCTTTGATTGGTCAGCAGGCAGTGCTTTCACTGAGTTGATCTCTTAGCCTGCAACCTAACCTGCTCTGGGGCAGGTGGGTATACTACGAATCTAGTTCAACCTATCCTGGATATGTTTTGAGTTATCCGGTTGACTTAATCCAAAAACAAAGCTGCTCTCGCTAAACTGTCCTACAACGCTGGCTATCAACTCGTTCGCTCAAGCCAACCGTGTCCTATCTAGTTAGGTGCGCGTTCACATAAAAGGGGTGGTATCTGGAGCATTCGACCAATCACAAACAAGGAGATGCGTACTGACAGCGCAGCGTCATACTTCCTGAATGAAAAGTCAACTATAATATTAGTCAAATATGAAGAAGTTAAACTTTAAACATCCATGACTTAAATACTTTACCCAGGATAAAAATCACATAGCCACACCTGCAAGGTGAATACAGCTGGTAAAAGAAAAAGTGTTTGAATGCGTACATTAACAGGTTTATTATATGCCCCATCCAAGACTTTAATTACATTTAACTCGAGTGTTCCGTCAAGTTAATGTGTTGCTTAAAATAATACTTCTGCATACAGTAGGCTATGTGACACTGTGAGTGTTGCACGGCCAGATACGGCTCGGCTGACTCAGATAAGGAAATATATGATACATTATGATGTGATATGATATGATAATGGGACACATCGACGTCTGCACTCACAGTGCCGCGGACTGTAGGCTACGTAATGTTACTTTGATCCGGTTACTTATGTTGTGGCAGATATTTAATTAAGCTTTCTTAACATAATAGTATAATGATAGTTATAATAGTCCGGTTGCTCTGAAGATGGGAGGTGATATTCGAATAATTTTCACGTTCACACAGTCAGTGAATTTGGCCGGCAGTCTTTCCTGCAACAGCAGTTTAAACTGTATTTCCTCCGCACACTGAGCTCTGATTGGTCAGCAAGCGTGGTGCTTTCGCTGAGTTGATCTCTTATCCTGGAACCTATCCTGCTTCGGAGCACAGGCTAGGTTCCAGGATAAGTCGCCATGGAGATCTAGCCCGCTAAAAAGTGAACCAGCTTCGTAGTACCGGAAATCCCAGAAGTTATCTTGCTAAACGAAAATCCTGCTTCGTAGTATACCCCCCAGGTTAGCCGCACAGCATAAGTTACCATGGAGATCTAGCCCGCTAAAAAGAGAACCAGCGTCGTAGGACCGGAAACCCAGAGTTTTCCCTGAAGTTAGCCGGCTCAGCAAAAATCCAGCTTCGTAGTACAGGGGGGTATACTACGAATCTAGTTCAACATACCCCACGATATGTTTTGAGTTATCCGGTTGACTTAATCCAAAACAAAGCCGCTCTCACTAAACTTTCCTACAACGCTGGCTATCAACTCGTTCGCTCAAGCCAGCCGTGTCCTATAAAATCACATTTCTGCCGATAGGAGAGGATGCTGGCGTGGTTTGTTCACCGCTTCTCCACCGCTATCCTACTTTCAGTTCGTGTTTGAACATATTTGATCTGATTTTTCTTTATACATCGGTTAGTTATATATAACATCTGTCAATATTGGCTCCAACTGAATCTCTACTTTGTTCAAGTCGTTTTCCGTTACCTATTTGCTTTTTCGCGCGTAGCGGACCCTTGCCGGCTAGCCCGTTTGCTACCAGCCTCCAGCCGTTGGCCGTCAACAATCTCGTCAACTCCCTGTCGTCAGCTGGCCACTAACATTGGACACCTTCGTCTCTGCACAACACAGCTGCAGTGGGAAAAAATATTTTTAGCTGTCCCGGTGCGGAAAGCCCTAGTAGCCATGACCGCTACCTCTACAGCTAGCCAACCTCCAGTCACCGGGTTGCTACATGCTAACGCTAGCATTGGACCGCTCTCCTTATTTTCGTCTCTTAGCCTTCATTCCACTGACTCCCGCAAAATCACTGATTGTCAACAGAAACTTCGCTACTCACCCCGATCGCCTGCCATGATGTGTGCTTTCCTGCTGTCTGACATTAATCCTCTCAAGAGGTTTGTTGTGAGATGCATCCTTCCCGCCCGACATGACTCTGTCATACCCCATCGAGGAACTACTCCAGCTAAAGCACACATCCACTCCACCATGCCCGACGATGATCTCCGCCATCAGTGAACATGGACTGCTACAACGACCCAAATACATTCACCGAAGCTCCGGACGAAAGTTTGTTTACTCCCGGTCCGGTCATTCCATCTCATCCATCTGGTCTGCTGCGTGCACTGACACACCCCCTCCATTTCATCATCACAACAACCAACACGTGCACTCTGTCTGCCTACGCCCCCTTCCCAAAGCACCCCAGCCTGTTCAAACTCAACCTCATCTTAAACTTGCTCTGTTTAACACCCGGTCTCTAAACAACAAGGGTCTCATTCTCAATGAATTCATCACTGACAATAATCTGGACTTTCTCTGTACACAGAAACTTGGCAAAAACCACAGGAATACTTCTCCCTCAACCAGACAACACCCCCAGGATACACATATATTGAAAAACCACGCCACCATGGGCGTGGAGGTGGAATTGCCACAATTCTAAGAAATAATATAAAAACAATTGCAATAAACATCCCTTGCCCCTCTTCATTTGAACACCTTGCATTTAAACTGCCTGGTCCAAAACCCCTGGTTACAGCAGTCATTTACCGTCCCCCCAAACCAAACCCTGCTTTCCCCTCGGACCTTGCTGAATTCCTCACACAACTTTGCTCTATCTCTCCATCTGTATTATTACTTGGTGATTTCAATATTCATGTCAACTCAAACGACTCCAATACCGCTACAGAACTCCTGGACATGCTCAACTGTTTCAATATCACACAACATGTTGATTTTCCCACCCATAAAAAAGGTCACACACTGGACCTGATCGGCACCACCGGCATCGCCATCAGCAACCTGACCACCTATGACCTCACCATCTCCGATCACCTGTCCCTCATCATGGACATCCTAACCCCAACCCCTCTCATCAAGCAGAAGCACACCATACAATTCCGGATTATCAAGTCCATACACCCGTCCTCCCTCTCCTCCCTACTGGCTGACACCATCCCTGACTCCACCGTCACCCAGAATGTTTTCCCTACTGACCTGGTCAACACCTACAACAATGCTCTCTCCTCCTGTCTCAACCAACTCGCTCCAATAAAAACCAAGTATGTCTCTTTCACTCACTCGGCCCCCTGGTACACCGATCATCTCTGTTGCCTCAAAACGAAAGGTCGCCAGCTCGAAAGACATGCTAAATGAACTGGTCTCACTATCCACAAAGACATTTATAGACTGCACCAACAGCAGTACAAAGATGCCCTCAACAGTGAAAGCTCCTTCCACTACTCCTCTGTAATACAATCTGGCAGCAATAACCCAAAGTCCCTTTTTTCAACTATTAACAAGCTCCTCAACCCCATGGATAATATCTCCAACTCCTTCACCACCTCAAAGTGTGAATCCTTCCTCTCATTCCTCCAAAGCAAAATTGAAATAATACACAGCAACATAGCCAACTCCTCCGTCTCGTCCACCACCCATCCTTTTCCGGAACCTGCCTACCCTCCTCCTTCCAGGCACCCTTTTACAGCCTTCAGACAAATTACCTCACTGGACATAGTTGCCCAAGTCACCGGCATGAATACCTCAACTTCCTTCCTGGACCCCATGCCCTCCACCCTTGTCAAGGCCTGCCTCCACCAACTCACTCATCTTATCACCACAGTCATTAACTCCTCTCTGTCCACTGGACTCGTCCCCCCTGATCTGAAACTTGCTGCTGTCACTCCCATACTCAAAAAACCTGGTCTGAACCCTGATTCCCTCAATAACTACCGGCCCATCTCTAACCGCCCATTCCTGTCAAAAAAATTCTGGAGCAAACTGTTGCCTCCCAACTAAAATCCCATCTGGACTGCAATAACCTTCATGAACCTTTTCAATCTGGTTTCCGTACTCGTCACAGCGCAGAATCTGCCCTACTCAAGGTGACCAACGACATTCTCCTCTCTGCTGACTCTGGTTCCCTCTCAATTCTCATTCTCCTTGACCTTACAGCCACATTTGACACGATCAACCATCCCATCCTCATCAACCGCCTCCAGTCTTCCATTGGTATTACCGGTACTGCCCTCTCCTGGTTTAAATCCTATCTCTCTGACAGACATCAATTCATCTCCATTAACAACTCCAAATCCCCCACAGCCCCCGTCAATCATGGCGTCCCTCAGGGTTCTGTACTTGGTCCCCTTCTGTTCATCATCTACATCCTCCCAATTGGACAAATCCTCCGTCAACACCAAATCCAGTTCCACTGTTATGCTGATGACACACAGCTCTACCTCTCAACAAAATCAATTTCTCCAACCACACACTCCCAGCTCAGCACTTGCCTCACTGACATTACAATTTGGATGCAAAACAATTTTCTAAAACTTAACTGTGACAAATCGGAACTTATAATCATTGGCCCAAACTCACTTACCCGCTCAACCCAAGATTTTTTTCTTACCATCGATGGCTCCATTGTCGACCCCTCCACTCACATACGTAACCTTGGCATCATCCTCGACCCCACCCTCACTTTCCTCCCTCACGTCAACCAGGTCACAAAAAACGCATTCTTCCATTTAAAGAACATCGCCCGCATTAGACCCTCCCTCTCATTGACCGCTGCTGAAACTCTGATCCATGCCTTTATAACATCCCGACTGGATTACTGCAACAGCATAGTTTTTGGATCAGCTGTATTCAGACTAAAAAACTTAAATATGTCCAAAACTCAGCTGCCCGCTTGCTCACCTCCACCCGGCGCTCCGACCACATCACCCCTATCCTCCATGACCTCCACTGGCTCCCCATCAAACACCGCATTGACTTTAAAATATTACTTTTCACTTTCAAAGCCCTCAACAACCTTGCCCCCCCCCCCCCTACCTCTGTGACCTCATCCAACGACACATCCCCACCCGTCGCCTCAGGTCTGCTGAAGCTAACCTACTGCAGCCCATCAGGACAAAGCTCCGGACCTGGGGTGACAGGGCCTTCGCAGCAGCCTCCCCCACACTCTGGAACTCCCTCCCCAGCCACGTCAGATCTGCCATCACTCTCACATCATTCAAACAATCCCTCAAAACTCACCTTTTCACTCTTGCCTTCAACTCCCAATCAACAAACCCCTTGCCCTTATTCCTCCTACCTTAGCACTTTTTACTTTTGTTGTTATTTTGTTTTACTTGCTTGTAAGCGTTTTGAGCACCAGGAATAGCGCTTTATAAATGTAATGTATTATTATTATTATTATTATTTAGTTAGGTGCGCGTTCACATAAAAGGGGTGGTATCTGGGGGGTATACTACGAAGCAGGATTTTCGCTTAGCCGGCTAACTTCAGGGAAAACTCGGGGTTTCCGGTCCTACGAAGCTGGTTCTCTTTTTAGCAGGCTAGATCTCGATGGTAACTTATGCTGTGCGGCTAACCTGCAGGTTAGGTTGCAGGCTAAGAGCTCAACTCAGTGAAAGCACTGCCTGCTGACCAATCAGAGCTCAGTGTGCGGAGTGTAAAGCGATCAAGTCATATTACAGGAGAAAGGAAATACAGAAAAGCTGCCGTTGCAGGAAAGACGGCCGGCAAAAATCACCGACTCTGTGAACGTGAACATTAATAGAATATCACCTCCCATCTTCAGAGCAATCTGACTATTATAACATTAGCGTTAAGAAAGCTTACTTAAATATCTGCCCTAACATAAGTAACCGGATCAGAGTAACATTAAGTAAAGTCCGTGGCATATCACATCATAATGTATCATATATTTCCTTATCTGAGTCAGCTGAGCCGTATCTGGCCGTGCAATGTTTTGGATTAGGCCAACTGGCTAACTCAAACATATACAGGTTAGTTTGAATCAGCTTCGTAGTACAGGCCTCTGGAGTTAAATGAAATGCCAGATTTTCCTGTCATGTTGACAGGTTATCATCATGTAGGCATTGATAAAAGCTCATTCTGAGGTCAGTGCAGAAAGCAGAACAGTGTGTATAATATATATATCGCTCAATAATATATGTAACAGGCCTACATTTCACACTTTATTTGTAGGCTTTAGGAGATATCTACAAATAAACAGTAGGGTTAGGTTTAGGATTAGGGAGTGTATAGGTGTCTGTTGTAATGAATAGGCCGCCAGCAAAGGCCATTGTTGGACTAACAGTGGGTGAGTGTTTGTGTGTGTGTGTGTGTGTGTGTGTGTGTGTGTGTGTGTGTGTGTGTGTGTGTGTGTGTGAGAGTTGATGTGGCAGGCAGACAGGCAGGTGTCAGTAGGTTATCTGACATATAAATGGTCAAAAATTGTATATTCTCCGTTAGCTTACGAGCTCCCCGTTTGAGCGAAGGACTGTTCTTTCTCAATGCAGCATGACATTGGATATGCGCTTAACTTGCCCTGGATTGTATTTTTTACGAACATTTCCCTAGGAGGAGTATGCAAAAATGTGCTTAAAATGCATGAAAAACGCACATATTTGAAAATGGCCGACTTTCTCGGGGGCAGGGCTATTGGAAGGCAATTTGAAATATGTCCGCAATCATAAGAGCAATGTGTATACAGCGTTTCGTGAATATCGGAAAAATTATATGCGAGTAGTTTGGAGTAATTTGCGACATGTAAATCGTCAAAAATGGTGTATTCGCTGTTAGCTTACGACCTCCACGATTGATTTATCAAAAATGTAATCCGCAATTTCTTCATGACATTGGCCAGGGGCTGAACCTGTCCTGCATTTGAATTTTTCCGATCATTCCCCTAGGAGGAGTTCGCAAGAATGTGCTTAAAATGGCTGAAAAACGCACATCTTTCAAAATGGCCAACTTTCTGGGGGGCGGGGCTAATGGAAGGCAATTTGAAATATGTGTGCAATCATAATAGCAATATGTATACAGCGTTTCGTGAATATCGGAATAACTATATCAGAGTAGTTGTGAGTAATTTGCGACATGTAAATCGTCAAAAATGGCGTATTCGCTGTTAGCTTACGACCTCCACGATTGATTTATCAAAAATGTAATCCGCAATTCTTAATGAAATTGGCCAGGGGCTGAACCTGTCCTGCATTGGAATTTTTCCGATCATTCCCCTAGGAGGAGTTCGCAAGAATGTGCTTAAAATGGCTGAAAAACACACATCTTTCAAAATGGCTGACTTTCTGGGGGGCGGGGCTTATGGAATCTATTTACAAATATGTCCGCAATTCCATGAGGAATGTCTGTGACAAAATTCGTGAAGTTCTGAGAAACTATATGTGAGTACCACACAATGTACAGAGATGTACGAAGGTGCCCCAAGAGAACTCCAGCGATTGAGTGACACTAGATGGGCATGGAGATTTATATCTCTCCTTAACATTATGGATAGATTACCGGCCCTCAAGCGAGTACTGCAAGACATAGCCCAAGAACGCAATGGTGAGAGATCTATTGAGGCACGTGGTCTGCTGGCACAATTGGATCTATAATTCATTGTGCATCTTGTAACACTCCGTAAAGTGTTTGCAGAAACAAAATTTCTCTCTGACATGTTACAATCTTCATCCCTTGACCTTGGCTGTTGACTTAGTTGGATCTTTAGTTCAGACATTGAATGACTTCAGGCAGGAGTCATTTTTTGATAACTTGTGGGATGAAGTGTTTAACATTTCTGAGCAATGTGATACTGCAATACAAGAAGCAGCAAAACGACAAAAACGACTGAGCTCTAAACTTGCTGAAAGCTTCGTACTGACTACTGTTGGACAGAGAGAGACAGAACAAGATAAACACGGGTTTCGTACAGCCTTTTTCTACCCTGTCATTGATCAGATGCTCAGTGAGCTTAATAGACGGTTTTCAAACACAAACTGTGACATGATGAATATTATACAAGCTTTTAACCCCAAAAGTGATGCATTTCTGAATGAGACAACTCTGTTTTAATTTGCTCAGTTGTACGATGCAAATATTGAGGACTTGGGGCACAAACTACATCAGTTCAGCAGAATTTTAGATAGGAAAATAAAGACTGGGATGCAGAGAACTGATAGTACAGTGGAGCTTGTTCAGTTCATTGAGCCTTATAAAGAAGTGTTTTTGAGCTCTTCAGACACTGCAAAATAGCAGTAGCAATCCCAGTCAGTTGTGCTTCCTGTGAGCGTAGTTTTTCTACATTGAAGCTGGTCAAAACCTTTCTCAGATCCACCATAACTGATGAGAGACTGAGCAATCTGGGTGTGCTTAGTATTGAGTCAAGGAGGTCAAAGGCTTTGAATCTTGATTTATTTGTTGATCTGTTGGCCAAAAATCAGGATTTTGTTGCTGTAATGTGACATTTTGGGAAGGAAACTACAGCCTGGGATGCAGACACCCTTATGTAAAGTAGAGATGTAACTGTCCATTGCCTTTATTTTTATATGTAAATCCGTGTTTTCCAGATATCACTGTTTTACGTTTATTAGAAATGTGACGGAATATACGTAACTGATTAGTGCGTGTGCAAAACAGGTGTGTTCAGTCTTCATGTTTGTTAAATAGCCTACGTGTCTGCTTATGGGAAATAATACATCTGAAATCTATGTTTTCTATCTATATCTATGTATTTTATTTCATTTAAAGTCAACATTTAAGATTTGTAAACGTTTACATTAAATCCTTTTCTGTGGATTTAAAAATGTATATTTTCTGGTACTCTTGTTGCGTAAACTTGTTGATCGGTTTGCCAAAAAATGCAGGATTTTGTTGCTGTAATGTGAGATTGTGCAGACACCCTTATGTAAAGTAGAGATGTAACTGTTCACTGCCTTTATTTTTATATAAATATGATATGGTGTTAGTGCAATTCAATTTAAGCTGAAGCTAACAGTAATAACTATAAGATCTATCTGAAATAAATAAGTGTACTGAAACAAATACCAGTAACTGTTGCATTGTTTTCTTATGCGCAATTACTTCATACTGTCTAGTTCTCTTTTTCATCCTGCATTTATTGTGCCCCTTCAGAAAAATACTGGCCCCCCAGTGGCCCCCCCAGTCAAATTGGACTCTAGAACTACCACTGCAGAGGAGATTTGTCACATTTTTTATGGGCGCACCCCTCATACTCAGCTCTGCTGCTCATCCCACAAATGCTTGTTCCTCACAAATGTGGTACCATTTGAAAGGTAGGAAAACAGGCTTTCCAACGGTATAAGATAGATGAAAAGCATTGTTACAATATAGAAATCCTCTACCAAACACAAATTGCCTTACTTTTTGTGTTAAGTTTATATTCAAATATCTTGAATATCTACCTCTCTTTTTGCACCTAATACCAGGACTTTTGTTATGTAACATTGACAGTGCTCACATTGCTCGCTTAATATGAAATTGTAATATGATATAATTAATATGAATGTGAGTTTGAGAGTACCTTGAACATTACATTGGTAAACAAATATTAGATGTAAAATGTCGCTATTATTAGAAATAAGAGTACAAAATCGTCCAGACTTTATTGAACCTTTGAGATATTATAAGCCATAGCTCAATTCTATCTAAAGTCCTAATATGGTAATCAACCGGTACTTTTTCTGCTATTAACGTTAAAATGCCACCATGTCACATCTTTGGTCTATTTTACATTGTGTTAATTTATATCTGCAGACTAATTAAGAAAATAAAGCAACAGAAGTGCAACTTTTTCCTCTAAATATATTGGGTAGAAGTATGAAAATAAAAAAAAGGAATAGGTGTTAAAGTATGTCCACTTGAGTTAATATACTTACCATGGCTGAATTCAGATTTTAAACTATCGAGTACATTTAGGAAAGGGCAGATGACATTTAAATCTGATAATGATATATTGAAATAATCTGATGATGTAAAAGGTATTTGGAATTAAAACTATATGCAACAATTTTGTATTTTTAGAGTAGTTTGACAGTGCTAGCTCTGTATCATGAAAACATTTTAGAATGACATGACAATTAAGTGAATATTCGGTTCATAGTATTTGAAGCAGATTATTAGGTTATGAGAGTAGAGTGATTGTATAGAAAAAAAGAGTGCAAACAATAAATACAAACAGATTTTATTTTCTGAACCTTGGCACAGAGATCAATAAAGGGGAATTCTTGCCTTTCTAATACTCCTCTCCTTCCTCATCCTCATCTCCCACACTATCAGCTCCAACCTCCTCGTAATCTTTCTCCAGAGCAGCCATGTCTTCCCTGGCCTCAGAAAACTCCCCCTCCTCCATACCCTCACCCACATACCAGTGCACAAAGGCACGCTTAGCGTACATCAGATCAAACTTGTGGTCAAGCCGAGCCCAGGCCTCTGCAATAGCAGTGGTGTTGCTCAGCATGCACACAGCCCTCTGGACCTTGGCCAGGTCTCCACCAGGAACTACAGTGGGCGGCTGGTAGTTGATGCCCACCTTGAAACCAGTGGGGCACCAGTCCACAAACTGGATGGAGCGCTTGGTTTTGATGGTTGCAATGGCAGCATTCACATCTTTGGGAACCACATCACCACGGTACAAAAGGCAGCAGGCCATGTACTTACCGTGGCGTGGGTCACATTTTACCAACTGATTGGCTGGCTCAAAGCAGGAATTGGTGATTTCTGACACCGTTAACTGCTCATGGTAAGCTTTCTCTGCAGAGATAACAGGGGCATAGGTGGCCAGAGGGAAGTGGATACGGGGGTAGGGCACCAAGTTGGTCTGGAACTCTGTCAGATCAACATTGAGGGCACCATCAAAACGAAGGGATGCAGTGATGGAGGACACAATCTGACTCATTAACCTGTTGAGGTTGGTGTAAGAGGGATGCTCGATATCAAGGTTTCTACGACAGATATCATAAATGGCCTCGTTATCAACCATGAAGGCACAGTCAGAGTGTTCCAGGGTGGTGTGGGTGGTGAGGATGGCGTTGTAGGGCTCCACCACAGCGGTGGACACCTGGGGAGCTGGGTAGACGGAGAACTCCAGCTTTGACTTCTTTCCGTAGTCGACAGACAGACGCTCCATCAGCAAGGAGGTGAAACCAGAGCCGGTGCCCCCTCCGAAGCTGTGGAAAACCAGGAAACCCTGAAGACCAGTGCACTGGTCCGACTGAAATAGAGGGAGAGACAATGAAATATTTGAGATACAGTTATGCGTTACACATCTTTTGGATTAACTCTGAAACAAAGAGAAGGAAACTTACTAAACGTTCTGAATATAAAGAACATTTGGAAACACTGTTTAGCTTTTCCCCAGCTATGTCAGAGACACTGGTATTGTTTTCAGCTTATGAGTCAGTGTGCTCCATCTTGGCAAAGCTTTCTCATGGCCCTCAGTACATGGCTTTCAGTCAAAAATGTGCCTAACAGTTCAACATGCTCAGGAAATTCTACACCAGAGATGATTAAATTGGTAAATCAAGCCAGGATTTTGCCATCTTGCTTTGAACGCAGTCGCGTAAAAATGCCTTTGCAGCATATGACTAATCAAAACTGTTCCAGATGTGTAGTATAGGTTCAAATTAAGGCAGAGTTTGAATATGGGTGTGGACAGAACAAGGGTGCAGGAGATAAGAGTATCGGTTCAAATTCCTTTTATGTGACAACCTACTTGGCACTAAAACTGAATCATTTAATTTAACATTTTAGTTTTCTAAATATACCCACCAGTTTGCGGATCCTGTCCATCACCAGGTCGATGACCTCCTTGCCGACGGTGTAGTGTCCACGGGCGTAGTTGTTGGCAGCATCCTCCTTGCCAGTGATTAGCTGCTCAGGGTGGAACAGCTGGCGGTAGGTCCCAGTTCGAACCTCATCTAAAAAAGGGAAATAAGCATAAATGTAAGCGTTTGACTAAGAGGTGGACAAATCTACACATCAGCATCTTTGCATTTTTGTAGTGAGAGGTCACCGATGACAGTGGGCTCCAGGTCAACAAAAACTGCTCTGGGGACGTGCTTTCCAGCTCCAGTCTCCATGAAGAAGGTGTTGAAGGAATCGTCTCCTCCTCCAATCGTCTTGTCACTGGGCATCTGTCCGTCCGGCTGGATCCCATGTTCCAGGCAGTAAAGCTCCCAGCAGGCATTGCCAATTTGGACACCAGCCTGACCGACGTGGATGGAGAGACACTCACGCTGGAGGGGAAAAGGACGTGAAGTTCATGGCACTATAACTTTATTTTATTTTTTTAAGCCGTGGTTGGCTCAACCTTGTGCTAAGTCTCACAAATTAGATGCTGAAGGCTGCTTTAAAGATATTTTAATATTTAAATGAGTGGAAAAAAGCCTCCTTTGTTAAGAACCAGAACATCATGACAAAAATCACATGATTGAAGTACACATTAAGCCTAGGAACAGACAACCCCTTGAGAAATGGCTACTTATATCAGAGGCTGATTATTCATACATAACATTAACAGTGTATTAGGTGTGTTCTCACCCTGGAGTACTTTTCCCCGTTTAGTTCCTTTAGTGCCTGGAATTTTGCGTTCACACCAAAAAGAGTACTTAGTTCCGAGAACTTTTACCCCCATTTTTAGTGCCTGCTAGAGAGGTGTTAGGCTACTATCCAGGGGAGAAAAAAGTACCAATTTCGATTGGCTGGGCGAATTGCAAACCACGCCCCGTAAAACTCTGAAAACTTTTGTGAAGCCGCCATTGTATTTGCTGGCATTAGCATTATTAGCATTAGCCCTGCGCACCAACGGAGAGAGAATAATTTATGGCAACACAAAAAGCTGCTGGGAGTCCCAGCAGCTTCTACTGAAGCCAGTCCCCAACTCCGGGGACTTCGGGTGGCAGTTTACGCCGTGAAGTGGTTTGCGGCCTTCCAGTAAACCCAAAGCAGAAGAAGAAGAAGTGACGTCAGTTTTTATTATACATCCATGCTTCACTTGCGTAATCTTCCCTCAGGGAGCTTATTCCGGGGAACGCGATCTGTACTTAGTTCCATGAGGGCACTACGTGCTACGTATGGCAAAGTACTTGGTGTGAAAGCGGCTATAGACAATACTTTTCCTAAAACCAAACCAAATACAGCTGTAGTTCCTTCTTTTTAATGCATACAACATAACATATTAAATATAAAAGGCCCCATTGTGCTTTTAGTGAACAGGGTGTGTCTGAAAAGCCAGTGGTTGCAGTTTAATAAAGGCCAGCCTCTTCAAACAGCCGGTAAAAGAGGAATGTGTTGAAAGTTCACTGACCTCTGCCAACAACTGGGTACAGGCAGGGAAACCACGAAACAAACCTGAAAGTGGATTGTGCCATGTGTCTGTCAAATGAACACATATTTTACCACTTACAGTTGAAATGAACTACTGAAGAAGGCGTTGTTAAACGTCTATAAAGTATATCTATCTATCTATCCGTCCATCTAACTAACTAACCTGTTAACAGCTTTTTTTATTTGTTTAAATGTAGGTCAGCATATGCCACTCCTTAACAGTTATAACAGTAAGTGAAACTAGTTTGGTCGCCACGTGATGGCACACGTTCATATACACAAATTGAGAAAACCTATATCTTTACACTAACCATGTTTTTTTAAAGTTGGGAAGTCTTGAGTTTGTTGTAAAATAGGAAACAGGCACATTTAACTCTTGCAGCAAGACCTTTATGAGTCCAGTGTGAGAAGCAACTAATGTTTGCTTTTCCTCTAGGCGGGTGGTTTATACTTCCTCAACAGGCAGAGCCGCGGAATCCGATTGGCCGAAAGTCACGTGAGCTGGACTCCTATTGGTTAAAAAGTGGTGCAGGAACGTTAGAATGGGTCCTAAAACCAGGAAGTGAGTTCAGATGTTAGGCTTAGCAGTGCACGTTTCTGATCTTGCTAGCCGATGAGGATGCACAGATACACTTCTTGAAATTCGTGAATTGTTTTATATGCTGGGCTATACTTCAAATGAATGGTTTCACAGTCCGTTTCATTTTCTTACTTGCACTTTGTACTCTGCGGTACTGCTTGTTTTGACCACTATGTGGCAATGTATCTCCATTTTACACATAACTGCATTTACTCATTAACACTGTCTGTGCATCATATTGGTTTGAACAAAGGTCTTAAGGATTGATTATATATTATTATAATACAGTGGTTCTCAACCTTTTTACACCAAGTAGCCTACCACCTGAGAAAATAGTTGTCTCTCCGAGTATGACCAATGTTAAAATACAGCCTATGCACAGTTCATGCAGGACTCGAAGGCAAATGTATTCATAATAACATTATTTATTGTCAGCCACAGCTACATGTCTCTCTCTCTCTCTCTCTCTCTCTCTCTCTCTCTCTCTCTCTCTCTCTCTCTCACACACACACACACCACAAGTGAGAATATAAAGAACAAAATAATAACTTATTTTCACACAACAAATGACAACTGTATACACATGTCATTTCCTGGACATATACCAAAGTGTGAATGTAGGCCTCCTGCAATACATTGTAACAGAAAACGTCCTATTGGGAATTCAGTTCCACAATAATAATGAAAGCCTCCAGGAGCAGATGAGCCTAAGGGCTAATAGCTCATCTTCAGTCTGCTGATGTTTGCTATTGCCATTTCTGTGGTGGCAAAGTAAAAAAGAAAAGAAAAAAGATAACAATTAAGGACAAGTGTGTGCTTTTTCAGATTTTGACCTCGGTCACAGCCTTCTCTCCATTCTTTGCGCAAATGCCTTCTTCCTGAGTCACTTCTCTCCTCCGTCACAGTGTTGTGACTGTGCATATCACTTTTGCATTTCTGGTGGAGCCTGCGCTTGTGCTCGGTTGATCGTTCGCTCGCTAATCGTTCACGGTTAGTAAGGTCATCATTAACAACACCAGAAAAAAAATAAAAAAGTTTTTGTTTCTAAATCTAAAAACAACAATAGCCTATAAGAACTTATTTAAACCACAGTTTCAATTATTTCAAGCTTATTTTCATTCGTTGTAGTATTTTGATTTATTTTTTAATCAATTATTCAATCAAGCCTCAAACTGATGGCACTTGTCCCTATAGAGTGGCGAAGTCATGCCCATCTACTTCCGGTCCATGGGACTCATATTTCGGAAAAATAATGTATTGAAGTCAATGGATGAATGAATTGTGCCATGAATTACACATATGATGTTTGTCAATCTTAAAAAATAATTTCCATGTCAAAAAAGTCACAGTTTGTCGTAAAACTGTTGAAATATAAGACTATGAAAAATACGCAACTAGAAAGACTACAAATCCCAGAGTCGCGTAAGTGATGTCACAATTGTTTTCCTCCACTAAGAGATAGCTAAGATCAGCGCCATATAGATACAATCTATCTATATGGCGCTGGCTAAGATAAGATAACGTTAACAAGATGCCTGTGTGCTTAGTACCAGGTTTTTATCATACCAGCAATGGGTCTTGCTCGTTCTTTCGCTTCCCGTCTGATGAAAGGACCAGGGGTGGCTGGATCAAGTTAGCTACCTAGCTAGTAGCTAGCACGTTAGTTAGCATTACAGCCTTGTCATATTTATTAGCCTTAATATGAAGTAACATTAAGTAACCCAAAATGTTAAACAGTAAGAGTAGTAGTCATATTTCGTGAACCCTTTGAAGAGTACTGTCACCGGTGTGATCATTCTATAATACACAATTGAAGCTCGGGGGAGAAATGCTAACGCTAGCATCGGCAATCGCCGATCTTTTCTACTTCATGCTATTTGCACAAATGGTTGACATTAAACATTAAAAAGACCAGTCAGTTCAGAGAGAATCAAAGGAAGGCAGGCAGGCAGCTTTGCATGACATTCTTCTGGACGTGTTTCATTGTGGTGATAGTGAGGGTAGTCAATCGTTTTGTTGACAGTAGTGACGGCCATCTTGGTGACGTGTGTTGTTGTGGGAGATCAGAGATGAAGTTCATTGAGCGTTTCACACAAACAAATGTGTTACTTCACAGTTTTACGACACATTTTTTTTTTTTTGACTTGCAAAATTATATTTTAAATTGACAAACATCATATGTGTAATTCGTGGCATAATTCAAACGGGATCGAAAGATAATCTTTCTCTCTCCATTGACTTCAATACATAATTTTTTCGAAATAAGGTCCCATGGAGGTCCACCGGAAGGGGAGGGACTTCGCCACTCTATAGCCTGTTTTAAACTGAAGTATTTCGTTATTTGAGAAACCTAAACTAAAGTACTGCTTCACAAGATGCTCCACATTCTTCATTTGATTGCAGTTAGTTAGTTGTTAGTTGTTGTCTCCTTCTCAAGTCACTTATGAAACTACGACTTTAATCTCGTAATTATGACTTTATTCTCGCATTATTGCGACTTTATTCTTGAAATCTCTCTGTTTTTTTTCTTCCAAGTGTGGCCCTAATACTCCGTCGTACTTATCACCAGCTGCTCTTGCAGTAATATTTTATTAATATATCTGTGTTATGTGTAAAGGTTAAATAAAATATGGAAAGCTGACAGGCAGGTAGGCCATCCAGTTATTTTAGCCGGGCCGGCTAAAATGATTGGTCGTGCTTTTTACAGTACCACGGCTTCCACAGATGCATTTTTTGTATGTATTTATTGTCAAAGCATTTAACATTGCTATCAGGATGTTAAGAGCATTCCATGGAATATAACAAAAAGTGTTTCTGAAGTGAATTACATACCCCACCTTTAAGTGAATATCTAATTGATGATGATTAATTTCCTTGTTAATAAAGGATGATTCTTATTCACTGGATAAAAAATACTTTCTTTAACTTAATCCATAGCTCTAGAAACGACTCTTATGGAAGCCCATTTCTGCCGCAGTTAAGCCCCATGCCCCCGGTACCGGGGGCAAAACGCAACATCTTACAAGAAACAGCGTCTGAGGGCTTCTTAATATTTAATAAGCTATGAATGTGTAATACCCACTTAACGGGAAGAAACTCAGCTATCAGACAATATTAACCATTTTTAGATAAACAAAACACAAGGGTAATACCAAGCCTCTGAATTAGCCCTGAGCGAAGAAATGCTAACGCACTTAGCACAGAACTCACGGTAAAATATCCGTATTTCTTATCGGATTTGCACAAACAACATATCAGCTAGCAAGCTGAGATTCCACAGATTTTAGAAATATAAGTATCATCACTCTGCGATCGCGGCAGGGGAAGCAAACCCAGACAACACACAACGTAGCTTTACAGAGCAAAAACTGGAAATATGTCTTACCTTTTGCTGTGTCTGATCAAAAGTTGTGTTCAATGGCATTACAACGATAACAACGCTGCTGAAGGTTAATCCAATGTCTCTGTGTCCCTTTGAAATAATTACTGATAATCCATCTTCCTATTTATGGCTATAACCTAGTTTTCAGTTTTCAGTTTTCAGAGTGTATGAAAGCTTCCGTTTTTGGGCATTCTGGCTACGCATCACTCATTCACCAATGGGTAATGTTTAGATGGATTTTAGGAACTTCTCCTCGATTCTATTGGCTCTAACGGTTCAAAAGAGGTGTCAATCATCAACAGCGATAGAGGGGGGCCAGAGATATGGAAAATCCACCCAAATGACCCCAGAAGTGTTTTTTATTTTGCTCTCTAAAAAGGTCAAATGTCACTTGTTTTGCATCAATCTTGATACAGGGTACGTATTATATGTTAAAGTTTGGATTCCTAAAGCTTTTAGTCTACTATCCCATCATTCAAGGGTGGTTTTCATTATAAGTAATGTTTTTTTTTAGACGAACACTATAATTTAATTTTTTTTACTATGTTCAATCTGAATGTACTTTAAAATACAAAAATTCTATATTGATTCTGACTTTTCTACATCCAACTCACAGGTTTATTATTGCTTTGAGAAAAAAGATTATTAATTTACCCCTTTTAGAAGTGAAGATATTCATTTGTTCTGGGAATGTCATTTTGGAGCCTGAGGCCTGAAAAACAGACTTGGGGCTTAACTGGTTTAAACAAAAAAGAACAATGGCTTGGTGAAGAAATGAAAAGTACGTTTTTTCAAAAATAACGATTTAGTATGTTAAAAGAATGACTTATAATAAAGTGTCTCAAAATAATGTGAAGCTTTCCTAAAAATAATGACTTTTGAATGTTTTTCATTTTGAGATACTAAGTTATTATTTACAGATATTTTTGGGGAAAAGGAACCTCGATAACTTATATCTACCAAGTATGCTTCTTTCTCAGGGCTGCCCCTGGCCAACTTGTTGCCCCACGCAAAGTTATGAGATGAGGCCCCCTCCGAAAAATGAGGCCCCAAGCAGTCTGCCTGATCTGCTTGTATGGAGGGGCGGGCCTGTTCTTTCTAATGATTTCTGGGTTATTTTCTTTGGGACTGAGGCTTCCTACAGACATTATTATTTATTTAGGTTTTATTTTATCTCATCTCGTCTCTTTCAAATGACCGCATCTCATCAAGATGTGACACCTCAGTGTCTAAAACAGCATTCTGATTCTAATCTGCATGTTATCAGATCTCTAGTTTGTGTTCTTGTGCGAGTGTACCGTGAAACAGATGTGTGGGACAGCCCACCTCTGACAAAACCAGTCCAGAAAACATGTTCCTTTGATATCTGTAGGATAAGCAGATGGAGATAATTCCCACAGCAGATACCTTTGTACCCCCGCCAAGGTGTCTGATGGTGGGCTGGTCATATGGCACGGAGTAATAAGTAGAAAGATTGGGAGTATCTTAATTATTTTTTGGGGGAAAGGGTTTATGTGCTTTTTTTCTGCTGTCGGTTGCTTTATCCAAAAGGCTAATTAATCTGTAGCAAAGTGAGAAAACCATGTTGTCACCAGAGAGAGAGAGAGAGAGAGAGAGAGAGAGAGAGAGAGAGAGAGAGAGAGAGAGAGAGAGAGAGAGAGCGTGCGCACACCACTAGCTGTTTAGGAGCTGTTAGGAGCTGTTTCAACAACAAGTTGTTTAGATAGTTAACTTTGTCTAAGTTATCTCTGTGGGTCTCAAGCGGTTTGGTCACCATTTATGTAAACACATTTCCATTTGAGGGGGGAGTGAGATTAGTGAAATACGCATGAATAATTACAAAAAAAAGTTCTTATGATTTTATGATTATTTAAATGTATACAGTTCTGTTTCATATAGGTGTTCCCATAGATCTAGTCTCTTTATTTCCCCCTCAAAGTGCACCAGCACTGATGCATTTAACTCCAACATTTAACAAAAAAAATCTTACCGGGGGTGCATGCCTCCGGACCCCGAATATTTTCACATGAATAGATTTCTAAATAGATTTTCAATTTTTTTTAAATAGTGACCCATGTCCATATGTTTATTTTTGGGTAGTAGATTTAAACTAGAGGGCTATCACCATGGGCAGCAACGCTTTAAATATTGACAAATAAATCCAGCAAAATGGCACAAAAAAAGCTGGTAGTGGCCTGGCTGGGTGTATAATTCCCGGCCTGACTTATTGTCCCAGTCTGGCCCTGAAGGAGGGTCATATATTGTTTCCCCTTTGAATGTTTTTAGCTTCAGGGTCTGTGTGATTAGGCAAAAGCAACCACATATAGAGCAAGAGAGCAAAAGAGACAAAGAAGACAAGAAGGGAAAGATGTTTAAACCTGCTCACTGACAGATTACGAGCAGGAAAAGGTGCAGATGTGAGGGAAATTGGGAATGAAACTACAATGCACATAAGACTAGCGTTACAAACTGAAAATAGCTAAGGTGCTTAAAGTGTACCTGAAGCCAGTCACATGTTGATACTGTAAGTTAAAACAAAGGGAAAAACACCACAGTTAGGGTGAGCCCTAACACAGGTGACGGATTGACAGCATGTCGCCTCAGGAAACCCTGAGTCTGGTGTTGTAGCAGTAAAATGTAACTAACTACCGTGTTCAGTTACAATGGGGTAGTAGCAGACAGCGGACATTGACATGTTAGCAGAGGTTCATTTTAATGTCAGGATGAGGAGAGAGAAGAAGAGTCTGAGGCCCTGAGACATACTAGAAAACATAGGAACTGATTCCAGACATGTTAATGATTGTGATTAAATATAGTATTTTAGTTGATTAAGAGAGATATGCTATCAGAAAGGTTTTAAGTATGGGGTCATATGAGTGCCAATAAAAAAAAGGGAAATAGATTTAAAAAAAAATTATGAATACATTGGGAAATAAAAACACAGACACATTTCAAATATGAAAGAATATATTTATTTTAGCATTTATTTCTGTTTATGTTTACTTATTTGTATATATTTTTATCTTCTAAACATTTCTCATTTATTGCAAATAAATGGCTATAGTTTTATATTTTTAAGCTGTCTGATGGTGATACATTTTAAGTAGGAACCAATGGAAGTTGAGTCAAAACTGAATTGTCTTTTTGTATAAACTAAAGCGAGAGCACCCAATGAGCACCTTTCATAAGAATCCAGTTCTCTTTAACACAACCATGTTCAAAAGGCATTCACATTTCTATCTTCCTGCTGATCGTCTGAAGCTGTTGATGATAAAGCAACTCTGAACTTGTCGTTTTTTACTTTAATGTTAACGGTTTACACAACCCGACACAACATGTGAATAGGAAATGTTTTATAGGCTAGTATGAGTATCAGTGGCGAGCCGTGACTTTTATACCTAGGCCCTCTGACCTGGCCCTCATTTAACCCTTCACATTCTAACAGAAACTGAATAGGCAGATTCGAAGGATTTATTTCTTTGGAAGTGTTATTTTAAATACAATTAAATCAAGTTATTTTGGTAAAACTAATGAAAAATATAACTAAAATAGTTAACAGAAATATATTAAAAGAATATATTTTTAAAATGTTTTTAAATATTATTTTGTAGAATATCTTAGGCCCTCATAGAGACGGCTCGCCACTGATGAGAATATATGTTTAGCTCTTCTCCCTTGTTATCCCAATACTTAGTGCACATGTATGAAATAGGAACATTTCCCAAAATGTCATACTTTTCCTTTTAAATCATAAGGTTGTGTATCCTTTGTCTTGTATTTGGTATGCACCAGACTTGGATTGAACAAAACAAAAACTGAACAACTTCTTTAGCATATCTTGCCTGAGTATTCCGATTAAACTTTGCAACTACATTTAAGAAAAAACCCAGTCGATCAAAGATACCTCATGCAACTAACCAGTTTTTGTTTTACCTTGAGCCGCCTGCTCAACGACCATCGGCGCATTCTGACAGAGAAACAACAGCTCATCAAAGTGAAGCTGCTGGAGAAGGTTGGTCAGGACAGGCATCCAGAAACCCCTTAAACCTCCTCCCTGTGCCCCTCCCCTGTGGAACACATCATTGTGCAATTATCTTGCTCTTCTTTCCTCCCCAGGCTATGGTTTCACGTCATAAAGAAGAACACAGCGTCATTTATGGCTCATGTTAGCAAGTGAAGGCTGGATCTCCCCCTCCCGATCTTGAGTTTCAGGAAAGCACCTAACCTTTTGACCGGAGGGCACCTTAGAATAATACCTAGAGGCCTCATTAAAATAAGACAAGGTTATCTCTTGGTACGTAGATTTGTTCTGATCAGCCTCCCTAAATCTGTTGATTGATACTAACTTTAAGAACAAGTGTACACAAAATCTTGCTTCCTTATACAGTATCTGCTCATTGTTTGCCGATTTGTTATCCTCGTCCTCCTCGTCCTCGTCTTCTTCCTCGTTCTGCAGGAGTGTGAGGCAGAGCAATATATCTCCCTCGCCTCCAGGCAGGAAGTAGCTATAGGGACAATGCTGTCTGAGGGGTCAAGGCCTTGTGTTAACTGAACTGCCCTGAACTGAAGGTCAACAGTGTCACCACCACCCTCTTGTTCTTTAGAGAGGAATCCCTAACAACAGTGCACATAGAGGGGAATCTGAGCTGTACGAAAAATAGAACACATTGTAGTCTTTGTTCACATGTTCACTATTATCCCAATACCATTTGGAATATGATATGCAATGGGGCAAAAAAGTATTTAGTCAGCCACCAATTGTGCAAGTTCTCCCACTTAAAAAGATGAGAGAGGCCTGTAGTTTTCATCCTAGGTATACCTCAACTATGAGAGACAAAATGAGAAAAAAAAAATCCAGAAAATCACATTGTCTGATTTTTAAAGAATTTATTTGCAAATTATGGTGGAAAATAAGTATTTGGTCAATAACAAAAGTTCATCTCAATACTTTGTTATATACCCTTTGTTGGCAATGACAGAGGTCAAACGTTTTCCGTAAGTCTTCACAAGGTTTTCACACACTGTTGCTGGTTTTTTGGCCCATTCCTCCATGCAGATCTCCTCTAGAGCAGTGATGTTTTGGGGCTGTCGCTGGGCAACACGGACTTTCAACTCCCTCCAAAGATTTTGTATGGGGTTGAGATCTGGAGACTGGCTAGGCCACTCCAGGACCTTGAAATGCTTCTTACGAAGCCACTCCTTCGTTGCCCGGGTGGTGTGTTTGAGATCATTGTCATGCTGGAAGACCCAGCCACGTTTCATCTTTAATGCCCTTGCTGATGGAAGGAGGTTGTCACTGAAAATCTCACGATACAGGGCCCCATTCATTCTTTCCTTTACACGGATCAGTCGTCCTGGTCCCTTTGCAGAAAAACAGCCGCAAAGCATGATGTTTCTACCCCCATGTTTCACAGTAGGTATGGTGTTCTTTGGATGCAACTCAGCATTCTTTCTCCTCCAAACACGTCTAGTTGAGTTTTTACCAAAAAGTTCTATTTTGGTTTCATCTGACCATATGACATTCTCCCAATCCTCTTGTGGATCATCTAAATGCTCTCTAGCAAACTTCGGACGGGCCTGGACATGTACTGGCTTAAGCAGGGAGACACGTCTGGCACTGCAGGATTTGAGTCCCTGGCGGCGTATTGTGTTACTGATGGTAGCCTTTGTTACTTTGGTCCCAGCTCTCTGCAGGTCATTGACTAGGTCCCCCCGTGTGGTTCTGGGATTTTTGCTCACCGTTCTTGTGATCATTTTGACCCCACGGGGTGAGATCTTGCCTGGAGCCCCAGATCGAGGGAGATTATCAGTGGTCTTGTATGTCTTCCATTTTCTAATAATTGCTCCCACAGTAGATTTCTTCACACCAAGCTGCTTACCTATTGCAGATTCAGTCTTCCCAGCCTGGTGCAGGTCTACAATTTTGTTTCTGGTGTCCTTTGACAGCTCTTTGGTCTTGGCCATAGTGGAGTTTGGAGTGTGACTGTTTGAGGTTGTGGACAGGTGTCTTTTATACTGATAACGAGTTCAAACAGGTGCCATTAATACAGTTAACAAGTGGAGGACAGAGGAGGCTCTTAAAGAAGAAGTTACATGTCTTTGAGTCCCAGAAATCTTGTTTGTTTGTAGGTGACCAAATACTTATTTTCCACCATAATTTGCAAATAAATCCTTTAAAAATCAGACAATGTGATTTTCTGGATTTTTTTTTTCATTTTGTCTCTCATAGTTGAGGTATACCGAGGATGAAAATTACAGGCCTCTCTCATCTTTTTAAGTGGGAGAACTTGCACAATTGGTGGCTGACTAAATACTTTTTTGCCCCACTGTAGGTCATATATAATCAGCATATTTGGTGTAAATATTCCAAATGTAGAGTTGTACAATAATTCTCTGGTTTTATAAGCATTTTTTGGACTTGTTTACATCACATTTGGATTATGCGTATCAATTGGGGGTTTTATTTGCTTGTTTACGACAAACAAAGATGCAAAAGAAAAGCCCATATTTCCTGGCTAAATGAGAAATTTGCATTATTTTAGAGATTTTTTTGTAATCATTTTCAGGTTCATCTTAGTATAGTCTCTACTGTGACATGTCTCCATGCTCTAATGTTCAAAAAGCTCTTTATTTTTCTCATACCGCCTGTGCTGCAGCACCTCTTTTCACCTTCTGTCTGAAACCAGAGCCCAGTCTGCTCTGATTGGTTAGCTGGCCGGCTCTGTTGTGATTGGTCAACTGCTTAGAGATGTTCCGCCCCTTAGACTATCATGTAAAATGTGTTAGCCAATAGAAGCTCAAGTGTTACAGAGTGATATCACTGCTGTGTTATGGTAGTAAATAAAGGACTCCCTCTGGATGGAACTTTGGGATTTTAGTCTTTGTACACAATTAACATGCTCAAAAACCTATAGAACAAACTACAGGAAAGCTTCTTTAAACATAATCCAGCTATTTTTTTAAACAGGTTTTTGGATTTGCACAGTTATTGCAACGGTGACCTTTATCAGAAGATGGTAGAAGGAATGAAGGAAGGACACAGTTTTTAGCAACAGATGTTAAACTTTGAAATAACCCTCTTTTCATGGTGGCATATAAACAGCAATGTTAATAAAATATAAAATGGTAAACAGTAAACAGTTTACAAGGAAGTTATCTTTTTCAGATGGAGGGCGAAAAACGCAATACCTTTATCTAATTAGTTGTCTGTGTTGCCTCATAATTGCTTCTGTGATCAATTTGATCTCATGTAACACAGCTTTGTGATTTCTTTCCTCCCAAAGTAGATCATCGTAACGATTCTTTCACAGAATGTGTAGCCTATGGGCTGTTATGATCTCTGTGGTGTCACAATGAGGCGCAGAATTTTTGGACCTTTTGATTCTCATTCTGCTTGTATCAGTGTCATCACCAACGGTGGTTTTACACTGTTGAAACCATCACTGCATTCACAATGCTACAGCGGTCTTTCCCTTTGAGAGAAGCTTTCAGACCACCAGACATCACCACCATAGAAGTCCAGGTGCAGTCAGCTCCAACAATGGCTGCCCCGAGGGTCACTGTCAGCATGGGGTTTTGTTCCCACCCATCAAAAGCCTAACCATAATAACAAACCGCCAGAACTATTTCTGAGGATCAGGCTGACATAATACCACTGGGACACACCTGACATCATTCCGTAATGTGTTAAACATGCAGGAAGTAATTTAGTACTAAGAGGCCTGTTTGGTTCACCCATCATGAGTCTTCAAACAGATTAGAAACAGGATGGGAGGAGAAATTAACTGCAGGTAATGATTGTTTTCAGTCTTATGGCCCGTCCACACAGCAGCGTTAACAACTCTTCCAACGCTTCTGCCCATTCACTTTGAATGGGGTGACGTCACGTTGCCTCGCTTTTCGCCGAACTGCATTGTGGGGAAGCAAAGCGAAGATTTCCAGGATTTCCAGGATTTTCAGGATTCAAAAGTTGAGCAATGTTCAAATTTTGAAGCTGAGGTGGAAGCGTCAGCCAATCAAATCCCGTTTATGCAAATCTGACAGTACAAGCGCTAGCCAATCAACCCGCGTGCAAGCTGGGAGTGACATACAGCAGTTAATTTTCTATATTCCTGAAAATGGAGGAGAAATTAGTTATTGCGGTAGCAAATCACCCGGTTCTTTATGACCAGTCGCTAATAACTTACCGGGATACAAACCGGAGGAACCAGGCATGGAGGGAGGTGGCAGAAACAGTGGGTGAAACTGGTAGGTTTTCGCCTGTTTGGGGAGTTTATATCCAGTTTACTTCGTTTTAACATTGTTATTGCTTTGTATGCCGGGGGTGGGAGATTCATGTGATTGGTTGTTGGTCGCGTTGCTCGCAAAAAATCCACAAGCTTTCAGACACGCCCACCTCCAAGATTTTCAAGATTTTTTTAACGCTGCTGTGTGGACGGGCCGTTAGAGTAAATCCTGAAAGGTGGAATGAGAGATATTAGCATACAGTAGTGGAAGAAATTACATCTTTAGTCAAAGTGACAATACTACAGTGTAAAAATACTACAATGAATGCGTACTCTGCATTTAAAATGTAACTAAAAACTGCCCTGTTTTGGTTTGGTAGGATGATGCATACATAGACTCACTAGCTGTCACAGTTGGTAAAGAGAGGACATTTTGGATTTACATTTATCAGGTGGCCAGAAACACAACTGCAAATGAATTGCAATTTTTCTGTAACTGCTAGATTTGTAATTGATGGTATTTCGCTAACAAGTTTGGTATTTTCCACTCAAATGTCACAAAAACGATCTAGGTGTACAGATAGTACTTTGAGTAAATGTAACAATAACCCAGTGCTGCTGTAGGCAAATGATATCTACATTCTTAATCATCGCTTAGTTTTCCCTTGAGTAACACAGGGCAGGGCGGATATCCAAACAACATAATCTCCACTTTATCTCTCTTTGTGTTGCCATGAGGGTGTGCAGGTTGGGGAAGAAGGGAAGAGGAAGCGCCTTATTATCTCTGCTGCCATTATTCTGTTTAACTAGCCCATTAGTTTTCCCTGCATCACATCTCAATAGGTGCTTCTCTGCACGTGCACATACTTGAAAACTGTCTGTCTGCCCGTCCAAATAGCAAAACCAGAGCCAGCTCAGTTTCAATCATCATGGCAGCAGACAATCATCTGATACGGCTGGCAGAGCCCGGTCTGTTGGGAGAAGAGAGGAGCTACTGACCTACATATGACAAGAGTGTATCCGCTCTAAATCACCTGCATATTGTAGCAGATCATACAGTGTATAGATCATCATACAGCAGCAGTGAGGTTGCTCTTATAGTGGCTGCGGGCACTACTAGGCTGTGAAGATGGCCGATAGAAAAGGGTCCAATCCATTCTCTTATTACCCGAGCAGGCGGCCATAAATCTGAACATGGCCTCTCCTCTGTCCTGCCAGAGAGAGATTTACTACAACCAGCAAGCTCCCAACTCCTCTCTTCTTTCTTTATTTTCACACCTTTGTTTCCTCCTTTCTCCTCTTTCCTCACTACATTTCCTTTTTTAATCTGTGCATTCTCTCCCTCCACTTCCCAGTGTCGCTGAGGGTCAAGCTTCCAGCGCTCCCTCATTGTAACTCAGAGACACACAGTGACACAGCAGCCAACACGCTTTAATTAAACCCACAATGATTTATTTTCAGGAGGACAAAATTGCTGCAAATGAAGGCAGTGACTGATGTAGAGTGAAAAATCAATGCAGTTTAATCAACAGAAAATAAACTGAATCTGCTGCACCTTCAATTCCTAATTCCGGTATTGTAGATAGAACGTTTCTATGTAATTTGTGTTTAATTTACCTATTAACAGGTAAAGAGTAGATGTGTTTATTTAAAGGTCCCATGTTATGCTTTTCCGGTTATTACCCGTCCCCATGTGTGTTATCAAGGTTTTTATGCAGGTAAACGGTCTGCAGAGTCACAAACCCTCAAAGTACACTCTGTAGCGAGTAAAACTCTAACACAGAAAAGACCTGTCTATGCTGCCCCAGAACGCCTCATTGGAGATTTTTCTTTTTCTTCCTGGGTACAGTGACGTGACCATACCCAAATGAACCCATTGGTCCAAATGGACCAATCCGTGGAGCTCACACACACACTCTCTCAGTGGCAAAACCGTGACGCGCTGTTGGGGGGGTGTGCTAGTGGAGACTCGCAGATCCCCCATCTGCGAGGCTCCACTACGGCTCCGCTGCAGCCGCGCAACGTCCCGCCAACACAGCACCCAGACCCCACGCAGCATTCTCGTCTGTTTGTCATTACTGGTGTCATTTTCTGGTTGCTAACAAACGCCATTGTAACACATAATCACTGATGTTCCGCCGTAACAGTGGTGGACTCATCAGAACAGAGTGGGCGAGCTGACCAATCAGAGCACAGTGGGCTCACAGAGAGGGGGGGCAAGAGCTCCAACAAGCCATTTAGGACAGAGTGAATACACATACTATACAGAGATGCTGTATGAGAAACCAATGTGAGTTTGGAACATTGAACAATTTAAATATATTCTAGTATACATCAACAATGGAATTATGATCAGTAGAAATGGCCATGACATGGGATCTTTAAGTCTTGAGTAGATCACGTTTTAATCGAATTGGTTCTTGTGGTTTAATTGGTTTCATGGATACAAAAAATCAGCCAGTAAAACCCTACACATGATATAAGGGTTTTTAATTATGTTGGTTCTTGTCATTTTATTGATATTGTTATACTATTTTATAGCTTTTAACTATAAACTTTTTCTGAATAAATTATATTCCACCCTAAGCTTTTTTAACACCACAGGAACTTAACAATGCATAACGTTAACTCTTAACAACCTGTAAGATTTTGGTGACATTAATTATTAATGAGCTTGCTAGGCGAGTTATGGGACAACGCAAGAGGTGAGACTATTATACATTTTCTTCCTCGTTTCACAAAATGACTGTTTAAAAACAGTTGTATTTCACAGGAGAGTTTGGCTGCCTCTCTCTCTCTCTCTGTGATCCATAACATAAACCAGCCCGCTGCTTGTCTTCAGGTTTCCTGCTCTCTTTTCTTTAAGATAAAATTACATAGAGCAATGTAGTCCTTGGTGGCACTGATGTTTTTTTTATTGAATTGTCTTGAAAACTACAGTTTATGTATTCAACGTGTTTTATAGTTGGCTTTACATTTCCCGCTGTAGGAGGTAGGACTTTGTTACCTGCACGTCAGGCTAGCTGTTTTCCCCTGTTTCTGCTCTTTGTGCTAAACTAAGCTAACCTGCTGGCTTCATATCTCACACAGAGATTAATTGGATGGTTATCAGTCCTATTTGTACTTTCTGAAATGTTGAAACTACTCCTTTCATTGTATATCCAAAAAAAAGAAGCTGGACAGGAAAAAGTCTTGGAATGTGAGTCGGAAAACTAAAAGGTTTCCTACCAGTGAAAAGGCTATTGCTGCTTCTCAATTCACAGTCTTCTGGAGTCCTACTTGCACTTGCTATTTTGACTGTATATGTAACTGGAATGGAAAAATGCAGAGAAATATGACGACTCTTGGACATTTCTTACCCTCAACGGTCGCCATCTTGGCTAGCAACGGTTGTGGTTGCTCCTAGTGTTAATTCCTTTTTTACATGACTAAGACGAGATGATGACGAGCTAAAAATAGATTCTTGATAACTAAATGTATATTTAGTTTTCGTTGACGAGACAAGACGGGACTGTTAATGGTGGACTATCGGACATTCAAAATGCAGCATATTTTCCCCAAGTGTCCGTCTTGTCTGTCAAAATGCATCTTACGTTTTCTAACTTGCAATATCATTATTTCTCATTGATTTCTGTGGAACTTCTTTCCAAGGTCAAAAGTTGTGGTTACAGTAGTATTGTAATAAGTGACCACGCAACAGTGTTTATGGAGATCAATTTAGGCAGGTTTGAATGTCACACAAGATGGAGGTTACAAGTTGATCTACTTCAAGACCCAGACTTTGTTAAATTTGTGGAAAGTTGCATTGACAATTATTTTGAAATAAATACAGATGAAACTTCAGCCAGCATTAGATGGGAAGCATTTAAAGTTTATATAAGAGGAGAAATTATCAGTTTTACAAATTCTAAAACTAAGCAGCATAATCAAGAATTACAAACATTAGAAAACAAAATTAAGAAAGCAGAGACTGAAATGTACTGTCACAATGATCCTGAAAGATTACGTGATCTATCCGTCATGAGAGCTAGTTACGATAAGTTAACAAGTGACAGAGTGGCTAAAAGCCTAATGTGGACTAAACAAACGTACTACAGCCTGTCCTCCTACAAAAACCGACCAAATAGGTCGATTGTTTAAAACCTCTTAAGCCCAAGGGTCCCCCCAGTGGACCCCTCCCACCGTTTTTTTACGAGACTATGTCTCAGGGCTTCTTAACATTTATGAAACTATTAATAATATATAAACCCTTTTATTAAAAGGGTTTATATATTATTAATAGTTCATATTGTCAGTTAGCTGAGTTTCTTATCTTTAAAAGGCTTTTAAAGATAAGAAACTCAGCTAACTGACAATATGAAAAATGTTTAGCTAAAAGAAACACAAGAGTAATACCAAGCCTTTGAATTAGCATGGGGCGAAAAAATGCTAACTAATGCTAACAGACTTTTGCACAGCACTCACGGTAGCAATGCCCTTATTACTTATCGTCACTGCACAAACAAGATATCCGATTAAAGCTGAGACTCCACATATTCCACACATGTAATGTCATCACTGTACGACCCGGAATTCGGGAGCTATCAGCCAGAAAAGAGAAAGTAAACAACATCCGGTTTAAAAAATATTACAATAATTACATCTTACCTTTTTTGATTTGTGATCAAAAGTTGTGTTCAACGGAATAAAAACGCCGCTCAAGGTTAATCCAATGTCTTTGTGTCACGTAGACATTTTTACTGATAATCCACCATCATATTTATGGCAATATACTGGGTATAAAGTTTTGCCGTCCAGGCTTGTACTTTCAGATATGCTTAATTTGCTTCTCTATTACGTCCGCAATGGTAATGTTTACGTGGATTTGGGAATTGCCCATCGATTCTATTGGATGCAATGGTTAAGAAAAAGGTGTAAATCACCCAAATCGACCAATGGGTTCCAGAGATATGGTCCTGCGTAAAATATAAAGAATGCCAGCCAGCGTAAGCACATTACGCATCAGACTTCACTTATTGTTTACTACGTAAAGGCCCGGACACACCATGTCGAAATCGGCCGTTTTCGTTAGTCGGACGACGAAGCGTGCCCTGTCGCCCAAACTCGACGTCCCGCACCGTCGGCCGTGACACGCCTTATTTGGCCTTTCATGGCACGGCCGATTCAACATGTTAAATCGGCCGTGCGTCGGCCACAGGCAGTCAGACAAAGAAATCACTCGGATTGGCTGTTCAGCTAGCGAATTAGTGCATGAGAAGCGAAACGATTGCTTGAGAATGTCTTCCACAAGCAACGCTCCAATGGCTGATAGCTCCAGTACCGCACGGAACATGTTTTCGATGGACGAGAGTGAAAACGGAACGCACATGCTATTTGTTGTTTGTTTGTATCACGTAGACTGTTCTTCTTCTCTGTCTTCCGGTTGTTGCCTCTTTTGAATGACGAATACACACTACCACCGCCTGCTGGTAAGGAGAGTTATTGCCACTCACGCATGCACAGATCGTACGTGCTCTGCTGAAGTCTTTGCGGTGTGTTCCAGTGCGACACATGGCCAAGACGCAGGAGAACACGCCGACGCAACAGTTGGCGTCAGCGTCGGCGAGTTCTCTGGTGACTGCTTGGTGTGTCAGGGCCTTAAGGAAGCAGGAATTGCAGGACCCAGAGCGCACGGAGCACAGAGCGGACAGCAGATAACGGAATTGCAGTTTTATTGCTTATAGATTATCAGAACATTTCAAAGGGGACACAGCCACATTGGATATTAACCTATGGATTAACTACATCATCGTTGTTATCGTTTTAATGCCATTGAAGACCAGTTTAGACCAGACAAAGATGAAGGTAAGCCATGTTAGCATTGTGGGCTACCTCGCGCCACTTGTTTTGATATACGTTTTTGTTGATAACGTCGCGAGTTTGTATCTTTCAGTGTTGAGGTGGGCACCGTTAGATTCTGTGTCTTTACGATCATAAACGATGTGTTGGATGTGCAGCTAGGATAAGTAATAAGGGAGCTAGGAGTGATTTTCGGTGCAGTAATAGGTTAGCATTTTTCGCTCAGGGCTAATCCAGAGCTCACTGTTAGCATTGTGGGGCCTAAAAGGACAAAACAGAGTATGTTTTTTAAATTTTTTATTTTTTACAACAGTTGTATTTGGATGGAATGAATATCTATAGTGATAATTCAAAGTAATAAAATGATTTTTTACTGTGAAAAAGGTCAAATGGAACTGATGCTTCCCAAATTACCCAGAGGTGAGTCCGCCTGGACTTTATTTTTCTAAACCTCTCTAAAAAGGTCAAATTTCACTTGTTTTGCATCAATCTTGATACAGGGTACATATTATATGTTATAGTTTGGATTCCTAAAGCTTTTAGTCTACTAACCCATCATTCAAGGGTGGTTTTCACTATAAGTAATGTTTTTTTTATTAGGCGGACATTAGAATTGACATGGTTTTACTATGTTCCATCTGAATTTAAATTCAAATAAAAACATCTATATTGATTCTGACACTTCTACATCCAACTCACAGATGTAACCTTGCATTTTCGAGCTTGAAACCTGAAAAACAGGCTCAGGGTTTAAGAGGTTAAGCAGCTTAGATTACGACCCATAGCCACGTTTTAAAGTGTAGCGCCTCTGGTGGTCGTGTAAGAAACAACATGCTCCCGTTTATTCACAAATAACACTCTCTGGAAAATCCTAAATTGTAGAATAGTTTGGCCATTAAAATGCTTTTTGATTAGATTTCTAGCGAGAAGTGTATATTGTACTTTTAGAATCCACGTCCAGTGGATGTGTAGGATCTATTGTTTGATAGATATTACGAAGATGATTTGAGGTCTCGCCAGGATAACGTGTATGCAGCTTCCATGTAAAGTTAGCGTGGGTGAAAACAGTTTTTCCGGTCTCGAAGTTTTCATAATAAAACCGGATACATTCCCCTCACTGTCAAATGATTACACAGTGATATCTGCATTACTCAGCCACTAAAAAATCAGTTTATCCTTGTTAATTACACAACATTGATTGGTTTAAATTGTGTACAATGCTTTTGTGCTTTTAACCTTCGATTCAGAGAAACAAATAGTTTTTTAGGAGTTTAGACACTACAGACAAATAGTTTTTTAGGAGTTTAGACACTACAGATTCCGTAAGACACTACACTACCCAGAATCCCCAGCTATCGTTTGGGACTACAACATCCGCCTTGCTTTACAAACCCCGTGATTACTCATCAAGCCCTGTGATTGGATGTTTGAGTGGCAGTGGGACAAGGTTACGCCGAGCGTCAACAGCTCTTTGAAATGGAATGGAACCACGGCGCTTTCACACTGCAATACTTTTCCCACAAAGGTTCATCAGAACTTAGTTCATCAGAACTCTTTAGTTCTGATGAACTAAGTACAGATCGCGTTCACACCGGAATAAGTCCCTGAGGGAGGATTAGGCAAATGAAGCCGCTGACGTCACTTCGTCTTCTTCTGCTTTGGGTTTACTGGCAGGCCGCAAACAACTTCACGGCGGATACTGCTGCCCAAAATCCCCGGCCGGAAGTCCCCGGAGTTAGGGACTGGCTTCAGTAGAAGCTGCTGGGATTCCCAGCAGCTTCTACTGAAGCCTTCCGAGTAAACGGCCAGAACGCCGACACCTCCTCATCTCCACCGCTCCCATGTTTTATTTTGTGTTGACATAAGTTAGTCTCTCTGCGTTTCTGCGCTGGGCTAATGCTAATGCTAATAATGATAATAAAATGGCGGCTTCACAAACGTTTTTGGGAGTTTGACGGGGCGTGGTTTGTATTCCGCCCAGCCAATAAGACACAGGAACCTTTTTCTCGCACGAAAGTCCCTCTAGCAGGGACTGAAAAGGGGGTAAAAAAGGTTCAGATTAACTCATTTTAGTTCCGGCTCTTTTTGGTGTGAACGCGACATTTCGGAACTATATCAGAACTAAAGTGGGAAAAGTACTGCGGTGTGAACGCGCCTAAATTAGACGGCTGGAGCAGTACAGCCACCACAGCATTACCTAATGCAACTCCACACTACGTCTTACGGTGCTGTGTACCGGAGGGGAGAGAGAGAGCAGCGAAGGTGGGGAGAGAGATGTAATGCGGTTTCCTGCTAAAGCTGTGGAGAGTATGTGCTGCAGGGAGGTGGATGCACAACGCACCCAGGAACGAAAGCTAGCTCCGGTCCTTTTCCCGTGAGGGAAACTGTGGACTCGATGTCCTGACAGGCTGGAGTTTGTGCAACCTGCACAAACTCCAGCACACCATGATTACAAATGGTGAAATGCAATGTAAAATTACCGAAAAAATACCAGCTCACTAAATCACAACCGCTCAAACCAACTACAAACTACTACCGCGGATTGGGCAGAGAACGAGTCCGAGAAAGTTGCTCCCCCATGTGATGTAATATGACGTGTTTGACGTATGACGTTAAAAAAAAGCAGTGTTTAGTAGCAGAGCTCAAAACGGCTCCTTTTCCTCTGAATTCCTGCCCTTATGTCTTGTAAAACATATCAAATCCTGCATTAACATTTTTAATTGTAATTTTCAGGCAAGGTTGAGCATAAATGTAGTAAAATAAAAACCTGCAAGTTGATCTTTAAGTACTTTGTCAGACTTCATATTTATCTGTGGATAACCCCCCAAAAAAATGTCTTATTCAAAAGAAGACCTTAACTTAAAGTAATCTTTCATGTTAAAATAAAGCCTTATTAGTTTGTCTGTTTTGCACATCCTCCTGTTAATATCTTTGAACGTCCTGCACTAAACTGTTTTATTGTAGAGATTACTACAGTATCTTCTTGATATGTTATATTTTGTATGTGGCTACTCTTAATATTTAAATGTTTTCATCAAATAAAACTTATTCAACAACATTCAATAACGTGCTTTAACCACTAGGCAGCGCGGGTTAAAAAACCAGTGGTGTAGTTAATAAAACACAATAATATCAAACATAATATGACTATTAACTTTATTGTGAAATTAAAACAGAACGGTAAAGGAAAATACCGTTTCAGTCTCTCGATTTGAAGCTTATGCATTGTACCATGAACCTGTATAGATCTGTAACAGTCAACAGCATGAGGAGTTGGAAAGGTAGTAAATGATATCTTTAAAAACTAAAAAGAAATCCCTTTCTATCAGCTGTGCACCGTTATGGTGTAAACATAACCTATATACCAATTGGATCAAATATAAAAGTCAGCCGAATTAGTGTTGATACTGTGAGGAGACGTATTGTGTGAAAAGAAATGGAAGATGTTGTTTAATTGCTGATATAATTTCATATAACGTTATTATATATATTATATATAATTTCATTGTCTTTGGGAATGCCCACAAATTCAAATCTCCTGGAAGGATGTTATTAGGTGTCTGTCACAGATGTTTAACATTAATGTCCCTTTGAACGTCACACTTTATGTACTTGGAATATATCCAAAGGACTTCAAACAGACTTCAAAACAAACCAAGCTTCTGGATTTTGGCCTTCTTCAAGCCAGGAGGGCTATCGCTTTATGTTGAAATGTACGGATGCCCCATCACTGAGGATTTGGTTGAAGGAACTTTCTGGAAGTGTTGGTCTAGAAAGACTGACTTACATCGCTAAGGGAAAGCGGAAGGACTTTGTTCAGCTCTGGGAGCCATATACGTATGCACATTATGAGGGACGGGAATCTGGACTGCCTCTGAAAAGAAACTGAAATTATTTTAGTTTTATTTATTTTATTTGTAGGCCTATGCTTTTAATACTGGTGCAATGTGAGGGTGTGTGTCTGCGTGTATGTGTGTACTGTATGTGTTTGTGATGTACTTTTTTGTTCAATAAGAAAATACCAATAAACATATTGTGAAAAAAAATAAAACAGCTGCCAAAATTAACACTGGTTGCTCTTTGGAACAATAAACTGAATGTATACAAGTGTTGCTTATGTTAGAAATTAAAATCAATGTTTTATGGCATAATTTAGTTTAAACATACCGTCAGCTTAAAAGCTGTTTTATTCTGAAAAAAACGGAAGTTCTCGCACAATCTTAATGCCAAGCTTTTATTCTGAAAATCCTTCATCTCCGGTTAGCATTTAGCATGATTTTAACACTACATCTATAGACGTCGAGATATTATTATTGGTGAATATTAAATGAAGGTACAGTTTATTTTAATACGTTTTGTTTACAGACGTGGGTAGCATATGACGACATCCGGGGCTACCATAAATGATAACTGCCGTAAAGTACTTCTAGTATCATTAAAGCAACTATTAAAGCCGTTATAATGCATTAAATAAAAAGTTATGAAAGAGATAAGGAGGAGAAAAGGAGTGTGGAAGTAAGCAATGAATGTAAAATGTCGAAATCCTCTGTTTAACGCGATGTCCTACATTGAAGACTAAGGCGGGGGGCCCCCCTTCTTCACAGCATGGAAGAGGATAAAAGGGGATGGCTGAGCACAGCTCGGCCTCTCTCCTTCGCTGCAGCCACATCAGAGACAACGCCGCTTTTGTCTTTTATTTACCTTCTGTTTTTCTATTACCACGTTACTTAAAGTGGACCAATCATGCTATATTTGAATAATATAGTGTAGGACCATACCTATATAAGGCATATTTATGCTTTTTATTTTTCAAAATACAAAACAGATCATGCATTTTAGCCATTCCTCATTTCGCTCAATTTAACACTGTCTTTGAATGGGCTGATTCTGTGAGAACAGCACCATCTACAGGCCTGACATATGTACTACAGCGTCTCCAGCGCTTTCGAACGGCAATGTCCGTGGCTGTCTCCTCCTGATTGGTGGAGTTGGCCCAATAGTCGTAGCGTCACTTCTGTGACATCATAGAAGTGTTCAAATCTGGATCAGTCTGTATCAGATCCGTTGCAGACCCTTTTTAAGAGATTTGGGTATGGAGGAAAATAGAGAGGGTTGTGTTTTATGGCGAGGGATGCGTGTCCATAAAAACGGCACATGGTGAGATCTCAGATTTGGCATAGAGCTGTTGAGGCATGGACCGGTGATATACAAGTGAAGATTCGGGGACGATTGGACCGTGTCCATTGGACTTACAGCGACATCGTGCTTCATGGCGAATGGTCTGTCGCCATGGCAACGTCATTTGATGACACCCCATAATACGCTTAGATGCGTTGATGGCTGCATCGTTACCAAACCTGTCAATGTGACATCATGTTCCATGACAAAGGTGTCTATATTTGAGCTAACGACGACAGCTATGTGTCACCAACAATGTATGAAATAGGTGGAACATGTTGAAGTCAGTATGAAGTCTCCATCAGACAGAAAATAATAGGCTCAGACAGTCTGTTAAACTCCAGTGACCACGTCGTTAGCTCAAACACGAACACCTGTGTGTTATGACATCATCGTGTTCCATGACACAGGTGTTTATATTTGAGCTAACGAGGTGTGCAGAGATCAAAGCTTTCCATTGTTCTGAATGAGAGATAAGGAAGTTGAGTATCTGAAGTGTCATTTTTGTGTACTTTCGGGTTAATAATGTGGCCTTTTTGGGAGTTTAACTAAAGGTGTGCGGCTGCTAACGTGAGGAAATATCAGCCTGAAATTACAATGGGCTTTAATAGAGGCATGTTGAAAGTTTTTGTCACTTCATGCCCTCAAGAGGCATTTTGTTTAATTAGTTTTGCTTAATTATTTATCATTTTTCAAGCTAGGAGATGTTTTCCTACGTTTGTCATGAAAAATTATGTTTCAGGAATGTAGGGTTTGGGAATTATGGCAGTTTTAAAAAACAATATGAAGGCACATTTCAAGATTTCCTAAACTAGCTGTGACATCACGCACTCTAGTTAATGTTAAAATCTGAAGAAAGCATCTTTACCAAGGTCTGAACAATGTTTAATATCTCTAAAAGTAAGAATCAGATTTAAAAGTTGTGTTACAGGAATAATGTCAAAAAGATGTGTAACATTTTAAAGTTGGAATGAGGTTTCTGAGTGAAAGTATGAATGAACCAACAAGTCCTCCAACTCACGACCAAATATGCCGATTGTTCAGGCCCAATTATTACGACCAAATATGTTGTTTGTTCAAGCGCTTAATACGTCCTGCTCCCGTTGAATGCAAAAGTTACTCTCTGTAAAATCCTACATTTTAGTATAGTTTGTGTTAGGGCTGGGTCCAAAGTTCAGGACCTACAATGGCAGCGACCAGATAGATTCAGTCTTTTAACAAAGTTTAATAAAGGAAAAAAGGAGCAACTAAAAAACAATCCACAAAATGAAGGTGGATCTAGTTCACGCTGGTGGGGGCAGCAGGACTCAGGCTGGCTCGAGCAAACACTGGAAAAACAGAGGAAAAAACAAGGTTACTCTTCAACAAAAACAGCAAGAGAAAATCACACTAAGCTAGGCTACTACGACATTCAGCTCTACCGAGTGAGACGGAATTATCTGGCACTGGAGTGTGAACATGACCAGGGTTTTATGGAGGAGTTGATTAGATGATTACAGGTGCTCCTCATTGTGAACCAGCTGAGCCTTCTAACGATCACCACACTGCAAAGGAGAGAGAGAGAAGACATAGGGGAGGAGGAGAAAGCAAAACACCAATGGACCAATATATCTTGGGGCCAACTTGCACGACTCAGTCTGGAGTGGCAGGTCACGAGCAGATAACCAGACCCTTTGGCCGACCTGGTAGTCTGGAGCGTGGGTTCGGTGGCGATTTGCCAGCTTCTGGTTACGGGCAGCAGTTCGGGTGAGGGCTGCTCGGGCTTCCCGCCAGACTCGGCGGGCACAACGGAGATGGGCCTGGACTGAGGGAACAGTCACTTCCGTCTCCTGGCTGGGGAACAATGGGGGCTGGAAGCCGTTAGAGACCATAAAAGGGGACATCAATCAATCAATCAGTTTATTTATATAGCCCAATATCACAAATGTTACATTTGTCTCAGTGGACTTCACAGTTTGTACAGAATATCAGTATGACAATACGACACCCTCTGTCCTTAGACCCTCACATCGTACAAGGAAAAACTTCCAGAGAAAACCCCACAGTTTAAAGGGAAAAATGGGAGAAACCTCAGGGAGAGCAACAGAGGAGGGATCCCTCTCCCAGGACGGACAGACGTGCAATAGATGCCGTGTGTAAATTGAAAAGATAATACATTTGCAACATAGGTAGTCCAAATGTTTTGAAATGCATGTGTGTATAATAAGAAGATGAATCCACGAGGATATCCATCCAGGACTTATGATCCAGGACCGCAGCCACGACTCAAGATCCAGGACTCGCAATCCATGACACAGGACCGCAGGATCATCCATGACTCCGGATCCCGGCGTATATAGACACCAAAAAGAAAGAAATTTGGGGAAGCTGGGTTAATCGGAACATGAGAGTACACAGGTATAGACAGAGAGAAGGAAGAAGTAAGATGTCCCCCGACAAACTAAGCCTATATCAGCAAAACTAGGGGCTGAATCTAATCAGCCCTAACTATAAGCTTATCAAAAAGGAAAGTCTTAAGCGCACTCTTAAAAACGGATAGGGTGTCTGCCGTCCGAACACAAACTGGAAGCTGATTCCACAAAAGTGGAGCTTGATAAGAAAAGGCTCTGGCTCCCATTGTACTTTTAGAGACTCTAGGAACAACCAACAACCCTGCATTCTTGGAACGCAATGCCCTAGTAGGACAATAGGGTATAATGAGTTCTTTAAGGTAAGATGGCGCCTGCCCATTAAGGGCTTTGTAGGCGAGAAGAAGAATTTTAAATTCTATCCTGTGTTCTATAGGGAGCCAGTGTAAGGCAGCCAGAACAGGAGTAATGTGGTCCCTTTTCCTAACTCTGGTTAGTACACGAGCTGCAGCATTTTGAATCAGCTGAAGCGACTTGACTGACTTCTTGGTACACCCTGATAATAAGGAGTTACAATAATCCAGCCTTGAAGTAACAAATGCATGGACTAGTTTCTCTGCATCGTTTTGAGGCAAGATATGCCTGATTTTTGCAATGTTACGTAGATGGAAGTAGGCGGTCCTTGAAATTGATTTTATGTGGGCGTTAAAGGATAAATCCTGATCAAATATAACACCAAGATTCCTTACAGTCTCACTGGAGGCCAAATTAATGCCATCCATAGTTAATATATCTTTAGATAATTTGTTTCGTAGATTCTTCGGGCCAAGTACAATAACTTCAGTTTTGGTCGTGTTTAACATCAAAAAATTTAAGGTCATCCACGTTTTTAAGTCCTTGAGGCAGTCTTGAATTTTATTTAGATGATTAATTTCATCAGGCTTGATTGATAAATATAGTTGAGTATCATCCGCATAACAATGAAAGTTTACAGAATGATTCCTTATAATATTGCCTAACGGAAGCATATATAGGGTGAACAAAATAGGTCCAAGCACTGAGCCCTGTGGCACTCCATGGCTAACTTTGGTTTGCATGGAAGATTCATCGTTGACACGTACAAACTGAGAGCGTTCAGATAGATAAGACCTAAACCAGCCTAAAGCAGTTCCCTGTATGCCAACTAAGTGCTCTAGTCTTTGCAATAGGATATCATGGTCGATAGTATCAAATGCAGCACTAAGATCGAGTAAGACAAGAATAGAGACAAGTCCCTTGTCAGAGGCTATTAGAATGTCATTTGTGACTTTAACCAGAGCTGTCTCTGTGCTATGTTGTGTTCTAAAGCCAGACTGAAAATCTTCAAATAAATCATAGTTTCTTAAGTAATCACACAGCTGTTTTGCGACTGCTTTCTCAAGAATTTTTGAGAGGAACGGAAGATTAGAAATAGGTCTATAGTTGGCTAAAACCTCTGGATCGAGGTTGTGCTTTTTAAGAAGCGGTTTTATCACTGCTACTTTGAATGATTTTGGAACATAGCCTGATAATAAAGACATATTCATAATATTTAATAAAGAAGTGCTAATTAATGGAAAAACTTCTTTTAACAGCTTAGTTGGAATCGGGTCTAAGATACACGTTGATGGTTTAGAAGAGAGAATCATTGAATTTAATTGTTCAAGGTTTATGGCTGAAAAGCATTCTAGTTTACTATCTAGTGTAATATTATTAGAACTTACGTTTCCGGGAGCTGTTGATAACACTATACTGGTCAAAGGCAAGAGGTCATTGATTTTGTTTCTAAGAGTAACAATTTTATCGTTAAAAAAGCACATAAAATCATTACTACTGAGTGCTATGGGAATAGAAGGCTCAGTCGAGCTGTGGCTCTCTGTCAGCCTGGCTACAGTGCTGAAAAGAAATCTTGCATTATTCTTATTCTCATCTATTAATGAAGAGTAGTATGCTGCTCTCGCTTTACGCAGTGCTTTCTTATATTCATTGAGAGTAATATGCCAAATTAAACGAGATTCTTCAAGTTTAGTGGAACGCCATATCCTTTCAAGTTGTCTCGACTTTTGCTTTATTTTGCGGGTTTCGGCATTATGCCATGGAGCTAATCTATGTTGTTTTATTTTCTTCTTTTTCAAAGGAGCAACAGAGTCTAATTTTATTCGCAGCGCATCTGTAGCACTATCAACAACATGATCAATTTGGGGTGGTGTACATTTTGTATAAGTTTCCTCCCCTACATGCAGACATGCTATCGAGTTAAGTATTGGTGGAATCTCTTCCTTAAATTTGGCTATAGCACTAACAGATAGGTTTCTGCTGCAGGAGCTTTTGGCTAATGCTTTGTAGTCTAGTAACAGTACTTCAAAAGTTACTAAGAAATGGTCGGATAAAGCAGGATTATGCGGTTCGACTAATAGTTGCTCAATTTCAATACCATAAGTCAGAACAAGGTCAAGAGTGTGATTATAGCAGTGGGTTGGTTTATTTACACTCTGACAGAAACCAACATAATCTAATATAGAGTTAAATGCAACAGTAAGGCTATTTTTATCATCGTCAACATGAATATTAAAGTCACCTACGATAATTACTTTATCTGTTTTAAGTACCAAAGCTGATAAAAACTCAGAGAATTCTGATAAGAATTCTGAATAAGGACCTGGTGCACGGTACACTGTAACAAATAAGATTGGCTGCAAAGTTTTCCAGGTCGGATGCGTAAGACTGAAAATGAGGCTTTCAAAGGAGGTATAATTTAATTTTTGTTTAGTATTGATAAGTAAACTTGAGTCAAAGATTGCTGCAACTCCACCTCCTCGGCCCGTGCCTCGGGCAATATGAGTATTGATATGGCTGGGTGGAGTGGCCTCATTTATGCTGACATATTCTTCATGTCTCAACCAAGTTTCAGTGAGACAGCATATATCAATATTATAATCTGATATTAAATCATTTACCAGTATTGCTTTAGATGCTAGAGATCTTATGTTTAAGAGACCACATTTAATCTTCCTGTTTTGTTGCACTGTAGTAGTTGTTACATTTACTTTTATTAGGTTATTATGTATGACACCTCTATTAGGTTTTACCTTAAATTGTCCTTGGGCAGACACACACACCGTTAATATTGGGTATTTTATTGGGGTCGGGATTCCTATGGATGACTGCCTAGGAGAGAGCGCAGAGAAGCGTGTAAGACTGCGACTCTGCCTCCTGGTCTCAACTCCAGTTTGTCATGGATTAAGTCCACAGAGCCCTGAAATGTTTGCCGAAATGAGATTTGCACCTTCCAAAGTAGGATGAATGCCGTCTCTCTTAATCAGACCAGGTTTTCCCCAGAAGGCTGTCCAATTATTCACGAAGCCCACATTGTTTGCTGGGCACCACCAAGACAACCAGCGCTGAAATGATGACATGCGGCTATACATGTCATCATTGATCAGATTGGGGAGGGGACCAGAGAAGATTACATACCTGTGGCGGAACTGACCAGGGAGTTATGGTCGTATTTCACCCATGCCAAGTGCGAAGACCAGGAGGCGGGGAGACGGGCAGCGACACAACGTAAGGCTGCCTCCAGGTTCTGGTTGGCCCGCTCTGCCTGACCGTTAGTCTGTGGATGGTAACCCGAAGAGAGACTTGCAGTGGCCCCCAGTGCCTGACAGAATGCCTTCCAAACCCGGGAAACAAACTGGGGACCCCGATCTGAGACAATGTCCTGGGGAATGCTGTGAAGCCTAAAAACATGGGACACTAGGAGGTCTGCCGTCTCCAGAGCAGAGGGCAGCTTGGGCAGGGGGACATAATGGACAGACTTGGAGAAATGATCCACAATGGTGAGGATGGTTGTATTACCTTCTGACGGAGGAAGTCCTGTAACGAAATCCACAGCAATATGCGACCAAGGGCGGTTAGGTATGGGTAAAGGGCGTAGGAGGCCAGCTGGAGCACTGTGAGAGGATTTACTGCGGGCACAGACAGAGCAGGCAGAGACAAAAGCCCTGGTGTCAGCAGACAGGGTCGGCCACCAAAACTTCTGCTGGATTAGGGTCAAAGTTCTGTGAAAACCTGGGTGACAGGCAACTTTAGAAGAGTGCCCCCACTGGAGCACTGGAGATCTCACGGAGGAAGATACGAACAGCCGATCGGGAGGACAGGCTGCTGGAGCAGGATGTTCCTGGAGGGCCTCCTGAACGGTCTGCTCGATCTCCCACCTGGCCGCTCCAACCACACAGGAGGTAGGGATGATGGTCTCAACGGAGCTCTCTTCCACAGGGGGTGAAAACTGACGGGAGAGAGCATCTGGCTTGGTGTTCTTTAATCCAGGGCGGTAAGTCAGAGTAAAATTGAATCTTCCAAGGAACAGTTTCCACCGAGCCTGACGGGAGTTCAACCTGTGAGCAGAACGTAAATAGGACAGGTTTTTGTGATCGGTCCAAATGATAAACGGACATACAGAACCCTCCAACCAGTGTCGCCACTCCTGCAGGGCTAGCACAACGGCTAGAAGTTCCCGATTCCCCACATCATAGTTCCTCTCTGCAGGTGTGAGGCGTCGAGAGAAGTAGGCGCAGGGGTGGAGTCTATGATCCTGGGACGAGCGCTGGGAAAGGATTGCCCCGACACCTAGATCTGAGGCATCAACCTCCACCACAAATTGGATTTCTGGATCTGGATGAATGAGGACAGGAGCGCTGGAAAACAAATCTTTTAGTTTACTAAAAGAGGACTCGGCCGCAGGGTACCAGGCAAAAGGCAGTTTGATAGAGGTTAACTGGGTTAGAGGAGCAGCAATATGACTGTAGTTGTTAATGAAACGTCTAGAGAAATTTGCAAATCCGAGGAACCTCTGCAGCTGCTTCCTGGTTGAAGGAACTGGCCAGTCCCGAACTGCTTTCACTTTAGCTGGGTCAGGTTTTAACTGCCCCTTTTCAACGATGAAACCCAGGAATTGAACAGATGACACATGAAATTCACATTTTCTCAGCTTTAACAAACAGTCTGTTCTCGAGGAGTCTCTGGAGCACACATTTGACATGAGAAACATGATCGTCTAAAGACTTTGAAAAAATCAGGATATCATCTAGATAAACAAAGACAAAGTGGTTTAGCATGTCCCTTAAAACATCATTTATAAGGGCCTGGAAGACAGCTGGAGCGTTTGTTAACCCAAAAGGCATGACTGAATACTCAAAATGGCCCAGGTGAGTATTAAATGCTGTTTTCCACTCGTCACCCTCTCTGATGCGAACTAAGTAGTATGCATTTCTAAGGTCAAGTTTAGTAAAGACAACAGCGTCATGCAATGGGCCGAAAGCAGAGTCAATGATCGGGAGAGGATACTTGTTTTTGACGGTAATGTCATTTAGACCTTTAAAGTCAATACAAGGGCGCAGGGACTTGTCTTTTTTGTCCACAAAGAAAAAACCCGCTCCCACAGGTGAGGAAGAAGGACGAATGATGCCAGTGGACAAGGATTCCCCAATATACTTCTCCATGGCTTCTTTCTCTGGCCTGGAGAGGTTGTACAGTCTTTTTGTGGGTAAGGGGGCACCAGGGAGCAGCTCAATAGCGCAGTCATAGGGCCTATGTGGTGGCAGAGAGAGGGCACGATCCTTCCTAAACACAAGTTTAAGGTCATGGTACTCGCTAGGAACAGATGAGATATCAACCTCCTCAGCTGGACTAGGGGAAGAAAATTGAGTTTTAGCTGATCCTAGGCAATGTGAGTGGCAGTGATTACTCCAACCAGTAATGGAAACAGTTGCCCAATCTATCTGGGGATTATGAACCTTTAGCCAGGGTAAACCGAGGACAACAGGTGACAGCGGAGAGGAGATAACAAAAAGTTCTACAGTCTCTTGATGATTATCGGACATGGTCAGCGTAATGGGAGCTGTGCGGTGCGTGACCTCAGCTAATAGTCTGCCATCTAATGCTAACACTTCTTTGGAATTAACCAGTTCAATAGTGGGAATGGACAACTTAGAGATGATGCCAGAGTCAATGAAATTGTCATCAGCACCAGAATCAATGAGGATCTAGAGGGAATATGTGTCCTGTAGCATACCTGGGATTTGAATACGACGACCAGGGGATGAGGAAATGGAAGAATGGCTCACCAGCGTTCCCCTTATGGCTGATGAGCCCGCTCTTTTGGCATCTCGGGACACCCCGCGATGTAATGACCCCCTTGTTCGCAGTAGTTGCACAACCTCAGACGGAACCTGCGTTGGCGCTCTGCTTCAGTCAACTTCATCCGACCGATCTGCATGGGCTCCTCCTGGTGAGGTGTGGGTTGAGATGCTGGCGAGAACGGCAAACGAACACTGGCGGGCTCCGGAGGTGGGCGAGGAACAGCTGGTGACACACAGGAAAGGGGGGAAGGGAAGAAGGCCCTCTGCCTGACTGACCTCTCCCTACGTCTCTCCCTCAACCGGTTATCTAGACAAATAGCCAGACTAATTAACTCCTCTAAGTCGGAAGTCTCGTCCCTAGCGGCTAATTCGTCCTTGATTTCGTCCGCCAAGCCTCTTAAAAACACACTCTGTAAAGCCGCTTGGTCCCAAGTACACTCTGCAGCTAAAATACGGAAATCCAGGGCATATTGGGAAAATGAGTCTCTTCCCTGACGGAGAGAGAGAAGCTGGCTGCCTGCCTCCTTACCCCTAACAGGGTGGTCAAAAACCTTACGTAGCTCCCCGGAGAAAGCATTATAATCTGAACACAGGTAAGGCTTGTTAGAAGAAACTGCCAGCGACCAAGCGGAGGCTCTCTCAGAAAGAAGGCTCATAACAAAAGCTACTCTAGACTGATCAGAGGCATATGTAACTGGCTGCTGACTGAAAACTAACGAGCACTGATGAAGGAATTGGCTGCATGTCCCTGGATTACCTGAATACCTAGCGGGGATGGGAATATGTGGCTCCTGGAGACCTGGACTCAGTGTTGCTGGATGAGCAGACCGTGAAACGGGAGAGGGGGCTGGAGGGAATGGAACAGGATCTTGGGTAAGCCGGGTCGCCACGTCTTCCATGCGGCCGCTCAGCTGAGTCATACCCGTCGTGAGTTGGTCAAGCTTTTCATTCAAGCTTCTCAGGACGGACTCGTGCTGACCCACGAGCGACCCCTGTGAGGACAGGGCCTGCCTAAAAAAATCAGTCTCTGCCGGGTCCATGTTTTTTGGCCAGATAATTCTGTTAGAGCTGGGTCCAAAGTTCAGGACCTACAATGGCAGCGACCAGATGGATTCAGTCTTTTAACAAAGTTAATAAAGGAAAAAAGGAGCAACTAAAAGATAATCCACAAAATGAAGGTGGATCTAATTCACGCTGGTGGCGGCAGCAGGACTCAGGCTGGCTCGAGCAGACACTGGAAAAACAGAGGAGAAAACAAGGTTACTCTTCAACAAAAACAGCAAGAGAAAATCACACTAAGCTAGGCTACTACGACATTCAGCTCTACCGAGTGAGACGGAATTATCTGGTACTGGAGTGTGAACATGACCAGGGTTTTATGGAGGAGTTGATTAGATGATTACAGGTGCTCCTCATTGTGAACCAGCTGAGCCTTCTAACGATCACCACACTGCAAAGGAGAGAGAGAGAAGACATAGGGGAGGAGGAGAAAGCAAAACACCTAAACCATAACAGTTTGGCCATTAAAACGCTTTTTGATTAGATTTCTAGCGAGAAGTGTATATTGTAGTTTTAGAATCCACGTCCAGTCGATATGTAGGATATATAGTTTGATAGATATTACGAAGATGATTCGAGGTATGCGGCAGCCTCCATGTAAAGTTACGGGTTGAAAACAGTATTCCCGGTCTCAACGTTTTCATAATAAAACCAATGATCAAATGAACATTTAATATTTATTACTAAAGGTACAGCCGAATCATCACAGCACACTGAACCTTTTACCACCGCAGATCAGGGACGAGCACAGGTTCGGGCTAATGTTGCCCGGGCAACGGCCCGTTTGGCCTTTTTGGCTGACCTGCCCCTCTGGAGAGAACGAGCTTGTTTTTCTTTTTTCTGTTGTGGCCGAATCAACATGATAAGCCCACAATTAGTATTGTAGCGTCTCGCTTTGTCAACGCGCTTTGTCAACGCGCTTTGTCAGCGCGCTTTGTCAGCGCGCTTTGTCAGCGCGCTTTGTCAGCGCTGTCATCTGTCGGTGCATTAAGACCACCTCAGTGTCGGATTTTGAGTTGTCTCATGGCAGTTAGGGTATAAGGGAAAAACCAGGGGACTTTACTTCCTCTTGATACCGTCGGTTATTTACAAAAAAACACCTAAATATACATGTTATTGTGCTTCTATCTTTCTGTGTCTTTTCATCTGTAAACTCCCTCAATGGGGCCGCTCGCTCTCTTTTCTTGATCGCCCTCTCACGGGTGAACAGTTCAATGTACTGCTTCATTGTAGGATTTCTGCCATGTCTCTACCACTTTAGTTTGACCATCTCTGTTACTAAGTTATGGAATACCAAATAAATAAGTAATTAGATACCTTACCGTTACTGCGCTCATAAAGAATGATAAGAATAAGAATAATGCATATTGAACTGGTTTCATTAATGAATGAGTTTATTTAAGCTAATTAGTTAGAAGCCCTATTTTATCAGAATGTCTGCACAGCAGTTACAATGGTCAAACTACATTAAAACAGGATTGTCCCCATTTTGTCTTTAATAGTTACTAACATTAGATATTTTAATGAGATATGGACCGCAAAACAAAATATGTCCCTGGTTTTCATTTTTAAAATCAAGTCACCGAATGCAAGTAGTCGCCTTAGCTTATTTTGTTATGAGATGTGAATTACTGTTCAATTTAGTTTATGTAATAATCGTTTGGTTTCTTTTACATTAAAAACAAGTTACAATTTTCAAAAGGTCTTGTGTTTTTTTTCGGGGGGAGGCCCTTTTTCCAGTTTAGAGCAATAGCCCCTCCAAATGTCTGTGCACGTCCCTGCCGCAGATGGACCAAAAAAGGGAGCGTTTAAAAAAAAAAAAAAGGGGCGGGTCCACTCAGTGAAACGATCAAAACGAAACATGGAGGAACATAAGTCTGCGTTTAAATCGTGTGTGTGTGTGTGTGTGTGTGTGTGTGTGTGTGTGTGTGTGTGTGTGTGTGTGTGTGTGTGTGTGTGTGTTGTGTGTGTGTGTGTGTGTGTGTGTGTGTGTGTGTGTGTGTGTGTGTGTGTGTGTGTGTGTGTGTGTGTGTGTGTGTGTGTGTGTGTGTGTGTGTGTGTGTGTGTGTGTGTGTGTGTGTGTGTGTGTGGTTAAAACACATCAGCCTGCGGTCGCTCTTAGCTTTTCTAATGATTCTGAAGGTAAACGCAGTGAAGGCGGTGCGTGAAAGGCTGAGTTAACCCTCCCGCTGCCTCCTGGTGCTTCCGAAATTTCATGAATTGAAGGAGGTTTTCCTTCTATAAAACAGCTGTGGGCAGTAGATACTGTGAGTTTCACAGACATGAATACATAGATCAAGGCAGACTGGTGCACACACTCTCCTGTTTTGCCAATCCGGTGGTTAAACAAATATAGCTCTACACCCCTGGCCGAAATGTCCTTAAAATGAAGTTTGAGTTCGACATTTTAATTAATTCATTAATTCATTACCTTTCCAACTCCTCATGCTGGTGACTGTTACAGGTCTATACAGGTTCATGGTACAATGCATTTAAGCTTCAAATCGAGAGACTGAAACTGTATTGTCCTTTACCGTTCTGTTTTAATTTCACAATAAAGTTAATAGTCATATTATGTTTGATATTATTATGTTTTATTAACTACACTACTGGTTTTTTAACCCGCGCCGCCTAGTGGTTAAAGCACGTTATTGAATTTTGTTGTTGAATACGTTTTATTTGATGAAAACATTTCAATATTAAGAGTAGCCTACATACAAAATTGAAAATATCAAGAAGATACTGTAATGATCTCTACAATAAAACAGTTTAGACGTCCAAAGATATTAACAGGAGGATGTGCAAAACAGACAAACTAATAAGGCTTTATTCAAACATTAAAGATTACTTTAAGTTAAGGTTTTCTTTTGAATAAGAAAAAAATGTTGGGGTTATCCACATATAAATATGAAGTCTGACAAAGTACTTAACGTCGAATATATTGCAGTTTATTTTGGCACTTGAAAATCACTTTCCCTGAATTTGAGTCAGGTGTAACTAAAGTCTGATTTAAGGGTTGTTTATATTTCACATCATTAATCAGAATCTGCAAAGTAACTAAAATACATGCAGTGGAGTAAAAATATCAGGTTAACCTCTGAATTGTAGTGGAGTAGAACAAAGTAGTATGCTGCTGTAACAAAAACATTTCCCAACTTGGGACCAATAAAGTATATCTTATCTTATTTTAAGATGATTGATGGCTACTGCCATATTTGCAAAATTTGCTTCTGAACCTTGACAAATGCATGTTTCAGGCTTATCAATGAACAACAGGAGGGGTCACAGACATAAGACCAGCTGTTAAATAAAGCACTTCTGACCTTAGCTGTCATGTGGGTATATTATTTCACCCATTTATTAATTATATGTTTTAAATTTGATAACACCACTGTTCATTGTATCCCCTAGACCTCCAGGGTGTGTACACAGTTTAATACTGGCAACTTCTAATTGTGGGAAATACGAAAACGTCTTATAAAGAGACGTGCCATATAATGTTGCGAAACACACAATAGCCAGCATGTGTAGTTCTGGGGGGGGGGTTTGGAAAGTCTGCCGTGGTTCCATTCCATTTCAAAGAACTGTTGACGCTCAGCGTAACCTTGTCGCACTGCCACTCCAAGTCCAACATCCAATCACAGGGCTTGATGACTCACAGGGTTTGTAAAGCAAGGCGGATGTTGTGGGGATTCTGGGTAGTGTAGTGTCTTCGGAAACTGTAGTGTCTAAACTCCTAAAAAACTATTTGTTTCTCTGAATCTAATCGATCTCCTTCGCATAGAGTTGATCAGGTTGTTGATTGTGGCCTGTGGAATGTTGGTCCACTCCTCTTCAATGGCTGTGCGAAGTTGCTGGATATTGGCAGGAACTGGAACACGCTGTCATATACGCCGATCCAGAGCATCCCAAACATGCTCAATGGGTGACATGTTAGGGTTAGGGTTTAACCCTAGGGTTTTCGGACCCCCCCAGACCCCCCCAATAAAGCAAAACTGCACGTTTCAGAGTGGCCTTTTATTGTGGCCAGCCTAAGGCACACCTGTGCAATAATCATGCTGTCTAATCAGCATCTGTGAGGTGGGATGGATTATCTCGGCAAAGGAGAAGTGCTCACTATCACAGATTTTTTCAGATTTGTGAACAATATTTGAGAGAAATGCTTATTTTGTTTATATAGAAAATGTTTTAGATCTTTGAGTTCATCTCATGAAAAATGGGAGCAAAAACAAAAGTGTTGCATTTATATATTTTTTCAGTGTAGTACTACTAAATAACCGGAAACAGACGTAGGCCTATAAGGGACATTTCGAGCTTCATTGCGATACACACCCACTGAACTGAATGCAGCGTAAACATGACGTGTTGCTATAGCAACGACTTTTGTCTACTGCGGTTCCTTATAGATAGAGAGATAGATTGAGAGAGAGCGAGATAGATAGATAGATTGATTGATAGATAGATAGACAGAGATAGACAGATAGATAGTTATCAATAGATAGATAGATAGATAGTTATAGATAGATAGAGAGAGAGAGATAGAGAGATTTGTACCTAAACAAAATACAAGTCTAACACCAAGCGTTTAAATCAGCACTGGTAGCGACATTTTATACTTCATGCTATCGGCACAAACTATATCATATGAAAAGCTGAGAGTCCACAGATTCTATAGGTATAAATGTCATCCCTGTGCAATCAAAACTCACTGTTCTGTATGATAAATGAAAGAACATTGTACCTTGAAAATCTATAGCGGGTCAATTTGACCCGTTGGTGGTTTTAGGTATACAGCGAACTCTGGCGGTTCTAGTGTTAAGCTCGGTGATTGGATTGTTTAGCCGCAATGCATGTTGGGATATGGTGTTTATGCGATATGAAATCCGAAAAACATTTAAAAAGAAGGAAATAATACTTTATTCCGAGTGTGCTTGCTTTTCTCTTTGAAAGTCATCACTTAACGGCATTGTAATACACGGTTCGGATGCATTAAATATTACACATCTGCCGTAGTTCTTTATTTATAGAGCCCTGATGAGAAGACTTCTAGACAAACTGGAAGAAATTCCGCCGAAACTGAATACGTGACGTGAATCATAAATATATCAGCAATTCAACAACATATTCAATTTCTCTTCACACAATACGTCTCCTCGGAGTATCAATACTAATTCGGCTGACTTTTATATTTAATCCAATTGGTAGATAGGTTATATTTACACCATAACGGTTCACATCTGATAGAAAAGGACTTGTAGTTTTTAAAGATATTACTGATTTTCTTTGAATATAAGAAAGTAAATACTGAGTTGAAAGAATAGTCAGGGGTTTTGGGTGATGGAAGACACATCTATGGATTCAGAATTTCAATAGCTTACCATTAAATGACGGATATACCTTTCTGTCTGTGATGTTTTACAAATCACATATTAACGTGTAGAAGTAAAACATGTGAAATAATATAGCAATATCCTTTAAAATGATGTGAAAACATGAATAAAACTACACATCTTCAGATGTTATACATACATAAGTGTCCTACACTAATAATAAAAAGTTATCATGGCATTGTATGCGGTGTGTACCTTGTGTAAAAAGCACGTTATTGAATAATCTTTTTAATATGTTATATTTGATGAAAAAAATATTAAGAGTACATACAAAATAAAGGGAAAGTAGAAGGTCAATGATAGAATATAAAAAATCAAGAAGATACTGTAAGTGATCTCTACAATAAAATAGTTTAGTGCCGGATGTACAAAGATATTAATAGGAGGATGTGCAAAACAGATGGTCCCGTTTTAGATGTGGTTTCATTTCAAAGTGCTGTTTGACGCTCTGCGTAAGCTTGGCGCACTGCCACTCCAACATCCAATCCCAGAGCTTGAAGATTAATCACAGGGTTTGTCAAGCAACGGGACTGTAGTCCCAAACGATAGCTGAGGATTATGGGTAGTGTAGTGTCTTCGGCCATCCTAAACTCTGAAATGTTTTTCGGATTTCATATCGCATTAACACCATATCCCAACATGCATTGCGGCTAAAACATCAAATCACCGAGCTTGATCCATAGCTGAGGATCTTGGGTAATCAGTTCAGTGGGTGTGTACATCCATGGTGTGTACATGTGGTGTGTATCACAATGATGCTCGAAATTTCCCTTATAGGCCTACATCTGTTTCTGGTTATTTTATTTTGAAATTCAGTTCCTGACGGACGCCAAAAAAGCCCGAGATTATAACAATGTATTATTTAGAAAAGAATAACAAATTAGAATAAGATGAGACCGGATTGAACATTCAAAGGGCTATAGTACAGTTCCCGATAACTTGCACGCAATTACAAGCAATACCCATCCAGACAAAAACATAGTAAATGTGGTCACATGTGCCCATTTAAATTGCACCTATTAACACGCTTGAGCTTGAAAAGAGAGTCAATGAGCCAGTGTAATCATCAGTGCAACAAAGCCCCCAGGCGCAGTGTGCTGCTGTTAATGGCTGCTAAACCTAAGAGCATCTAGTCAACATCCAAGGCCCTTTTAGAGCCTTTAAGTGTCCAACACTGACACAAACACACACTTACACACACTTACACACACACACACACACACACACACACACACACACACACACACACACACACACACACACACACACACACACACACACACACACACACACACACACACACACACACACACACACTGTTTAGGGTAATACCACATGACATTCCACTAAATGCCTCCCAGACAATCCCCCCTCGCCAGCTTTCTAGCGTTTTTATTGGTTGTTATGGAGAGAGACCAGGGTCACCGTGGTAACCACATGCTCGGCTGGATGCAGGACCTCATCTGGCTGCGTATAGGCGTCTGTGGGCCATGCCTGTGAGGAAGCTGCCCCAGATCTCAGTTGACATTTGGTAGCATTCAGTGTCTGTGTGTCTGAGTTAGTGTAGAGTAGATGTGTGTGTGGTGGGGGAGGGGTGTGTGACTCTTGTCTAATATGAATATATTTCCTGTTTTATGATTTTTATGCAATGAGAACATTTGGATGTATCCGTTAATCATTTTTTTGGGTCTTTCATTGTATCTAAAGATGCATCTGCAGACTTGTGGGGGGATGAAGAGTCTGGGTTAAATATTGATTTGCCTCATCCAAACGCAGTGCCCTCTTTCCAATGGAATTTATTTTTTCCGTCTCTTCATCTTGTAATTTTTTCCCACAGAATTGTTGGTTCGTTCATCACAATTTAAAAAGGCTTAGTTTCTCTCAGTCTATGCATGTGCTTATGTAAGCCAAGAAGATGGAGAGTGAGACAGAAAGAAGACAAAACAATGTGAGAAAGACTGAAAGCGATTAACAGGATTATACTGACTGTTGCTCAAGCCTTCCAAATCACTGTCTTCACTGATAAATATATCCAATAACGAAATCAATTAAAGCCTAAGCAGCTGCAGGACAATCGTCTGCAGCCGATCAGTACCTTTGTTTTACTCCGGTTGAAAGATTATCCATCAACATCTCTGAGATGGTCAAAAGTTAGTGGATAAACAAAGTTGCACAAAAATGTAATTTAAAGACCGTCTTGGAGATGCCCTGAAACATTTGCAGTATTATTAACTAGGTGTCGATGGCAACATTTCCAGTAAAGATCCCAAACCCTTCACAGTTAGTATCGTTTTTTTCCATTACCCACCATTCAGTGTTGCCAGAGAAGAGAGGCAGAGGTAAATCATTTGCAGGATTTTTTCCCGCTCTCTGCTAGCGTTGCGAGAAAAGGAAAGAGGCCCTATTAGGCTTTTTAGGGTTTTTGTGCATGTCAATGGTATAAAATCCCAAGAATCCTCTCACACACACTCCCCGCCCCCGACCGAAATGCCTCTATTGGACTCCTTTATTACTTTCGTAACATAGTGACAGCATTATGTAACACTCACGCTTCTATTGGCTAGCGCTCCAATAGAATGTACCTGATACGCTAAGGGGCGGGACATCTATAAGTAGTTGACCAATCACAGCGGAGCCGGCCAGCTAACCAATCAGAGCAGACTGGGCTCTGGTTTCAGACAGAGGGTGAAAAGAGGTGCTGCAGCACAGGCAGTATGAGAAAAATAAAGAGCTTTGTGAACACTAAAGCATGGAGACATGTGCCAGTAGAGACACAACATACTAATATGAACCTGGAAATGAGCAGAATATATCCTCTTTAATGCTATTGCTGACAAAAAAAAAAAAAGAGTAATGGCAACTGACAAGGAAACTTGGAAGTCTGATCCACAAATACACCCCCACGTAACGCTAAAGATAAATAACCAGAGATCACAGAAATGGTTTAAATCACAGTTTAATGGTGGAGTTAGGTTCAGAAACAATCATATTTTTTGTTTATCTTCTTCGCTAGCTGTATATTATGTGTAGGCTAAAAACTGAATCTGGTGTTCATATAGACATCCCTGGCTCTGTAAATGGGAAACAAACAGAATGGCTCAGACCAAGGCACAGGGGCGGATCTAGAAAAATATTCATGGGGTGGCAAGAGGGTGGCAGGAGATTTTGAGGGGTGGCATCCCCTGGCAGAAGTATATGCTGATTTAATCGCAGTCATGTCAATTAATGTTAACTTGGAAAGCCACAATATTTATTTTAACTCAATAACATTTGGTGACATTATTGTGGCACATCAGTAAAGCCTTAAATATAAATACATAAGGTGGCAGACTTAATTTAATTAATTTTAACTGAACAATAACTGAATGAGTTTGTTTCACTCTTAGACCAGCATGGGTACCAAATCTATGCAGACTGCTGCAATAAGTATATTAATTAACTGTCTTGTCGATTTTTGTCTAAATTAGTATGATACTATTAACAATCATATTATTCCTATCAGCTGTCAATCACTGTTATGATTCACATATTCAGTGTTATTATTAAATAAACTATATTTTTTGGAGGAGTTAATGATGAATGTTCCTCAAGATGCTTGCTCACCCTCCTTCAAAATTTGAAAGACAAGTAATTACTATCATATATCAAAAGAATCAAAGGAACAGTTCAGCGCCCATAAAGAAACATTTTTTTTACACACGTAAGGTCATCATCTTAACAGTTTATTATGCTCATCGAGTCATCCGTGAGCAGAGCATCAAGTTGGCATGCCTATAACAGCTGAATGTGGCAATGACCATCTTGTTCAGCAAAACGCGTCACAAACTTATTAAGATTTAAAGCTATGGTGCATTTTGATTCAATGCTGAGTACAGCCTGAAGAACATATCGAGGATTAAAAAACTAATGTCACAACAGGACTTAGAAAAGCTTGTCCATGCTTTTATCTTTAGTAGACTGGACTACTGCAATAGTGTATTCACAGGGCTGACAAAAAAATCCATCAGAAAGCTGCAGCTGATTCAGAACGCAGCTGCACGTGTCCTCACTAATATACTAATATACAGTCTATGGTCCTCACTAACATTAAAAGAGTGGATCACATCAGTCCGGTTCTGAAATATTTACATTGGCTTCCAGTCGGCCAAAGAATTGATTTTAAAGTACTATTGCTAGTTTTTAAATCAATAAATGGCTTAGGGCCAAAGTATATTGTTGAACTCCTGCATAATTACGAGCCATCAAGGTGCCTCAGGTCTTCTGGGACGGCTGCTATCGGTTCCGAGAGTAAAAACAAAACATTGAGAGGCAGCATTTAGCTTTTATGCCCCGACAATCTGAAATGCTTACTATTTTTAAATCGAGACTAAAAACCGCTAAAAACATATCTCGTTGGCTGCTTTTAATTTAGCTGCTCATATTCACACTACAGTAGGCCTATGCCTTTTAAACATGTATTGTATACCTGTGGTGTTTATTTTTATTATTTTATTATCTTTGCTTTGTAATGGCTGTTGTAAAATGCCATTATATGTGTTTTTACTGTATGTATTCCTAAAAAGTCTTTTAATTAGTTTTGTAAAGCACTTTGAATTGTCGCGTACAGAAAAGTGCTATATAAATAAACTTGCCTTGCCTTGCCTTGCAGCCAAACTTGACAGGCTCTTCTCTGTCATTGTTGACCGAAAATACCTCATTCCTTCCGTCTACTTGGATCCGAAATGCTTCTCGTTTTGCGCTGTCCCCTGTTCAAATGAAATCGCCGCCATTCACATTTCCAGGCTCGCGCCAGGGCCGGGGGAGGGGTTACAAGTGCTGCATTCACTTGCACTCGGACAGAGATTTTCTCTCATAAATGTCTGATGAGCCACAACTTTTCTTTCAAAACAAAGCTGCCAACTGGGGTGGCAGCTGGGGTGGCAAGGCATTTTTCTGAGGTGGCAGCTGCCACCCCGTGCCACCCCGTAGAACCGCCACTGCCAAGGCATACAACAGTATTCCCGCCAGGACAGAGGAAAACTGGATGTACAAAGAGAAAGGCATTAGGGGTGAGAGAGGCGATAAATCGGAGCATTTTGAGGTGTTGAGATTAATTATCAAAAGTAATTTCTCAAGAAATAAAACCACCTTTTAACTGAACAGCAGAGAGAAGACTGTAGACATGAAGTTGTTTCCAAAAATCCTTAATCTTAAAAATCCTTAAACCAAGTCCTATGTTAAAGTTGTTTCAGAAGGATTAAATGCAGAAGACAAAGAGGCTCTGTGGAAGAATCCTAACAGTTCCTCGTTTTCTTTACGACATTTCAGCCACAGGGATTCATCAGACGACCGAAGGATATCAGGGAAAGTATACAGAGATGTCATGAGGGCGGTCAGAGGACTGACCTCAGCCCTCTGATGACAACCAAGGGTCTGTGCTTTGATCTCAAGCGCATAAAGTCCCATCTTCATTCTTTACATTGACGTCATTAGGAAATAGCCATGTAATTTCACCTCACTGATTACTGACCTTCCTGTGTGAGTGGAGTAATTTGAATCACAAGATGGATGTCCCCTAATACCTAGGATAATCCCTTGACCTGCGAGAAATTATTTACTAAAGGTTATTTAATTTGTATTTATCTTTTACTGCAGGTGCATGTCATACCATTTATTATCACTTCATTTATTAATCAAGCTTATTTAGTTATATAGAACTTTACACCGCTGGCTATATAAAATGTTTCCTCATTATAGGAAGAATATCATAAAGAATATAAATTAAAGATAATAGTTGACAATATATTTATTTATTTGCTAAAAAGCCATTCAATTTTTCTTCAGCTTGTATTTCTTCAGCTCTTTCACACAATGTAATTAATTTATTGTAATCCCTTTATTGTCTCTTATTCTTTTTCCCATTTATTTACACATATATTTGTTTCTGAATATACTGTGCATGTGCGTCATTTAGAAGACATTTACCAACACCAAAAATGGTTTGCTAAAAGCGCTGCATAAACAAAATGCTGCAAACACAAAACGCTTAAAGAAGCTAAAAACCAAACGGAAACGGGGACACTAAAAAGTGACGCACACAGCTGGGACCGGAGCACTTGTTGACGTTCGGGGATCATAAAGTTGTCCAACTGTCACTGTGGGCAGAGATAGTATGAAGGTACTGCAGATATGGTGCAAAATGCGAGAGCGTGTAAAACCTGATGTGAGCACTTGCAGAAAATAAATCTGAGCTTGTGTGCATACATTTACACTTGTATAAAATATCCATGTATCTGTGAACCAAATTTGAAGTCACAGAAGAAAAAAAAGTGTTGTAGCTTGTAGAAAAAAAAGGAACTTCTTAGTGATGAAATGTTCACTTGCAGAAAAATATATTTTTAAAATATATTTTCCATTACAACTGCAACTTGGTTATTACAACCTCTCAAATCAGTCATTACAACTTCACAAATCTGCTCTGTGGCAGTATAAATCGACAAATCTGCGGCCGTGACTTTTGCTACACTTCTTGAGATGAATGTGTCGCTAAAGTAATTTTCACCTGTAGATATGGGGGAGAGAAGGGGGTTAGAGCGAAGGGTCGGAGCTTTCAGAACGACGAGGCGCAAGATCGGGTCAGTCACACAGCCATGTCAGGTCGAACCGGATGACTGCGGTGCCCTGCATGTTGCCCCTTTCACACAAACGTAGTTCCAGGGCCGGTACGAGCTTGTGCCTGATAAGCGCCGTTTTTTCCTGTTCAGGCCGCAGCGGAGACGGCTCTTTTCCCCAAAAAACGGGATTCTTACCAACCTCGAAAAAAGTATCGGCCTAGGCTAGAACCGCATACGTCGGAGGGGGGCGAAATTAACCTGAACTAACAGTTTGTGGAGAGTAGCCTACGGCAAATAAAAGTTGAACAAGCAGTAGCGCTGAGCAAAGTGACTAGAACGCAACCACACACTTGTAAAAAAAAACACACTTTATAAAGTCAGGCATCACTAACCAGTAACCAGGCTTCATGTGATTCTGTTTATTTGACCATCCATTCGCTGTTATTGATCATTGTGGAGGGGGCAGACGTTTTGTTTTGTATAGCAGCTATCAGATGGAATCAATACAGGTTACATGTCCGACTATCACAAGTAGAATCATTATGAAAAATACTGCGGTAAAATTTGCCTGTAGAAAACGGCTTATGCCACAAGTTATAGCAACAAGCTACAAGTAGCCTAGTCGATATAGTCAGTTTAGCTTAGGTTGCTATGCTAACATCACCCATTTTATACCAGAGAAACTTTCATAACAGCGTTGATGCCAAAAAGCGTCAATTCATACTGAAACACATTCACTTATGGGGAATTGGGGATATTTATCAGCTGCTTGTGTGACAGTCAAACAGTGAATACTTTACAGCGGTCGCTGCTGTGAGTTAACGGGAGAATAACCTCCAGTGGACGAGCAGCACTGCAGCGGTCGGTAAATGCCGCTGTAACACATTAATAAACAATGAACCACGGCACTCTGGAGAAAAGTACAAGGTTGGAGAAATAGTTATTTTATTTAATCTGGCTTCGTATGATTAAAAGTAACACGATCATCGACCCGACGCAGTCCCCCATTGTTGTTGTTGTGAGCGAAGCACGGAGCTAGAACGGGAGCTGCTTTGGTGTGAAAGGGGCAACAGTAGTCACTTGTGAGTGACTGACCCGAGCTTGCGACTTGTCGCTCTGATAGCTCCGCTCCTTCGCTCCAACCCACCTTCCTCCCCCCACATCTACAGGTGAACATTACTTTAGCAACACATTCATCTCAAGAAGTGTAGCAAAAGTCAGTAATGACTGATTTGAGAGGTTGTAATGACTGATTTGAGAGGTTGTAATGACTGATTTGAGAGGTTGTAATAATCAAGTTGCAGTTGTAATGGAAAATATATTTATAAAAAAATGTTTTTGCAAGTGAACATTTCATCACTAAGTTCATTTTTTTTCTACAAGCTGCAAAACTTTTTTTTCTTCTGTGACTTCAAATTTGGTTCACAGATACGTGGATATTTTATACAAGTGTAAATGTACGCACACAAGCTCAGATTTATTTTCTGCAAGTGCTCACATCAGGTTTTACACGCTCTCGCATTTTGCACTGTGAGACTGACCGTTGAGCGGCCCGACCAAGCAAGGGGGCAGAGGCAGAACGTCCAAAATACAACCCGGTGTAGGCATTTATTACTCACGGGCACATGACACAGCCTCAATCTCGCTGTTCACGTGAGCACAGTCACCAGCCACAAGGATCTCACACACCCTACCTGTCCACTGACAGGGAAAACAGAGCCTAAATACCAGAGGTGGGGACTTGAGTCACATGAGTTGACTCGAGTCAGACTCGAGTCGCATATTTTTTGACTTGAGACTTGCTTGACTAACATTGATAAAAGACTTGACTTGACTTTGACTTGGTATTCATGACTTGAGACTTGACTTAAGCTTGAGATGGATGACTTGAAAGGATTTGACTGTTTAAAATTAAATATTTGCGTTTGTTTTTGTAGTGAGATATTACGTTTAATTTGTTCGAAAAACGTGATTATAGCGCCATGTGCGTAAACCTGGCAACCCACTAGAAGGCAGGAGTCTCAGTTAACATGGCAGCGGCTAGCTTTACTCCAAAAATAGTGACGTTTGGATTCAAGGATCATTTTGTCGATGACGGTGATAAGAAGAGAACAGCGGTATGCAGGGTCTGCAGCATAACGATCATGACACGACCACCACAACATCCAACTTCATTCGTCACTACAAAAAAAACCACAGAGAAAGGTGCGTGCATGTGTTGTTAGCTAGAAAGCTAACGTTAAGTTTAAGCTACGTTAGACTTGGTTTCAAATCGATTAAGCATTGCAATAAGAGGACAAAACGTTAAATTAACAATAGAACCTCCAAGGGATTCATTTTGACTAACTCTGATACTGACGGGCTGTCGGAACGAGAGAGAGCAAAAGAGATACCTCGTTTATTTTCCCTGTGTTATTATCAGAAGTTACTGTAAACTTTTGAATAATGTAGTTCATCTACCTTTAGTAGTTTGTTTAAATGTTTTAATTATGTTGTTTTTGTTTGTAGAAGTGCATCATTCTTTGATTTATTGTAAAATGAATCTGAACTGTTCGGATGATAAACTGAAGCAATTTCTAAATTAACCCAATTAACTGAGTTTTAAATCGTCCTGCTTAGTTTATTAGGAAATTATGAGGAGGAAAAAATTAAATGGTTTGAAAATGATATCTATGTAGGTGCTGACGCTGTTTGCGGTTCTAGTGTTAACATACATTTAAATTAAATATGTGTAATGGCAAATGCCATATATGATTTCTTACCTGGAATTGTCTGCAGTTCTAGGGTAAATATGAATCTAATATGATTGTCATCGGTCTAAATTAGATTTCAAATGATTAACTGTGTATGTAATGAAGATCATAGTGTGAGTTGAATCTATTCATAACCACTGTCTTTTAACTGATTTCAATGTGGAAACTGGGCTTATTCATCAGAATTGTGTATGACTTGCTTGACCTGAGCAATGACTTGACTTGACTTGCTTGACACTCACCACAGTGACTTGGGACTTGCTTGATACTTGTCGGTCAAGGTTTGAGACTTGCTCATGACTTGCACATGTAGGACTTAATCCCACCTCTGCTAAATATATACACACACACACACACACACACACACACACACACACACACACTAATCAACCCAACAAGACACAGGTGAGGGGGGAGGAGACAACACAGGGCACCAGGTGCACACAATCAACAGCAACAGACATGGGGAAAGGGAACACTTTTCAAAATAAAACACATGTGCAATATACAAAGCCCGAAGCCGTCAGTCGACAGTGACGAAGCCATCTTCGTCACATGCACCATATCTACCTTCATAGATAGTCTATGTTGTATACTTTCATTGTGTTTTGTCAGTATATTTGAAATGACTAAATTAGCTACGTTAGCTAGCTAGCTTATAACAGATTTCCAATATTATCTGAAGGAATCATGCGATCACATAGTTAAAATAAGCCAATAAATCGTACATTTTAGGAAACTGGCCAACTGTATAATCCCCAAACTGTTGTATTTTTAGCATTTTGGAACGTTTTTTTAATTGCAACGTTTAGTTTATGCAGCGCTTTTAGTAAACGCTGCCCATGTTTCGTCACATTGGGGAATGTTTTCAGGATGCTGTGCATGCCGTCTTTTAAACTGTGCATTTCTCCTAATGAAAATGTTTTTGACCTTTTTGGCGCATTTGCAACATGTCAGCCACCATATTTAAGTATATTTATGTTGCATTGTGTCACGGTTTGTGAAACAAGCAGGATCCAAATGCAGATATAAACTGAAACTTCCTTTATTTCAAGGCCATGATATCTCTATACAATGACAAACAGAACACTCACCGCAGAACTAGTCAGGGAACAAGACGAACCGACCAAGACAGACAGACAACCCAGAACTTAAATACACACAAGACTCAATCACACAACAAGACACAGGTGAGGAGGGAGGAGAAAACACAGGGGCCCAGGTGAACATAATCAGACCATTAGACACACCAGGGAAACTAATGACAAGAGGAAAAACACAGGGAAAAGGACCAGACAATAACCCAAAGGAAAACATGACATGGAAAACAGCAAAAACACCCAAACCTACAAAACTATAAACGTGACATAACATGAGAATCGTGACATAACCCCCCCCCCCCTCAAGGGACGGATTCCAGACGTCCCAAAAAAAACAAAAATCCAGCAGGGTGGGTGGAGGGGGTCTGGAGGACGGGTGGAGGGCGGACGGCCCGGGGGCAAGGCAGAGTTCAAAAAAGGGGAATTCGGGCGGACGGCCCGGGGGCAAGGCAGAGTTCAAAAAGGGGAATTCGGGCGGACGGCCCGGGGGCAAGGCAGAGTTCAAAAATCGGAATTCGGGCGGACGGCCAGGGGGCAAGGCAGAGTCCGAGGAGGGGTGAAGACCAGACAGCTCTGGAGGCCGGTCAGGAGCTGGTGTCGGCAAGATCCCCCATGGAAGAGGACACAGGACCGGCAGGACCCCCGGCAGGCGAGCAGTCGGAGGAATCCCCAACGCGACAGGACATGGAGTTGGCAGGACCCCCAGCGGAAGAGTAGTCGGCGGGACCTCCAACGTGACAAGACATGGGGTTGGCAGAACCCCCGGCAGAAGAGTAGTCTGCGGGACCTCCAACGGCACAGGACATGGGGTTGGCAGGACCCTCGGCAGAATAGCAGTCTGCGGGACCTCCAACGGGACACGGCATGGAGTTGGCAGGCCCCCCGGCAGAAGAGTAGTCTGCGGGACCTCCAACGGCACAGGACATGGGGTTGGCAGGACCCCCGGCAGAAGAGTAGTCTGCGGGACCTCCAACGGGACACAACATGGAGTTGGCAGGCCCCCCGGCAGAAGAGTAGTCTGCGGGACCTCCAACAGCTCAGGACATGGGGTTGGCAGGACCCCCGGCAGAAGAGTAGTCTGCGGGACCTCCAACGGGAACAGACATGGAGTTGGCAGGACCCCCGGCAGAAGAGTAGTCTGCGGGACCTCCAACGTGACAAGACATGGAGTTGGCAGGACCCCCGGCAGAAGAGTAGTCTGCGGGACCTCCAACGGCACAGGACATGGGGTTGGCAGGACCCTCGGCAGAAGAGCCGTCTGCGGGACCTCCAACGGTTCAGGACATGGGGTTGGCAGGACCCCCGGCAGAAGAGTAGTCTGCGGGACCTCCAACGACAGTTGAGTGGGTTGGTTCGCCAACAGAACACGGGGAGCTGGCGTCGGAACTACAGCCAACCGGAGACGAGGTGCTGGAGTCGGCCGGTACGCCGACAGGACTCGGGGAGCTGGCGTCGGACGGACAGCCAACCGGAGACGAGGTGCTGGAGTCAGCCGGTAGGCCGACAGGACTCGGGGAGCTGGCGTCGGACAGACAGCCAACCGGAAACGAGGTGCTGGAGTCGGCCGGTACGCCGACAGGACTAGAGGAGCTGGCGTCGGCCGATGAGTCAGCAGGTGACGAGGAGCTGGAGTCGGGACCATGGTTACTGGAGCCGGCACTGAAGCCGGGACCATGGCTGTAAGGTCCGGTTCTGGAGCCGGAAACATGGCTGTGTGGGCCGGCTCTGGAGCCGGGACCATGGCTGTAAGGTCCGGTTCTGGAGCCAGAAACATGGCTGTGTGGGCCGGCACTGGAGCCGGAAACATGGCTGTGTGGGCCGGCACTGGAGCCGGAAACATGGCTGTAAGGTCCGGTTCTGGAGCCGGAAACATGGCTGTAAGGTTCGGTTCTGGAGCCGGAAACATGGCTGTGTGGGCCGGCTCTGGAGCCGGAAACATGGCTGTAAGGTCCAGTTCTGGAGCCGGAAACATGGCTGTAAGGTCCGGTTCTGGGGCCGGAAACATGGCTGTAAGGTCCGGTTCTGGAGCCGGAAACATGGCTGTAAGGTCCGGTTCTGGGGCCGGAACCATGGCTCTTGGGGCTTGAGCTGCTAGCTTGGCCTTGCGACTCCTCCTCTTAGCAGCCGCCTGAATACTCCGTGGACCTCCATAAGCCAGACGAGTTCCAGAATATGACTCCTGGACAGGAGCAGGAACTGGGGCAGAAGCATGGGTTGACTGCAGACGGAACCCACCAAGGCGTATGGTGCCAGGTTGGGAATTGGGAGGCCGGGAGCTAGTATGCCTGGGGCTAGCAGGCCGGGAATCACACACAGGGAGGATCTTTGAAATCCAGCCAGGTAAGAACTTCACCATACCTGGTTTCTCTCTAGCCATCTGGCGCGCCTCCGACAACACAGCCTCCCGCTGCTGAACTCCGGGTGCTCTCTTCCATCTATCCGAGCAGTTAGCCAAAAAAAAGGAAAAATGTAATAATTCCGACTCGAACGGATCTGCTGGGCCCATTTCTTGGTCGGTTCGTACTGTCACGGTTTGTGAAACAAGCAGGACCCAAATGCAGATATAAACTGAAACTTCCTTTATTTCAAGGCTATGATATCTCTATACAATGACAAACAGAACACTCACCGCAGAACTAGTCAGGGAACAAGACGAACCGACCAAGACAGACAGACAACCCAGAACTTAAATACACACAAGACTCAATCACACAACAAGACACAGGTGAGGAGGGAGGAGAAAACACAGGGGCCCAGGTGAACATAATCAGACCATTAGACACACCAGGGAAACTAATGACAAGAGGACAAACGCAGGGAAAAGGACCAGACAATAACCCAAAGGAAAACATGACATGGAAAACAGCAAAAACACCCAAACCTACAAAACTATAAACGTGACATAACATGAGAATCGTGACACATTGTTGGAGGCGCGTGGTACTTCAGATTGTCATTGCCAAAACTACACTGTAGCTATTGTACATATGACAATAAAGAGTTTGAAGCTAGAACCCATGTGTTCAGTCAGAACCAGGAGTAACATAGAGTTTTATTTAAGCCCTTCACTTTTCACCCAAATCCAAATCAGTTTAGGAGGGGGGAAGCAGGCCAAAGTTGTGTTGCAGACACTCTGTGTGTGTTACAGAGTCACCAGCGCAGAGAAAGCGATACCCGGCCTGTTTGAGGAGATAACGTGGAGACAGAGGCACGGCCCCAATCTCACATGAAAGGGGTTTTTGGAGACTGAGTCGGGCTGCTTTTCCCCTGGAGTCCCTCCACTCTCTCACACACACACACACACACACACACACACACACACACACACACACACACACACACACACACACACACACACACACACACACACACACACACACACACACACACACACACACACACACACACACACACACACACACACACACACACACACACACACACACACCAATACACATCTCATCCCTGTCGTTCACTTTCTTTAACACACATGTAGCTCCTGGCTGCCTCCTCCTCCTCTCTGTGATTCTCACAAAGACAAAACAAGTCCTTGGATCTTGTGACAGCGATGCTGCCGTGCTATCTTAGTATGTTTTCCTCTGTCTGGTCTTTTAACTCCTGCTGTCTCAAACTGTCTATCATCCATCACCCACTTCTTTCTCCTGTTATCACCTCTCAAACATAAAAACACACTTGTCTCATGCTTTTGATTCGACAATTGCATGGCAGATCCCATGTTGTCTCTGTGTCATTCAGAATAATTTAACAACATTTATTTTCTAAATGCATCCATAAAACAACTCTGATTCTCTCTTGTTTTTGTTTTATCAAGCCGTCGACTTGCTGCTCCACCTTCCCTTTTCCTCATCCCCGTTTCCTCTGTTGCGGTTTCCTCCCAGACTTCCAGAAATCAGCCTTATCAAACAGGAAGTGGAGCAGAGTGTGGCTTCCTGTCCCATATACCCAGGGCAACATAACGGTGCCAATGTAAAAAAGAAAAGTCAGACTGTTTATCAAATATTCAGCAGAACAGCCAAGAGCTCACTACAGCACAACATCAATTTTTAATTGAGGCCCTCAAGATGTCCTTTACTGTTTTTCTTGTATCATGTTTGTGTGTGTATGTGCATGTGTGGCTTTATATGCACATCACATGTATTACCAGTTATAATAATTTGCTCCACAAATGAGGTGATGTTTCTGTTTAGGTTTGTGTGTCTAAAATGAGCAGGAATATGGAAGAACTACTTTCCTGATTTCCATGAAACTTCGTGGAAAGATGTAGCATGAGCCAAGAAACCCATACGAATCCCGGGAGAATATGTGAATTACGTTTTCACATTTGTTAACATTATGAGCATTTGTGCTACATTCGTGCAGTGACGGATTACAAAGAAAAGTCGAGTGGCCTGTGTTCATCGTCCATAACATACGCCTGCCCATACCATAACCCCACCACCACCATGGGCCACTCGATTCACAACATTACCCTAACCCTAACCCTCAAACCAGATACTTACTGGTTTTCGGACCCCCCCAGACCCCCCCAATAAAGCAAAAATGCACGTTTCAGAGTGGCCTTTTATTGTGGCCAGCCTAAGGCACACCTGTGCAATAATCATGCTGTCTAATCATCATCTTGATATGCCACACCTGTGAGGTGGGATGGATTATCTCGGCAAAGGAGAAATACTCACTATCACAGATTTTTTCAGATTTGTGAACAATATTTGAGAGAAATGGTTATTTTGTGTATGTAGAAAATGTTTTAGATCTTTGAGTTCATCTCATGAAAAATGGGAGCAAAAACAAAAGTTTTGCGTTTATATTTTTGTTCAGTGTATAAGCTTTATCAAAAAGGAAGGTCTTAAGCACACTCTTAAAAACGGATAGGGTGTCTGCCGCCCGAACACAAACTGGAAGCTGATTCCACAATTTCCCACAAAATTCCACAAAGAAAAGGCTCTGGCTCCCATTGTACTTTTAGAGACTCTAGGAACAACCAACAACCCTGCATTCTTGGAACGCAATGCCCTAGTAGGACAGTAGGGTATAATGAGTTCTTTAAGGTAAGATGGCGCCTGCCCATTATCTTCTCTTCTCTATCTATTCACAGGCAGACGGCCTTGGGAAAGCTGTTTCTACCAGTATGATAAGGCAGGCCCTTTCTTTGTGCTCAGGCTTTAACCACAGCTGTGATCAGATACTGTATGACTATGAAACCATCTTGTCTTCAGACAATAACAGGAAAGAGTTTGACCCTGCCAGAGACAGGACTGGCAGCATTTTGCGATAGAATGTTGATTATGCTCTTAGGAGTGGATTAGTGTCAGGGACAGGGAAAGAGGACTTCAGAGTTGTCAATACGATGTCTCAGCAAATGTCTTTGTCCATTCTCAGACAGTATCTTTCAATAAATCTTCAGTTTCTGACATATTTTCAAAGCTGCTTAGTATACTTGTGTTTCCAGTTCTTTGCTTGAAGAAGTTCATCACAATAGTCACCATGATCTGAACAGAAAATAAAAAATGTGTTCAGTACTTGAAATATAAAGTAACTTGTTTTCATTTATTTTAAACTATTCTATGAATGTTTAGAAAGCTTATAGTTTATGTTTGTGTTAAAGGGGCCTTATTATGCTTTTTGGGGTTTTCCCTTTTCCCTTTCCTGGTCTGCAAAGGCTAAACTATCTGTGTTCCCTCCAGAGGGAGTTTCTCTCCCACACAGCCTGTAAAACTGCAACACATTGTATGTGAGGCTAAGAGGCGGGACATCTCTAAGCGGTTGACCAATCACAACAGAGCTGGCCAGCTAACCAATCAGAGCAGACTGGGCTCTGGTTTCAGACAGAGGGTGAAAAGAGGTGCTGCAGTACAGGCAGTATGAGAAAAATAAAGAGCTTTTTGAACATTAAAGCATGGAGACATGTCACAGTAGAGACACTTAATACAAATAAGAACCTAGAAATTAGCATAATTGGGCCCTTGGGGCTTAAAACCACAATTATTTGTTGTTGGCCTAGCAAAAATGAAATAAAAAAAAACATGTAAACTAACTGCATATGACTCTGATTCAGCCTGTCCTCCTACAAAAAAGTACCAAATATGTTGATTGTTCAGCAGCTTATTACGACCTAGTCACGTTTTAAAGTGTAGTAACTTTAGGGGTCGTGTAAGAAACAACATGCCCCCATTGATTGCAAACGCTCCGGAGGGTCGTTTATTCACAAATAACCCTCTAGAAAATCCTAAATTGTGGAATAGTTTGGCCATTAAAATGCTTTTTGATTAGATTTCTAGCGAGAAGTGTATATTGTACTTTTCTACGTCCAGTGGATGTGTAGGATCTATTGTTTGATATATATTACGAAGATCATTTGAGGTCTCGCCAGGAGAACGTGTATACTACGGCCCTTTCTAATTTCCCTAATTTCCACTCCTCGAATCCTCGAATCCTCGGTCCTCCGGTAGTGACCCGGAAATGAATTTCAGCGCGCCAGGTTGAAGGACATCTAATTTCTCTAAATGCACTCCGAGGACTGAGGATCGGCGTCGAGGAGGCTCTCTGGAGGAGCTATAATCGAGGATACACTGATGGGTGCTCCACGGCTCCTCCGCGGATGTATTTCCGGCAACAGAGATGTTTCAAAGAGTCGTCGTGACGCACGGCCAGACTTATCTCAGCCAATGACAGCTCTGCATGCCTCACCTCGCGGAGGGGGCCTCAGCTTGCGGAGGGTGCTTCATTTTGCGGAGGGTGCTTCATCTGAATCGCAAATACGGCGCACCTACAGTGTACGCGCGCCACAGTTTCGCCGCTGCGAGGCTCCACTAGCACCAGTTTATTTTAGTATATCATCATGAACACAGTTCTGTCCATCAGACAGAGGGCTGCTGTGCCTCCTGTCATCATTAATGGACGTCTCTTTAAAATGACCGCTCAGAGGAGAGGAGTTCCCATTTCAATAACCACCTGCTGCTTCCCCTCTTCTCTCCTCGGTTCTCCTCCTCGACTCCTCCGCTTGCATCTCCTGGTGGCGGGACTAAGACACAAGTTTTTTCGGAGTTTAGACAATACAGTTTCAGAAGACACTACACTACCAAGAATCCTCAGCTATCGTTTGGGACTACAACATCCGCTTTGCTTTAGTAACCCGTGATTATTCCTCAAGCTCTTTGATTGGATGTTGGAGTGGCAGTGCGATAAGGTTACGCCGAGCTTCAAACAGCACTTTGAAATGGAATGTAACCACAGCAGACTATCCAAAACTGGAATCGAACGGGTCTGTCTGTGACCCCTCCTGTTGTTCATTGATAAGCCTTAAACATGCACTTTTCAAGATTCAGAGGCAAATTTTGCAAATATGGCAGTAGCCATCGATCATCTTAAGATAAGATAAGATATACTTTATTGATCCCAAGTTGGGAAATATTTTTGTTACAGCAGCATACTACTTTGTTCTATTCCATTACAATTCAGAGGTTAACCTGGTATTTTTACTCCACTCCATTTAAGTTACTTTGCAGATTCTGATTAATGATGTGAAATATAAACATGTGTATACACATTAATATCTGATTTGTAAAACATCACAGACAGAAAGGTATATCCATCATTTAATGGTAAGCTATTGAAATTCTGAATCCATAGATGTGTCTTCCATCACCCAAAACCCCTGACTATTATCTCAACTCACTATTTACATTCTTTAATTCAAAGAAAATCAGTAATATCTTTAAAGACTACAAGTCCCTTTCTATCAGCTGTGCACCGTTATGGTGTAAATACAGCCTATTTACCAATTGGATCAAATGTAAAAGTCAGCCGAATTAGTGTTGATACTGCAGGAGACGTATTGTGTGAAAAGAAATTGAAAATGTTGTTTGATTGCTGGCATATTTATGATCCACGTCACGTATTCAGTTTCGGCGGCATTTCTTCCTGTTTGTCCAGAAGTCTTCTCACCAGGGCTCTATAAATAAAGAACTACGGCAGTGTACGAACCGTGTATTACGATGTCATTATGTGATGACTTCCAAAGAGAAAAGCAAGTACACATTTGTAATAAAGTATTATTTTATTTGTTTTAAATGTTTTCGGATTTCATATCGCATAAACACCATATCCCAACGTGCATTGCAGCTAAAACATCCAATCTCCAAGCTTGAACGGAAGCTGAGGATTACGGGTAGATCAATGTTTTAGCCTATGAAAAAAGAAATGTGTCTCTCAGAATCGAAAGGGAAAAACCTATGGGAAAAACCCAAATGCATTGTACACAATTTAAACCAATTAATGTTGTGTAATTAACAAGGATAAACTGATGTTTTTTAGTGGATGAGTACAGCAGATATCACTGTGTAATCATTTGACAGTGAGGTGAATACTGTTTTATTATGAAAACTTCCGAGACCGGAAATACTGTTTTCACCCCGTGAGGGTTGATGCTAACTTTACATGGATGCTGCTGCATATACACGTTCTCCTGGCGAGAACTCAAATCATCTTCGTAATATCTCTCAAACTATAGATCCTACACATCCACTGGAAATAAATTGTAAAAGTACAATATACACTTCTCGCTAGAAATCTAATCAAAAAGCATTTTAATGGCCAAACTATCCTACAATTTAGGATTTTCCAGAGAGGGTTACTTGTGAATATACGACCCTCCGTAGCGTTTGCATTCAACGGGAGCACTAGAGGTCGAAAACTTGAAAACGTGATTATAGGTCGTAATGATTGAAACTAGTGATGAGTGTACTAATAGCTTTTAAAACCCAGATCAGTCTGCAACTTACTCACAACTTGCTCATTAGGATCACCTCTCTCACTCTGCTCATGTTAAAACATGCTTAGACCTGCTTTCCACCGCCTGTACTCCTGAAGAGCCATCTGTCAAACACTGGAACATCACAACTATGTGAGCTATGTTCTGCATAGCTCACACTCAGCATAACCACCAACATAAAGAGGAAGGCCCAGTGATCCGTCAGAATGAGGTCTGTGGAGGTCAAACGGAATGAATCACAGTTGAAAATAAGAAGTAGACGAGCTAACTGAAACAAAGAACAGGGAAGAATTTAAATCATGATCGATCAAAGAGGAAGTTTACTCTGTTTTTAGAAGTTGCTCAACTGTTGCATCTGATGTGTGTTTTCTTTCTTGTGCTGACGGCAAATGATTTTGGGTTAGTAAGACACCCTCAGCTTCAATTCCTGTTTCCTGGAGGGACTGTCAGTGTGTGTGTGTGTGTGTGTGTGTATGTGTATGTGTATGTGTATGTGTATGTGTGTGTGTGTGTGTGTGTGTGTGTGTGAGAGAGTGTGTGTTTGAGTGTGTGTCTTAGAGTGTGATGTGTTAGATTGTGATGGAACCTTTTAGAGGGTGAGGTGCAGGTGGAGGAGATTTAAAGTAGTTGGCTACTCTGTTAGGATGAAAAGATGAAAAGTGAAGGACGGGAGAGGCACCCACCACAAAAACCTCCACCTCATAAGATAAGACTTTATTCATCCCGAAGGAAATTGTTGTGCCAGAGTAACAAAAATACAATTAACACAGCAGCACAACAGCAAAACTGTACAGTAAAAGTGCAGTAAAAAGAGCAATTAAACATCTAGAAAACATGAAACATACACGGTCACACAATCAATGCAATTATTAGCAGTATTTAGTCGTGCAAAAAATAAAACGTAGTGGCAGATACATAATTGCACGTTATCATAGCATATTATTAATAATAATAATATTGCACATGTTATATAGCAGCGAGTGTATTGTAATGATGCTAATTATATTGATATTGCACAGTGTTGGTGTGGAAGTTGTCAGTTCCTTTACTTAAGGGTGAAGAGTTAAAGAGTTTGATTGCCACTGGGAGGAAAGACCTCCTGTGGCGCTCCGTGGTGGTCTTCGGTGGGCTCAGTCTGTGGCTGAAAGTGCTCCGGTAAGAAACCAGTGTGGCATGCAGGGGGTGAGACCCGTTGTCCAGAATGTTGAGAAGGTTTCTCAGCATTCTCCTATCCGACACCGCTGCCAATGACTCCTGGTCCACTCCCAGGAAGAAGCCTGCTCTCCTGATGACTTGTTGAGTCTGTTTGCATCAGCTGTCTTTACCTTGCTGCCCCAGCACACTTCAGCAAAGAACTGGGGTCTTTCAAGCTAAATGGGGTCATATATTCTGTATTACACTTTTATGCCACTTCTTTATTCCTCCCATTATTAAAACATACAATACAATTCAGTATTGACAATTCCCTGTGTGACAGGCAGCTTAAAAGCTTTCAAGAGAGAATAAAAAAATTGTAGAAATATCATTTAAACATATCACAATACCTTAAAAGTAAATAAAATAAGACACTTCCTCATAACAGTGCCAGAAGAGTAACACAATTCAAGGAAAATCTCCAAAAAAACAGACTTATGTTGTGAGATTTTGTCATCTCTTTGGCATATTTGTGCAAAAAAAAGAGATTTTTCAGAACCAATAATTGCATTAAGAGGACGTCTAAAATATATAATGGAAAAATGGGTTTGACAGAATGAATGGAACCTTAAACCTCTCTGTGGAGAGGGATATGATAAAGAAAACACATTAAGTGTATGACCAGCTGCAGAGAACGCATGTTATATGGGGGAACTAGAAAAAGACGCTGTGTCTGTGGGCCAAAGAGCAGCTGGATCAGATCTCCTACCTGTCCTCAGTGACGTAGGACTGAGATAGAGGGAGGGGAGAGAACAAGGCCTGCAGTGTGAGGGGATGGCAACATGACAGCTTTAATAACATGCACATTACATCCTGACTGCACAGAAACCCACGCACTGTGACATTAGCTCTGTTTCTCCTGGAGGGAAACACAAAGTAATATCTCCAATACAGATACAGATAAATACAACGCACAGATAGAGAGAGCAGCACACACACTGCCACACACGTGCAGTCACACACTCTCTCCAGTGAAATTCCACACCGACCCTCTGTTCTGCCATTCTCTGTTCAGGTTACATTGGGGTGTATGAATAGCAGCTTTTCCACTGATACAACTGACCGTGAATGATGCAACTGTTTCTGCTGGAAAAATATTCCTTGTGATTTTTCTTAATGAGGGACATTTTGACAAGTGGAAAGAAAAGAAAAAAGTTATAATAGTGGATGGAGTATGACGTTAATGTGTGTGTTTGTTACAGAATATCCGTATTCTTCTACCGTATTCTTACTTCCTCATATATTTTCCTTAAAGGGAGGGAATGACACGCATTTAAAAAAAATGATCATCCGATAAAACAGACCAGTCTCTGCCAGTCTTTCTTTTCTTTTTTTTTTATCTGATGACGTTATCAGTGATTTTAAGCTGATTAATTACCGAAATAACATCAACCCTGTGGGCGGCGCCATTTTGACGAGTCACATGACTTATTTTACCGGACGTGACGTGAACTATGCGTTTGGTGTCGAGGACAAATTGACGTATGTGCTTTGTTCATGTTGTTTACTGTAGTTACTCTCACAATTATATTTAAATATGCCTCTGTGGTGACAACATATTGGGGACCATAATTCACCTTGTTTGTGTTGTTGCTACAGGGACCCTTTATGGGAAACACCGATAGCGTTAGCTAGTCATTCCTGCTAGCTTGTCAATGAGAGCCGTTCATGTATTAACCTCCGAGTGTTTAATGGATAATAAAGTGTGGAAGTCCCTTCTTAATACACCGCCTCCGACTCCCTTTTCACGGTACTACACCTCATTGTATCGCGAAACATTGCCACAATTCGGATAGGAACAATCCACGGAATGCTCGGTTCCATCTATTGCCAACGGGGAAGTACGTTCGGAGGCAGTGGCTAGCGAAATGTGCTCTGCCCGAACCGAAAGATCCACAGACGCATGTATGCAGCGAACATTTCAAGTTTCCGGACGACTACTCTGAGAGTATGATGAAACATAAAATGGGATTTATTAATTAACCATTACCTAATGGGGAAGCAGTGACATTATTTTAAGGTGTCCGAAAAAGACAGTAAAATAGCGGAATGCAACGTGTGCTTCGGTGAGCGGAGCGAAACACACAAGAGTTAGACCTACACTTCGCTATTTTATCTACCTCTGGAACAAGCTAAACTAGTTATAAATATATTTATTATTCACTGTCGGGTCACTCATTACTGGATCAGTGAGCTGCGTGAGATACTGACAGGCTGTCAGGAGAGGGAGAGAGAAGGGGATTCCCCTGTGTGCAATCCAAGTCGTCTGTGAACAGTTTATTTTCAAGCTCATGACAACATATGTTCATAAGAGGATTGTCCATTGCTACTCACCGATCGCAAGTACACCATTCATGTACAGGTCTCCCTACCCGAAATCAATTGCACGAGTAAAGGGATCGTCTCCAGCAAGATCACCGTGTTGTTCATCCTCATCGTCACTGTCCCTGGATTCCTGACGGTTCTGGCCACTTGGCTCGAACCTGTAAGTCTTTATTCCCCCATCCAATCTCTCCACATTGCTCAAGACTTCTTCCTCGGGTGACGAGTCCGAACTGAAATACTCCGCCATGTTTTCGTCGAATGAGCTGTTCGTGTGTTTCATAAACTGTATATATAAAGGGTGTGTTTACAAAGTGAACGCATAGATGACGTCACAACCTAGTTTTTCGGATCACGTGACCACTGAAAATGGCAGCTGCCTGACGGAATATACAGGTTTTGATAAAAAAGAGCTATAAAATCATTATTTACCGGGGAATATCGCTGATTTCTTCAGGGTATGGTTTAGACATAATGTTTCACTAAATACTGAAGTTTTGATTAAATATCTAATGAGTCGAGCCTTCCTTTAAAGAGGCGCAGTTATGCTTTTTGGGGTTTTCCCTTTCCTGTAGGGTGTTCCATAGGTTTTTGTGCAAAGGCTACAATCCCTGTGTTCCCTCCAGGGGGAGTTTCTCTCCCACACACTCCCCCCCCTCCCTTAATCACCTCCATTGTACTCCTTTGTTTACTTCAGTAACATAGTGACATCACTATGTAACACTTGTGCTATTGTACAGCCTTGGTCAAGGCAGCCCTACCATCTGCCCCATCATAGTAGACAGTGAACTTGTCAATGTCATCTGGCACAGTCCCCACCCTGCCTCAAAACTGCCTCAGTCACTCCTATCCTCAAGAAGCCTGGTTTGGACCCGGAGGACCTGAACAACCACCGGCCGATCTCCAACCTTTTCTTCCTCAGCAACATCCTGGAAAGAGCAGTTGCCGCACAACTCCAACACTAAAATCACGAATGACCTCCTCATTGCTTCTGATTCCGGCCTCATCAGCATTCTCATCCTCCTGGACCTCTCTGCATCCTTTAATACCATATCCCACACCACCCTCCTCAGCCGCCAGTCTGACCACCTTGGCCTCAGTGACACAGCTCTTGCTTGGTTCGAGTCCTACACTGCAAAAAAAGAATTTTAAGAAAGTAAAAAAAATTGTTTCTGGGAAACAATTCTTATTTTTCTTCATAAGAGTCAAATGATCTTGTTAAGAATGTTTTGCCTTAGATGCACGAATGACTGGACCCTACAATCTTCCATAAGTCTAAAAGGACCCGTATTAGAATAATATGTGTTTTTATGCCATGTTTGTCACTTTGGTTAAGAAAAATCACTTGTATAATATTTAGTATTATATTTTGGTTCACATTAGAAATATTTTATATTTAATTTTGTCACTATTTATAATTTTAGACATTTTTTTTACATTTTGAAAAACATCGTTTTGAACATATTGATGCAAAGATCTCTGCTATTCTGAGACCCTCACAGTATTCCAGTCCCTTTTCAAAACTCATCTCTTCTCCTCTTGCCTACTCATAGCCCCCCCGCCCCCATCAATTCATGCCGGTTGATCAAGTTTGATAGTCCTATACCCCCCACCCTAACCTTCCCTTACTGTATATTGTAAAGCGATTTTGAGTCCTTGAATACAGGTATCAGATCTTGCTGTGTAAAATAATCTTCCTGAGAGGTGTCACTTGTGATGTCGTCTGTGTGGTCTACAGTGAATGTATTCCTGACAGCAACAGGTGGTAAGAATCAAAGGTTCCCACATGCCATAGAAAATGCATGCGGGTCATTTTTGACCCACTTATGTAGTAATTGGGGTAGTAATACAAAAACTACAATTTCTTAACATTTAAATAAAAAATTTGAATGGCATGAAATCCAAAACATGTTTTTTGAGGAATAGCTGGAATATGAAATGATAAAAATTTTTTTAATTACAAAGATACTTCAAGAAAACCACCTCACCGGGTCCAAAAAGACCCACTTATGCATCTAAGGGTTAAGAAAAGTATTCTTACTTTGAGAAAATATATCTTACTTTTTCTTAATTAAAAAAGCTAGAATTAACCAGTAACAAGTTACAGCATTGGTTTGCATAAATTCCCGGCATGGAACAGATTTATTTTTTATCATTTTCTCATTAAAAACTCACCTGTTCACCATGGCCTTTGACCCCTAACCAGTGGCGTAACAAGGTTGTGATTGGCCCCGGTGCAAATATTGTTTTGGGCCCCGACCTCCATCACCCCAAACATAAGCGCACGCTGATGCGCTCACACACGCACGGACATACACAACCACTCAGAAGCACCACATGTATAGGCTATCAACAGCAGCCTGCCGTGGCCTCAGACCACCACAGCCTGACAACGGCACAGCAAACTAAGAAGAGGATCAAACCTGTTTCCTTGATGTTTGTCTCTGGGGAATGGGCCGGTAGGCCTACATAGACCGGTTGCTATAATATAGCTTTTGATCTTGGCGTCGGGGGTCTCAATAGCGCCATAGAGTCCACTATCGGTTGGAGCCCTTGGGGGAACTGTTGGACCACCGCCGGGCACAGCCAAATCCAGACACAGCCACTGCCACAGCTTCACTTGGGGAGCTAGATGGCAATGATGGTGGGGAGGCAGGTGAGCTATCGTTAGCCTCCGGCTCCGGCTGCCGCTGCACTTCAACATTGCTAACGTTAGCGCTCGATTTCGATGACAAAAAAAAGGCCTAATTTTGTCAGTTTAGCTGTTACATCTCCTTGTTCTCTCTTGCGCTGCTATTGTGCTTTGGTTTGCTGCACATTATAAATGCAAGCTATTAAAATGTTTATAATGCTACCGAACTTGCTGCTGCAGCTACAGTATAGTACAGGTTGATTAAACGGTTTGCTCATCACGCAAGGTATCACATGACATGAAAGGGAGCACGGTCATTGGACAGACAAATTACAAATGAATTTAGGTTGCTTGGTTAATGTGAAGACTGCGTGAACCGGTCAATGCCATTGGGGCCCCCAAAAAAAAAAATATATATATATATATATACTATATAATTTTTTGTTTTGTTGCATGGGCCCCTTGCCGGCTCTGGGCCTCGGTGCGTTGCACCGGCTGCACTGTTGATAGTTACGCCACTGCCCCTAACCCATCAGTCCCCCTGCTTCCATTCCTGATTCGAAAATAATAAAAACTAGGGTAGACATGTCGTTATTATCCGGCTGAACAAAACGTGCATTTATCTAACAGGTTCGTTTCCCACAGACCTTATCTCGAGCAATCTTCCAAAATCCAATGGAGAAATCCCATTGCTTTTTTGTCGAGGGAACCCGAGCGCAGCTTACTTCCGGGTATTAGGACGCGTCACTGCACCACGTTATACACATGCATAAACTTCACAGCGGGCGGAACTTGTCATAAAGTCCGTGAAAATAAAGCCCATCCATTTAGAGGGAATATATGATTGGTCAATTGTACTGTCATTTGACATTACTCTCTCATTGAGTTACAATAGCGGACCCTCTGTGAATTTACAGCAGGACCACCAAGCTCTCCCGTCTTCACATAGCCTAACTCGCAGAGACGGCATTTAACCCTTCACATTCCAACAGAAACTGAACAGGCAGATTCGAAGGATTTAATTATTTGGAAATGTTATTTTAAATACAATTAAATCAAGTTATTTTGGTAAAACTAATGAAAAATATAACTAAAACATTTTTTGTAATGTTTTCAAATATTATTTTTTAGAATATCTTAGGCCCTCAGCGAGGGTGCTGCAGCACAGGCAGTATGATAACTCCTGTCAATACTTACACTGGGGCTGCATTCACACCAAATAAAGGTAAAAACACAAGTCCAGGCATAAAATTGGCAATCCAGGGTCTTAAGGCCCTCCGTATTAATGTTGCCGCGATGCCTGACTTGGTGAGATTGCAACCTAAATCTGGCTGCAGTGTTTAGTTCAGGGTTGAGCGGTGGTGTTAAGGGTGTCACGTAAATGGGTGAGCATAAACTCCGGCATGGTAAACAGCTGAATGCTACCAAGCTACATGCTAAATATCCTTCTCACAAAGGCATCTTCTGATAAGATCATCAGTAACATGATTGGCCACTGCAGCATAGTGATTGGTTGGGTTACTCCATAAATTGATTCAGTTTAACCTTTAGGATACATGGCCAATCTAATGCATCCATTCCAACCATTTTGAAGGTAGAAATTGACGTTATACACTTAAAATAACAGCACCATATCTGCATTGATTTTGGTGTTAGTTTGTGGTTATATAAAGTGTTTTGAGCTAGTATTGATTGCTAACACATTATAAGAGCCACAGCTACTATTTGTTAAATCTATTCTGAATGTTCTAGGTTTGATTAGAGCACAGACTTCTACAGAACAACGTTCTACACAGCACTCACACCTGTGTTATTGATCCTACCTGTCCTGTCTGTAACCTTTGACGTGTTAGTCCGGTAATGACTCACACAGAGAAAAATGTGGGAAAAGTACCATTGATGATTCACAGCATGCCCTGAAAAATACATCTGTGTGGAAATGACAGCATGAGTCAAGGACAGCGTTACAGTATTACATAAAGCTAGGATGTGTACACGTAGTGTAGTGAAGGAGTTAGAGTTTGAATAACAGACATGTTATGAATGTTGTGCCGGGCCTCATGGGGGCTGCTGCCAGTACATTTCCACTTACACTTTGCACATCTAAGGCACCTGCCTCTGAAACACACATCTGGACAGCTCCTATAATCGACATTAAAGCCAAAAAAAATCAATTCTGAGATGTGAAACATTAATCAGAAAGTTAAACTGCCAAAATCAATACTGGTAGCACTGGCAAAAGCTGACAACAGTTTAAAACAAGCACCCACTAGAACATCTGAGCTATTATATATGCGTGCATTAAAATGTCTTAAAATAACTAGACCTGTGTTATATATTATGTTGAGTTATTTTTTCCCAAATGTTTCCAAAATGTTTTCAACCCGGAGAAAACCTTCATTGTAACAGGACGTTTCGTTTGGGTGCCTGTGACATGTTCTGGTTGATTTCCCGAAAATAAATTATTACATCCAGTTTTAGAACACATATTTTTTGCTCTTTAAATATACAGTATCTTGTAACTGGTTGTGGGATTCATCCGTCATGTGGATTATAAGTAATCAGAGCAACACAGCGCAAATGTTAGCAGCAGCTTGGCAAACAGTCTTTTTAGGGACATCATTTGTCTAACAGCGCCCCAGAAGCTGCTTCATTCAGTGTTTTTAACAAATGAAATACTAAATCCATTTGTTTTTAACAAATGAAATACTAAATCCATTTGTTTTTGAGAGGTGGAGACCTTTGCAGATCATCTGGCTTCTGGTTAGACCTCCTGAAACATACAAAAACTGAAGGAGTTTTACCAGAAGGGGAAAGCTCTCTGGAATGACAGAAATGTTGGGGTACTTTGCTTCTTCTCAACGTCACTGAACTCTATGTTTTGCTGTTTTTTTTATTGCGAGTGCCCTAGTAGCAGAACATTAAAAAATTGCCAATGATAATGCACAGAACCACATATTCTTTGTATATGTATAGTTTTTCTGGTATATTTTTTCAAAATGTGGATGAAGCCATGCTACGTCTTCCAATTTCATTGCTAAGCTCAGCAAGTGAAACAAATGGAAGATCCACAAATATCAAACTATTCATGAAACTTGGCAGAAGGGTGTTGCAATGGTGTGCTGAAGCACGGCACACAAAAATACATATTGAGTTGATGGCTCTCTGCAATAGTAACGGCCATGTTGTTTTCCACAAATTATTAAAGTTGGAAGAACGACTTCTAATCTCTGGAGTTGGGATCATTATCTTAAGTGAAAGTGTGCACTGCCATTCTAATTGGGTATTCATTTTGTTTCTATTTTACCTGCCTTGTTGGTAAAACCCAAGGGCCAGAAATATGTACTAGTCAGTGTTTCCAATGACTGTTTGTACTCTGTGTGGAACCAAAGGTCCTAACAAGTATAAATGCATTGTTCGCCCTGACCGCTTCCAACAACAAATGCTTCCAATAAAAGTGTTTGCATTCCCTGAATGATGCTTGTGGTTTGGTTGAAACTCTGCTGCCTGGAATAAGCGGCTGTGAATTAGATGGCCGCAGGTCGGGCATGTAAGAGGATTGGTTGCCGCTCCAATAGTCCGCTGGGAAAACAGACAGATGAACAATCAACCAGCCTGGAGTCAACAACAGTTTATCATAATCCCTTTCTCCTCCCTTAAACAACAAACTGCTTATGTATTTTCTTTTCAAATTCCTCCGAAAAGCTTTTTCCATTAATGATATTGCTGAATTCCCCAAAATCACAAAAAAATTGTTCTCTATCTCCAACGTCATTAAACATTATTCATAATCATCCCCTTGTTCTGTATTGGCACCCCATCTTCTCATCCTCTGTTTAACCCCTGTATCCTCTCACCCCCTTCTCTTCTTATATGCAGCAGACACTATAAAAGAGGTTTACTATAATCATTACTCTAAACCCCCTTTCCCCTCTGACTATCCCCCTTTCTGCTCTGTATAATGAGGGAAATTGTAGGTCACCCGGCCGAAGCCTCTAATGAGTTGAGCTGGTCAAAACCCTGATAAATCAATAACAGAACGCACCACTGCTAAGGTTTGAAATGGTGAAATGGCATTGAGCCAGGAGTGGATTAGCTTGACACAAAGACTGGAGGAAACCAATGTATTCTTTTCAACAATTACCAAATACAGCAGCTTGGTCAGTGGCGCTACACCTAAACTATGATGCTCCACCTCACCTTGAGCATCAGTTTTGCACATGCAAGGCTACCTATAGTGTCCATAGTAATTATAACAAGAGTATCAAGAAGGGAGAAACAAGACTTTCACCTAGAAGACCGCTGTTCGTGTCCAGTGTGAATCCGAAACACATTTAGGTCACATACGCAATGTTCTGAACTTACGTGCATAACTAAGACACCTATTTTAATCCATGGCCTTCTATCTGTCTTGTTTGAATTCCTAATGTTACGATATGTCTTGTTTTATTTACTTCGTAATGGCGATGAGACATGGGGTGGTCACTCATTAGCCTGTATGATTGGCACCTGTGACTGACACACACACACACACACACACACACACACACACACACACACACACACACACACACACACACACACACACACACACACACACACACACACACACACACACACACACACACACACACACACACACACACACACACACACACACACACACACACACACACACACACACACACACACACACACACACACACACACACACACACACACACACACACACACACACGAGGACTTTGGGCGCTGCCACAAGGACGCCAGTGGAAAGACATTCACCTTGAACATTATACACACCTCGCAACCTGAACTATGCCGAGGATCGGGCTGGACGCTTGACCAAAAATATTAAAAGTGTCTCGCCTACGTGAGCTATATTTGTAGGACAACGGCGGCCTGGCAGTGATTCAACTACACTCTTAGACTGGAAAGGGTTGCACTCACACAAGAACGAATAGGGTAATTTACACATCAAACATGGAAGGAAAGGCACATAGGTTGGCGGCTTTCTAGACAGTTGTTGTTTTAATCACAAGACTTGCTCAGCAGTGCACCATAACCATAACTTCAATTTGAATTAAAGTAAATTAGACTACCCTGCACTTTGATCAATCAAGCTAACGGGATACCCAGTGTGTTAAAAAGTGATGGCAAGGTGTTCTGGGCAGGAGTAAGTGATAGCATGTGAACAAGTTGGAGAAAGCAATTGAAATCTTAAAATCCTCCCTTATCTTTTTTTCTTTATAGCATGGAGCAAAAAGTATTAATAGCTTTTCCAATTCATCCCTTTAAAATCATATGTTCTAATTTGTGGGAAGGTATTTGAAGAGACAGCCAGTAGATGAAACTGGGTCTCATCTCCCCCACAAGGCAGAAATGTTTCTGCTTCAAAGCGCCTGTATATCGCTGTGTTTCTGCAGCTGGATGTTGACATTAGAAGCTGAGGATCTTTGAATCTGTACTCGCACTCAGGGTTTCCACTCTGTGTTTACCTGGCCTCGTTTTCACACTTCTCTCATGCTCAGGCAGACACATCATAACGCTACAGCCCCTCCACATTGCCTCACATGTTATGCATGAACAGACACATTTCTTGCATGTGGTCTCTGAATTATCAAAGCTTCTCTTTTCATTTTCACAGCCATCGCTTTATGACTAAATCCCAAAGTGAGATAACCGCTCCACAACTCAAAAAAGGATCCATTAACACATGGAAGATATGGGAATTATTTTAAAGTCTTTACACATGTCTTTTCCCTTTCCTGTATTTTTTCTTTCTAATCCTTACTTCTTTGACCCTCTTTGTCCCAACCCCTGTTCCTTTCCCATGTTAATGTCTTCTGTTTTACCCTTTGCTTTGTCTACGGCTACATCCTCTCACTTCTTAGCCTGATTTCCTTCAATGCTTTGTATCCAAAGAGTAGCATCAAGCAAGATTCCCATTCTTGTAAAATGAGGCAGTTAACACATTATGATGAGCTGTATATGCTTCCCCTTTACCAACTCTTCATCCTATGTTGAACCCCAGCCTGCTATTTTTGAACCGACCATATTCGGGCTGAAATATCTCAACAAAGATTGGATGGATTGCCATGACATTTTGTACAGACATGAATGCCTCCAAAATGATCATTCCTAATGACTTTGGTGATTCCTCAGGTTCCGCAGCACAATCAATATGTTGACATTTTATAGGGGCCCTATTCTGCTCAGGTTCATATCAGTATTCTGTGCTTCTGCTGTGACATGTGTCCATGCTTTAATGTTCAAAAAGCTATTTTCTTTTAAAACCTATATAACACACATCAGGAAAGGGAGAACCACAAAAAGCACAATAGGTTCTCTTTAAGTGCTCATGACTGTTAGCATGCTCGCATGCTAAGCTAAAATGATGAACATTATCCTTGCATGACATAAGCAAGTTAGCAATGTCATTGTGAATGCATGCTGATGTTAGCATTAAAAAAGCAGCAATGGACTTAAGTAGAGCCTTGAGAAGCTGTTAGTGTAGCCGACTCTTAGTCTTGCTAAATTAGTAATCGTGAAAGCTTGTTCCACTACTTCACTTATTTACTGTGACGTCTTCCAGAATGAGAGCATCAACCCATTGTAAAAAGCGCAGAAGTAATGAGATCCTCTCTTTGATTTCAATTCAATCACATACTGTCCTCCCCTAAGACGCAGTGCCTTCATTTTACACCACTTTCATGCTTGGGCTAAAAAGCTGGAATATGAGCTCCAACGTCTGCTCACTTCCAAGCCATTTTATATAGCAGTCCTATTTGAGTCGTCTTCTTCTCAGACGAGTATTTTTGCATGAAGAAACCACGAGAATTTGCCTTTTCCTGCTCTTTTTGATCACAAACCACAGGCAGGGCTACAGTATGTGGGAAAACCACGCTAAAGGGTTACATACTTGTCCCTCCACCAGCAAATGATGCAGAAAAAGCAAAAGCATTGAAATGATTAATTAACCAAATCCCAACAATTATTTTCCTTTTTTGTTATTGTCATGAGTTTCACATTTGGTAGATTTAAAAAAAGACTGCTACTTCTCATGGCTTGAACTAAAAAGCAGCTGATTCAGTTAAGGGGATGGTAATACCACTGTGTTGCAGTGTCAATCAGGTCAAACAATTTAAACGCTGTATAATATGCACAGCAGATCTACTCCATGTTCAGCAGCTGCAGCTACAGCTGGTCCTCTGACAGCCTTATTTCAGAAAACTAGTGCCTCTGTATAATTCATCTACAGCCTCTCTACAGAGGCACGCTGCTGTATCACCCACAACTGCCAACACACACACAAAGGGCCAAGTTTATTACAAAACTGCCAACTGAGGTTATGTTACCAATTCACAAGTAAGCCATGCAGGTCTGAGTTTTAATGGAGAAATGGAGCTGAATTATTGGGCCCAGGGTGCCATGTTTGACATGCATATGCAATCTTAAACTGTACCTTCAGTATTTCTCCAATGTGAACCCTATTTTTCCCATGTTTTCGTGTCAAAATGACTAATAGGACCATTCCATTACTTTGTAGCCCGCCTTGTCCACTACCAAACACTAAAGTTTGTGGTCTCTGACTGACAGGAAGAGGTCTAAAAGCCTTATGGGATCTCACCTTGTCAAATGTAAAATCTTCCGAGGTCTGGCACTCAACTAGGCTAGGCAGTCAGTAGGGGCTTGGACTGTGAGCCGTAGGGACGCCGGTTCAAGTCCCCGAACAGACCTAAATATGGAGTGTGGACTGCTATTGCTCCCCGGGCACTGTACAATAGCTGCCCACTGCTCCTAGTACTAGACTCCTGGTACTGGGATGGGTTAAATGCAGAGGCCAACATTTACTGTGTGCTCTGCATATGTCACCATTAAAGAGGGATTTCATCCCTCCTATTCTATTCTATCTTCCCGTGCAGGAACCCCCCTGTCTCACACCATTAGACACACAGTCACACTTGTACCCCCTCCAAACCAGTAGCATTGGGGCAAAAAGGAAGGCGAGGGGGGACTTTAATGGCGTGACACCCTTTATGGACGGGATAAATTGACCAGACAAAAAATGGATGGAGATGATCTTCCTCCTCTTACACACAGGAGGCCGTGGTGCGTTTGAGTGCTCTCCGAGGTCAAAACTTCCCTTTATCTGACTGTCAGCTGTGATAAGAGTTGAATTTGTTGATGATGATGCTGGCAGAGGAACACTCTGTCCTCTTTACTCTCTATACCCCTTGTGATTTCACCCACATCTTACCTTCAACTCTGCCTCAGTTTTACATAACTCTCAAACAAACAATAGACTCTTGAATAAATAAATGCCTTTATGAAATGTTGAAAGTACACAAGCCCCATTTAGAATTCTCTCCCCAGACCCAAATAAATCAAACCAGAAGCCCTCACTCGGGCTCGAGCCATTACACCTTAATAATGCACTATTTTTTCCGCCCCCCTCCAAAGCATACACACAAACTTTCTTCTCCGTCTTGCAAAATTCTGCGGCTCATTCTGGCGACCTAGTTTACAGCCCTCGCCTCTGAGCCACAGAGAGTTGGTTCCTTTTGAAGATGCATTGAGCAGCACAGCATGATAAACCCATTATAGAGCTGGAGGAGGAGAATTCGCTCAAATACCAACTGGCAACTCTAAAGGGAAAGCTATGTGCACTTTTCACTTAAGGATATCAGTTTTTACTACTCCAAAATAAATAAATATTCTCAAGTGTTAGGGTGCTCATAATAAACTATTCTTTCTCGGTATACAATATAAAGAGCCGTATTGATATATTTTGCAAAAGCAGATCAGTAATGCAGTTTTATTTGACAGACATCATTTGGTAAGAAAGCTTTATTGGACCTTCTATTTTAGACAGGCTTCTGTGGATGGATGCTAGTGCTGGGTTAGCATGACTGTTGTCATAACTTTTTTCAGTTATCATGTTTTTATGCTCATAAATGCTAATCATTATGAACAGATATTATGATATGAATTCAGAATCTGTACAAAACACTTTTGGTTTTGTAAGCATTTATTATTTTGTCCACTATATCTGGAGCTAACCGCTAACACACCATCAAGCAGCAAACATGCTAGCACTATTCAGTCCCTATGGCTCACAGAGATACTTTGTATTTCATCTTAACTATGCACTTTTCTACTTTCTGACCTTTTGTTCTTATAGTTTATTAATTCAATAAAGATTTATTGAAAAGTGATAACAGCTCTCTGGCTGGCTAGCTGTCGGTAAAAAAGCTTGTTAGTTCAGCTGGTATCAGAACAGGAAGTTCCCTCCAAGTACCCAGTACTAGCTATTTGGTTTGATTAGAAAGGTGCATCTGTAATCCAAATGCATTTATAACCATTTGGGATGCCTCTCTACTTATGCAATAAAATGAAGGTCCTTAGAGTGTCTTTAGACACTCAGAAGACTTAAAAAAACTAGCGATCAAAACCATGAACTCATCAGGAAACTGTTTACATGGGTAATACATCAAGTGGGCATCAAGTTTCTCGTAGACACACAAAGTCACTTCTGCTTTTGCTTTGCTTTTGAAAGGTTGATACTTGGTTATAATGTTTTCTTCATACAGTTAATGTATTGTAGCAAAGAGGCATGTCTACAGGGCTTATTTTACGGTATCAACAACATAACAGAGACCTTTGTCCTGATATCAGAGGAATAATGGTTGCGTAAAATAACACAAGTATGCAAACACACTTGAGCAAACCCATATACACAAGCGCATGAAAGCATTCACAGATGCAATCAGGCAGACATGCACTACAGTAGATGCAACCACGCTGCACTGATGAATCCGCAACACACACACACACACACACACACACACACACACACACACACACACACACACACACACACACACACACACACACACACACACACACACACACACACACACACACACACACACACACACACACACACACACACACACACACACACACACACACACACACACACACACACACACACACACACACACACACAAATTGTACAAATTTGGATTCACCGGATCATATTTTATTCTCTGGGATATCACTGTCACCGCCAGTGTTTTTCATCATCTGCCTAATCAGAGTTGTTTCATTTACAAGACCGTGGCATTTAATATAGTCAGAAATATGGGTCTCAAGAAACAGATTTGAGTAATTTAAATAGCTCAACTTGAATAATAGCATTACAAATAATTATATTTAAATAACATAATTTCAATGTAAATCAAATATATTGGTTCTTGACTGAAATCTACGGTGGCCAAAAAGTGCAAACGCTCTACAACGCCCTAAAATACTTTGTTCGGAGAAACATGTAGCCCCTTTAAAGACGATGCAAATATAAAAACACAAATGTGCCAAAATACAGACAGACAACACATCTTCCTCATTTTGTAAACATTCACCAACTTGACGAAACATGTAAAGGGTTTACTAAAAGCACAAAAATCTGCGAATATACAAATGCTGCGGAAAACGGAAACGGGGACACTAAAAAGTGACGCACACAGCTGGGACCAGAGCGTTTCGTCACGTTCAGGGATTATAAAGTTGGCCAATTGTCACTGTTGGCAGAGTTAGTCTGTTTGATAACTGTAAGTGTTTTGTCAGTATATTTTAAATACGTTTGCTTCATTAGCTAGCTAGCTTACAGCAGATCTGCAATAATATTACATTGTTAAAATAAGTTGTCAGTAACATGGACAATGTTTCCTAAATGTGTTGACAAGTTGGTGAAGACATTTCTTAATTTGCATGTGTCTTGGCACATTTGTGTTTTTTATGTGCATCATTTCTGAAGCTGCAGCCCGTTTCTCCAAATGGAAATGTTCTGGGCCTTCGTAACGCGTTTGCACCTGTCGGCCACCGCATAATTCCAAAAAACATGAAATGAAATGCAATATAATTAAATGAAACTACATTTCTTAATTGAACATTTATCCAAGGTAAACAGTATATGTTTAAATTATGCAATTTAAATGTAGGTTTAAAAGGCAATTATTCAAGTTGTTCAATCGAATTTCAAATGTAAATCTGGTTTGTTGTGTGACATATTTGGGCCTATAGGGAGGTGCATATGCATTGGATGAATGCTGCACGCTTCACTGAAACAAAAGAGGAACGTGCAGCCTCATTGTGCGGCTGAGTGTAAGCTCCTCAGCTTTACAGTTTTACCAACATTAGCCCGAGGCAAGTGGGCTGAATGCTGCATGTGTAATGAGAGCAGGTTTTTTACTCCCTGGAAAGCTCCTCAGCTCTGCAGAGGATGAAAGCAGCGAAAGAAATAAAGAGCCATTATTATTTGTGAGGATGTTGCTGTTGTGTGTATTATTAACATGGTCTGATTGTGTTTCTGTCGCTGTGTGTGTAATCTGTTTTGGGCTGCTTCCTGTCCTTCTCTGTTCCAGGCAGTTTTAATATATTCAGGCTGAATTCATTCCAAATTCTGGTCAATTTGTGAAATCTAGGCTCTCTCACTGGGAGGTTTTAAGTCACTTTACCATCGCAGCGGGGAATCAGCGCCTGAATCAACTGGAATTGTAAAAGCCTGTCTCTTTCCTCCTGGGGAATGCTCTCAAGGGACGGCCATGCCTAAAGTACAGATGAAGCCATCAAGCAAAAAAAACTCACCGTGCTGGTGTTCACAGGAAAAGGTTTAAACTGGTTCCACATGCACAAGTCATTTTTATAATAGGGAACAGAATTAAACATACTGTATGCTGGACTTCATAACTGGCACAAACACACTGCACCTACTCTGTATTAGATACTTTCCCACAGTTCAGTTAAGTCCAAACAACAGCTGCTGCCCATGACCGTTTTACTTATTGCCGAGTACCAGCTGTGGTCCAACGGTCCCCTCCAAGAGACGACTGGCACACACACACAAATGCTCTATGCACATGCCCCGTGACCAATCGTCATAATGACTCCAGTAGTACATGAGGAGGGGAACGAGGCACACATGGAGAGCATCACTGTGCAGATTCCTCAACACAACACATGAGAAGATGGTTTTATGGAAACCAACAGTTACTGATATGTCCAAAATGTATTACATTTGTACAATTTATATTAATGAACTAGAAGTGTATTCATATGTTATCCTGTTATATATGTCAAGGATTAATTAGAATTCATTTCCTAAAGTCAAACTGCATTTCTGAATCCTGCTCACTTTTTGTGTACAGAAATTGAAACTTTAATGATGCTACAGCATTGTGCAATTTTAGGAGCCTCTGTGGTGCGTTATGAGCTTTCCCTACAAACAGTGTTTCCCCCCCCTCATTTCCCCTAAACTAGCCTACAGAGAGTTGCTTATAACGTTGTTTATTTACTTGTTATTCAGCATTCAACGTTTCTTTTTGTTCATGCTTTTTCAACTCGGTAAATGGCTGCATTTCTAAAGCAGTTTAATCCAAAGCACAATCGGCCTCACAAACATGCTCAGGAGTAATTTGCATGGTAGCTGGCTAACCAGCTGCGGTGTGAACCACACAGTTATTGCACAATTTACGGTAATGGCATGATCAGTTGAAATAAAGAATTCAAAGCATGGTACAGATAGCTCAACTAAACATGACTCATTTGGAACCATCATTTTTTGGGTTTCACCATTAGCAGAAGTTGTGGATAGTACTTTCTACTTTTTTCACCTCGTATGAAGTTTTAACCTGTTAAGCTCCAAAGCCCCCCTCGGCGGGTCCTCTTTTTTTATCACAACACTGTGTCTCAGCGCATCTTAATATTTAAGAACCTATTAATGTGTTATACCAGATTAACGGGAATAATCTCAGCTAACTAACGATACAAACAATTTCTTACCAAAACAAAACACAAGTCTCATAAGAAGCATCTAAATGACCCCTGAGCGAAAAATGCTAACGCACTTTGGCACAGAACTCAAGATAAAGATACCCTTATTACTTATCGTAGCTGCACATAAGATATCCAATTAAAACTGAGGTTCCAAAGATTATATAGGTATAGTATCATCACTGAGGGATCCGAACTTGTGAAAGGGGAAGCAAACACAGACATCACAACAACGTACCTTTACGGAGCTTTTACGGGAGATCGTCTCATGTTCAATGGCATTAAAATCCATAATCCATAGGTTGATAATGTTTCTGTCGATTTGAAAAAATTATTTATAATCTATAATTCCATTTGTATGTAAAAATCTGAGAGTAAAAGTTAGCTGCTAATGGTAGCCACCAGAGTTATTGCAGCTTCCGGTTTTGGCTATGCGTCAATCTCCCACAGACACATTACCAAATAAGGAGTTCCCCTCGATTCCATTGGCTCTGACGGCTAGAAAGAGATGTCAATCATCAAAATCGACCAAGGGGGGCCAGAGATATGGAAAATCCTCCCAAATGACCACAGAAGTGTTTTTTTCTTGCTAAATCTCTCTAAAAAGGTCAAATTACACTTGTTTTGCATCAATCTTGACACAAGGTACTTATTATATGTTGTAGTTCGGATTCCTAAAGCTTTTAGTCTACCATCCCATCATTCAAGGGTGGTTTTCACTATGAGTAATTATTTTTTTGGATGGACACAATCATTTACATTTTTTTACTGTATTCAATCGGAATTTACTTTAAAATAAAAATATCTATATTGATTCTGACACTTCTACATCCAACTCACAGATGTAAGCTTGCTTTGAGAATTTTTTTAATTAATTTAACCATTTTAGAAAGGAAGATATGGTCATTTGTTCTGGGAATGTCATTTTCGAGCCTGAGGCCTAAAAAACAGGCTCAGGGCTTAACAGCAAACTGAGCCGATACTACAACGACATGTTAAACACGTCAGACCTCTAATTAGTCAGAAAAAAACATCACAAAGAAAGGACTTCTTGAACAATGTTTTAATAGCCAAGCTACAATCAAAAGCGTCCTAACATATTTGATCTACTTGGCTTTAAAAATTGAGAGCAGTCAAGAGAAGGCTCTACCTTCAGTTTAGCGCACCGTTCGAAATTGACACCAAGCGCTCCAAATTCAACCTGTTGTTGATTGCTGCTGACCTGTGCCCTGTACTACAAAGCCAGTTCAACATACCCTGGATATGTTTGAGTTATCTGGCTTAACCAACCCTAACAGACGGGATCTCGCTAAACGGTCCTACGACGTTGGTTATCAACTCGGTAAATCAACACAGGGTTTCAATGTCCGGCTGAGTGCACGTTCACATGAAAGGGGCGGGGTTATCAACATTTGACCAATCACAAACATACTGAAAGCGCAGCGTCATACTTCGTCATACTTCATGAATGAAAAGTAAACTATAAACTCCCAGCAGCTTCTACCTTCCGAGTAAATCACCAGAACGCCGACACCTCCACATCACTCCCATGTTTTTTTTTTGTTGCCATAAGTTATTCTCTCTCCGTTGGTGTGCGGGGTAGTGTTAATTTCGTCAGCTATTTTTTCATTTAGTTATAGTCTTAGTCCTGTGTTAATTTTCCCTTCTAGCTTTAGTTATATTTAGTCACCTTCATCCTGTTTTTATTTAGTCAAGTTTAAGTCCACTAAAAGTCTGAGCATTTTAGTCATATTTTAGTCAAAGAAAACTAAATATTTTAGTCTACTTTTTGTCAATGAAAACTGTTGAGTGTTTTTTAGTCATCAGATTATATAGAACATTTCAGTCAAACTAGTCTACCCAAAACCAATAATTTGTCATTTTAGTATATATAAATAAATAAGATTATATCTTGCCCTTATTTGATGAAAAACACAGGTTGAATGATTAAGAAGCTTTGCAGAGAGTATCTGGTCAGGTTTGTGGTGTTTTTACCAGCTGTGTTATGGCCACATTGCTTCCCTTCTGATGAAACAATGCATTTGCTTTTTTTCTCCGCATCATTGGAGCGAAAATGGGCCCAAATATCACATTGTTTCTTTCTCCCAAGCAGTGGTGGCTTTAGACTTTTTCGTTGTCAGTCATTTTGACCGACAGGATTGTAACATTTCCGTCATAATCCATTATTACCCGTCGGGTGCACAATTTATCACCCCCCCCCCCCCACACACACACACACAAGAGATGGGGGGGGGGGGGTAATTAAAGTTTAAAGGTCTCAAAAATGCTACAACTACTGTCACAAACTGGATGAATGTGAAGTATTTTGTTAAAGGAGGATGGAAGCGTAATTAAGGAGCACTATTGGAGTGACTTTGATGGTTATTGGATTAATTCAATTGGATTCCCGCTGTATGAAGAAACACATGCTCAAAGTAAGCCTGATTTTGCCGATGTGTTTAGGGGCTGGAACTGTTGGGAGAAAAACTGACTATCAGAAATGTAACCTTATCTTTGATAATATTTCGTCTCCTCATTTTTCGTCAACGAAAGTAAAGAGAGATTTTGGCATAGTTTTTATTTAGTAAACTACATTTTCGTCTCGTCACTTTTCCTCAGCGATATTGCATGATGATTTCGTTGCAGTTATTGTTTACTGCCGTCGGTGCCGTCTCGTCATCGTCTCGTTTTCGTCATGGAAAAAAAGGTCGTTGACAAACATATTTCGTCATAGTTTTAGTCAACGAAATTAACACTAGTTCGGGGCTAATGCTAATAATGCTAATGCCAGCAAATACAATGGCGGCTTCACAAACATTTCAGAGTTTTACGGGGCGTGGTTTGCAATTCGCCCAGCCAATCGAAATTGGTACTTTTTTCTCACCAGGCACTAAAAATGGGGGCAAAAGTTCCCGGAACTAAGTACTCTTTTTGGTGTGAACGCAAAATTCCAGGCACTAATGGAACTAAACGGGAAAAGTACGGGGAAAAGTACTCCGGTGTGAACGTGCCTCTTGTTGAGTTTCTTAATGGAGCTTCAGTTGAAAAAATTCCAGACTCGACCCGAAAATAACGTGCTATCGTACTGATTTATAAGTTACAATTCAAAGGCTAAAAATATCTCATGTAAGAAGGTGATCCTTAATCAACAGAGTAGTAAGTTCTTTGCTCTCCGTTCCGTTCCGTTCATTGTCAGTGATATGTAACCAAGGCCAGAAACCCCTGCTATCTTATTGAGCACGCACGCACACACACACACACACACACACACACACACACACACACACACACACACACACACACACACACACACACACACACACACACACACACACACACACACACACACACACACACACACACACACACACACACACACACACACACACACACACACACACACACACACACACACACACACACACACACACACACACACACACACGCACACACGAGGACTTTGGGAGCTGCCACAAGGACACGCCAGTGGCAAGACATTCACCGTGAACATTATACACACTTCTACACCCTGAACTATGCAGAGGATCGGGCTGGACGCTTGACCAAAAACATTAAAAGTGTCTCGCGCAGGTCAGATATATTTGTAGTGACCAGGTGCCAACAAGCAAAATGCTGGACAAAGAGTGTGTTTGTGTGGGCCAATGCGGGAAATGTAACTGTATTGATGAGAGCTAATTTAAATTGAAATATAATGTCAATCCAACCCTTAAAAACAAACATATTATTGAAACTATTAGCTCATAATCATCCACATGAAGATTTTTTTGCAAACTCAGAGGGAGTATAAATGACCGGAGCTAGCTTACAACCACAGACTGCTGACCTGTATGACTGTGAGTGCTGCTCAGTGTGGTCAACTCTATTTCATCTCCAAAACGGTAGGAAATATCACTCAAAACTCATTGCCCTCCACTGGCTACCTATAAGTAAATACATTTCCAGACTGTTCTGATTGACTGACAACTAACACAGCTAATGGTGTTAGCCCTCTCTTGCTTAACCAGCCATTGGACACAAGCCAAGTTTTAGACGGGACATGCTGGACATCGTCTCAATTTGTGGGACAAAGCAGCACACCTGGTCCCCCCTTCAGTACTACTTGCTTGAGTAACAACAACAATGAAGCAGATACAAAGAAATGCAAAATCAATGTTTACTTTGGAGTACACAACTCAAGCAAGAGTGAAGGATTTATATAAACATTAAAAAAGGAATGGAAACCGGCTACCGGAAATCAAGGGCAAAATAACATTGTGCTTTAAACTTCAGAATACTGTAGCTTGGGGCGTTGTTGACCTCCTTGGAAACGTTTTAAACTATGTCTTCTTAGCTTATTGCTATCGTCAATATCTTTCATATTTTAATAAAATCAGAGGTTATATATTGGATTCCTAATTGCCGTTCATTGTCATGGAGCCTTAAAATAATGAGTATCTGTGATATAAGTGAAACAACCAATGTTGTGTTTCTGTTAAAAAGTGGCAGAAAACCTTAAGGTTAGAAATAACAGCAGGGTGGGAAAATTCCTCTACTGCATTATGCTGTTAGTCATTCAGTGACCAGGTTGTTCATTCAGTCAGCAGTCAGGTAAACATCAAGCCTCTGGAACTAACTCTGTTTCTCTTTCTCTCTCACACAACTTGCCAGTAACATTTTCTGTGCATTTGGAAGCGGGTAAACTCCATGTTTCCGCTGATTGCTGCTGGCCAGAGATTTAGTTTTGGCTGCCGATGCACGGGTTCCCTTCCAGGCATAAAAAACAAAAATGTCTGTCCTTCCTCTCAGGCACGGGCTACTGAATTGTAGAGAATTTACATGAGAGCAGAAGAGGATCAAACCGAAGCATGCGGGGCAAGTTTGAATGTAGGACTGTTGTTGTGTCAAAGTCCATCAGATCTGTAACCAGAATGCTTGATTGTCTGAGGGTTTTCAACCCAAAGGTCAGTCCAACTCTGAAAGGAAAGTCTCGACATGAGTCCAGGCGCCATCACTGACTCATAAGACTACCAGAAAGAAAAACATGGAACAGAAAGAAAAAGCTGAAGAATCTAAATGTAGTACTTTCCTCTTTCAGACACACACAAGTCAATAACAAGGGTTTTCTGGCCAAATTGCTAAAAGTATTAAAGAGCATCTTGCAGGTTTTAATTTTTTCTACATTTATGCTTAAACTTGCTTGAAAATTACAATTAAAAAAGTGAATGCAGGATTTGATATGTTTTACGAGACATAAGGGCAGGAATTCAGAGGGAAAGGAACAATTTTGAGCTCTGCTCTTAAAAACGGCTTTTTTTTAAGGTCATACGTCAAACGCGTCATATTACATCACACAAGGGACACATCTCCGCTCTCTGACCGCGGGTATAGTAGAGTTGCGTTGAGTAGAGCGGTTGTGTTTTAAGGAGCTGTTATTTTTCTCTAGTTGTACATTGTATTTCACCATTTGTAATCATGGTGCAGTATTGTGTTTGTGCAGGTTGCACAAATACCAGCCTGTCAGGACATCGAGTCCACACAAAAAGGACCGGAGCTAGCGTTCGTTCCTGGGTGCGTTGTGCATCCACCTCCCTGCAGCACATACTCTCCACAGCTTTATCAGGAAACCGTATTACTTCTCTCTCCCCCCCCCCCTTCGCTGTTCTCTCTCTCTCCCCTCCGGTACACGGCACCTAAGACATAGTGTGGAGTTGCATTAGGTAACGCTGTGGTGGCTGTACTGCTCCAACCGTCTCCTTTGTGTTTGTTTGTTTCCCCCTGTCTGTGTTGTTTGTGTGTGCGTGGTGGCTGTCACTCCTGGCTCCCGGCTCAACCTCCACTCACCTGCTGCAATCAGCTGTGCACCCTCCCCGACTACACACCTGCTTTCCATCAAGCCATTTACAACAACATATCAACGGAGGCTCCACAACCTTTCTCCGCCAGATCGTCAAGTATCAGCCGTATCTCGCGTCTCTCCTCCGGTACACAGCACCGAGAGTTGCATTAGGTAACGCGAGATACGGCTGATACTTGCGCATTAGTTTCTGTTATGGATCAGTATCAACAGTCCTGCCAGTATCGTTACTATATTATCAATGCTACTTTAGTTATAGCCTGATATATGATAGCTAACTTTACAATGTTGTGATGTGACGTTAGCTAACATTCTGTAGCTAATGCCGGTCACTCACCAAGATAGCTGCCCAGTTCTCCACTGGTTCTCCTCGCACCAATGCTCAATTTCTCTCCGATGGCCGTTATTTCTTCTAATCCTTGGCTGCTCCTGGTCTCTTGGACTCCTAGCAGGCTCATAATTATAAGGTTGTGGTCCGTCATATGCATTCGAATATTCATGTTCAACTTCTTCTGTGTCTTCTGTGTCGAAACTAGCAATGGGATCCATGTTTATTAATACGTTACACCGGCCGCTCTCCCCCTTGTGTCCCCCGTGTTACGTCACACGCGGGAGGTCACGTGCCGAGGCTTTTTTATGCGGAAGTGAATATTTCTTACAAAAACGACGCCAGATGTCACTGTAGTGTATATTTCTGTATATTTTTTTGAAAATCTAGTGTATTCATCATTTTCCTACACATTTATTCACAGGTGTCTTTAACCTGGAAGTTGCTCTTTAATATTGGTTATAGTGCTCATAGTTTTTGTGCCATGAAGTCAATACTCAATACACATTAATGTGGCGATATATGGGTCATGATAACTTTGCACTTGCTCATCTGCTCAAGCAGTTTGAAAAATGTGAACAATATATATACACTGCACTGATCTAACCAATAGGCCTGTATATATATACAGGCCTATTGGTTAGATCAGTGCAAGCCTCCTATAAGGCTTCCTAAATACATTACATCATTTTCAACCCCCTTGTCCTCAACAGAAAATATAGAAATGAGCTCCATGTAATAGCAACTGTAGCTAACTTGCGCTACTAACGTTACGGGTTAGGGTACAAGTAGCTAGCTGACTAATCTAGCTTCACCCCACATGTTTTATTGTTTCTGTTGTAGTTTTCACATTACGGCTATTAAAGTAAAAAAAAAAGGAAGACAAAAAAATAGGGAAATGTTATCCAGTGAAAAGGAAGGCAATAAGTCACTTCCAAATCCTCCAAACAAAACAGACCAGGAGCTAATAGCTAGCAAATTAAGCTAACAAAGGCTAATTGTGTTCACTTTTGGTTGAACTGAATTTTTTGTACAGTCTTGTCCAATACATAATAGTGCTGTTACATAAGTCTAACTGCCACATTTCCTAACCCTCTGAGTGATAGTCTGTGAAACAGAAATTATTTGAAGAGTAAGTAATCTTTGGAGTTTGAAGACATTTTCCGCGGTGCTGAGTCTCTTAGGCTTTCACACACCACTGTATAAGTACATTTAATTATTGACAATGTCCCTTTGCACTTATCTTTCTTAAAAAATCTTAATGGTTCTCGTGTG
>NC_136902.1:37018329-37084156 GCF_949606895.1 Notothenia rossii | reverse complement strand
GGCATTTCTTTCTGAATATCACTCTTCTCTCCTGCTTCTTAATTTTGTTGTAGCTTCAATGACCCTTATACAATAACATACTCTTAATATTTCCAAATAATCCACTGAATTCTTCACATTTTTTACATGGGAATCTATGTAACTGTGTTCACCGTCACATTTAAATGCCAGAATAAGACTGTTTGATCCTGTCTGATCCAAATCTACAGCGGAACCTAAAAAAAGCAGAGCTGGCTGTGTTCAGCTGCGCCCAGCGGCTGATATGATTGAAATGAACAGATAGAGACAAAGAGAGGAAGATGGAGGGATGGAAGGATGGATGTCTACAGATAAGGCCTCTGCAACAACGCGTTAAGCTAACACAGTAAAACCCAGTTTAGTTTTCCCACGGGTTGCACAGTCGCTCCCAGTGAGAGACACACACACACACACACACACACACACACACACACACACACACACACACACACACACACACACACACACACACACACACACACACACACACACACACACACACACACACACACACACACACACACACACACACACACACACACACACACACACACACACAAATATAGTCAAAAACACAGAGATCCCATCTGCCCCAGCGCCTTAATCAGCTTATCACTCCCTGCACTGAGGCCGTTCAGAAGATATATCAAGCTTTGTCATACATTAGTGCTACTACTGGGATCAAGCAATAAACTGTTCCTAACCGAACCCCCCCGTCCCCCCCCCCCCGTCACACATACACACATGCATTCAGATTTAAGTATGCATGCACGCAAAGAGAAAACACATTTCCATCCCAAAAAGCTTTCAAACATCCTCTGCATGTAAGCACCACAGAAATCATTTTGTCATGCACACACACTTGGAAAAACAACAAGGCAGAGACACGCAATAGAGCACACAGGCGGATCCAAACTGTGTGTGTAATCTGACAGGATGCCAAAGCCCAGCTGATCTCTCAGTAAATATGGACATATGGTCAGCCTCTGTGGGGACAGGAGGAGAGCAGGAGGAGGACACAGAGATGCTGTTATCCTCATCTGTCCACAGGGAGACGTTTTATCATACGTGGACATGTGTTCCTCTCCCAAAGCGAGAGCGTTTAGCCTTTTGACTCTCCGTCGCCCTGGGGAGCGGGTCAGAGGTGTTCGGTTATGTAATGATGAGATGTCACGGGATGACAACACTGGGAATTGTAGCGCCAGACGGACTTGTGTGTTATGTAAGACTCACAGGGAGGTTTGAGGAAGCGCTTTGAAATGCGTGCGTCATGCATCAAAATAAAAACAAATCTATGACCACTGACAGTCAGTCTGTGATTACTGTATTGATTTCAAATCATGTGCATCAAATCTGTTTTTTTCTCTGCTTCTCTTTATCAGGGCCCCAGTCAAGTTCACAAAGAAGCTAACACGTGAAAAGCATTTTTAATATTTATGTGTCCTATCAAGCAGGTTCACTTTGAAACATTTCAGCAAAATGGTAAAACCAAGTGGACACCTGGGTCTAAAGCAGGGGTCACCAACCTTTTTTAGGATGAGGGCTACTTTCAAAAATAAAGCAAGTCGGGGGCTACTTTTACTTCTCTTTTTTTGTTTTTTGCAGTGTATATATTTTATATTTATATATTATATGCTAACCTTTAACCTTTGTGTGCTGTTTGGGTCTGTGGGACCCGTTTTCAGTGTTTACTAAAGAAAATGTATGCAATTTAATAATTTTAACCTGCTTTATTTGGGGTGGACCTCACATCCTCTAGGTGGGGCCTCATATCCTCCAGGGGGGATCTCATATCTTCTAGGGGGGTCCTCACCTCCTCTAAAATATATATTTTTAAATGTTGAAGTGAAATGCACCAATCTACTGCACTTTGAGTACAAAATGAATTTATGGATACAGCTCTCAACACTCATATGAAAGGGAGCTGTATACTTTTCAATACTCCAATCATCTTTAGAATATGATCACAACCAATAACAAATCATTTAAACTGGTTTATTCTTATCTTATGTTACCTAATTAGCATTCTTTCTTTTTATTTATGCATATTTTACTAATCACTCCCCTTTTAAACTGTTTTTTGTACTGTCCTATAGTACACACTGGAATGACTTCTTACTTTATCTATATTAAATAGATAAAAGTGTGCTCTCCCTAGCTCTCTCTCTCGGCTCGCTCTCTCTCTCTCTCTCTCTCTCTCCCTAGCTCTCTTGCTCGCTCACAGAGGCTGTGTGCTCCTCCTTGGCGATGACGGGTTGCGTTAAAAAAATAATAATAACATATTTGTAAAGTGGAGGACACAAACGGGAAAAGTGCGGGGGACATGTCCCCCCTGTCCCCAGTGGAGATTACGCCATGCGTGTGTGTGCGTCAAGTGCAATAAATATATATGCAAGTTACAACACACACAGAGTAAAACTCTGCTCCTCATGTGTTGTATAGGCTGGCATGATAGGCTGTTCAATGGGGCTGATGTGTTGTTTGGATTCTGCCAGAAGGAAAATCAGCGGGGAGGTGCCACATTGCTTTTCTTCCCGACTGCAACGCTGGTCCCGCAAATCAAGCAAGAATGTGATTGGTCGATATTCATTGTGGGGGTGGGGGAGGAGGGGTGTTAGATAGATATTGAGTTGTAGTAAGTAGATAGAGTTCGCTATGATTTAGGTTTCGTTTATGCATAGAGTAGATTATTTTAATTACATTTCCTTTTTGTTTTGGATTTGCTTGGCGAGCTATTTTTAGAACATGCCCGGCGGGCGACTCACGTTGCCCCTGCGGGCGTCTGAGTGCCCGCGGGCACCGTGTTGGCTACCCCTGGTCTAAAGAGAGAAAGCATTCTGGAAGCATTAGCTGGTATTGTTATATAGCCCTGCCAGGCCTCACTCTGTAATTTCCTGATTTCATTTTTATTTGTTTCGTTCTAAAATGGAGTAACTGGGAGTTTCTCAGGGTGTTTCTCAATCTCGAGTGAAGCTGCTCCAGAGCCACTATTTCAAGGATTCTACATCATCGAGTGCCGCCGAAGTACTTTTCCAATGTCCAGCATACTTGGAATTCTAACGAGCCCGGCGTACTTCGTTTGGAGAAATTTCGAGGCTGCACATGTGTAGACTCTGCGGTCTTAAAATCCCCACAATGCTTTGCGCACGGACCAATTTCCACAAATCTGTGGCGGAAAATGTAAGGCGGGGCCTCTCATATGACGCACACCTGCAAACTTGCTCGCCTGTTCCACTCTTCGTTTTCCGAATGCCAGGAAGTATTCTTGCCTCGCTTCTGAAGCAAGTGACTCGGAAGACATGGGCCGTTTCTCAATCTCGATGATACTGGCTTTCAAGCCAATATTTCAAGGATGCTACGTCATCGAATGCCGCCGAAGTACTGTTCCAATCTCCAGCATACTTGGAATTCCACCGAGGCCGCGTCCTTGGTTTGGGGGAAATTTCGAGGCTGCACATGGGTAGACTTCGCGTCCTTAAAATCCCCACATAACTTTGCGCACGGACCAATTTAGAAAACCCTTGCGGAGAATGGCTGAACCTGAACCGACGCAGCACACATTTAGATGTAAGTATGTAGTGGCATAGAACATAAATGGTAAATATGTTACTTTGTTACATTTGTTATCACCAAAAATGTGTTCCGTGAAAGTAAATCAAGTTCATAATTAGATAGACATCGTGAGGTATTTATTCTCGGTACAGTTTATGTTGAAACCATTAGAGAGAGTGGCACACTTGTTAGCCTGTTCTATTCTTCTTTGTTTTCCGAAGCCGTGGCTTGGAAGTATACTTGCTTCGTTTCTGAAGGAAGTGACTTGGAAGTACGCGACTACCAAGCCAGCATCCTCGAGATTGAGAAACGGCCATGTGCTACCAAACAAGCGTACAGATGTAGCACCGCATTTCAGACTCCAGCTTACAGCTTCCTGCCTACGACCTGCCTAAGATCAGTATTGAGGAATGTTAAGCCCTCCCACTATTTTCCAAGAGGGGGTTGCCAGATTTTCAATTTCAGGTTTTAACCAGGAGATGGCGCTTCATTCACAAATACAGAAAGACAAGTTTCATGGACTTTCAGTTGTGTTTTGAAGAGCATTTGAACACATCAATATTTTAGATCAACTAAAGTATATCTAATCTTGTAATTCAATAATATATAGTCTTTATATATTAAATAATCATAATTATAATGTAAATGTTTACATTAAACTTCTTTATTTGTTATGCTCATACTTTTACCTTTACAATCGTTTGCTTTAATATGCAGTATATTTTTTGTATATTTTTGAGTTTGCTTCCTCCTCCTCCCTTTCGGACACATACTGTATGATTTATTATTATTATTAATATGAAGATATTATTAAGATAAGATAAGATAAGATGTTACTTTATTGATTGAACATTTTAGTTTAGAATGTGCTGTCCCACGGTAATTCAGAAGGGTCACAGGTCACATTCCGACCATTATTTAAAACAATAGGTGCTTTCACACCGTCTACAGTTTGATTTGTATAGAGGGAGCTCTGTGGCTGAATGGCCAGATTGGGTGTGGCGCATTTATCATAGGTGATCAGAGCTAACTGCCTGCCGTCAGATTTCATTAAAAAAACAGATCTGATTTTAAGACTACTTCTGCGCTCATAAAGAATGATAAGAATAAGAATAATGCGTATTGAACTGGTTTCATTAATTAGTGAGTTTATTTAACACTAGAACCGCTGATCGGGTACATTTGTGTGATGTGTGTTGTGTGTGCGCAATGTAACTTTTTTTAAATAAAATATTAAAGTCTCCCAGTCCGTGACTTTTCCTGAAAGTGTGTTATGTACTACCCTATGTTGTTAAAAATTGCATTCTAATAGCGGGATTTGACAGTTTTAGGTAGGCCTATACAAAAACCTCTGGCGGTTCTAGTGTTAAGGTAATTAGGTACAGTAGAAGCCCTTTTTTATCAGTAACGAATTTAGCAGTTGAACATAAAAGTCAAAGAACTGAGGGTCACTTGCAATGACAGTGTTGTGTCTAACTGTAAGCTTGTCACTCAGAGTAACCTACAGTTAATTTAGCTGCTGGAGAAGAAAGATCAGGCGGGGAGGGGGGGAGAGAGCTGTGGTTGATGGGCCATTAGTTGTGTAAATACACAGCTGAGAGCTGCCGTTTCATTCAGACTGTTTAAAAAACGGAAACAACGGACTATTTTTCTTAGCGGATGCATGTCAATTTAAATCAATACATCCAACTATTTTTTAAATCAATAAAAACATTTTCTAAATCCATAAAAGCATTTCAATTAATACTGGGAGTCATGTCGTTACTTTGTTGAGAATGTGGCCATGTAATAAGCGGGATAATTTGCAGCGACTTGTTCCTTATGGGGAAAATAGCACCCGTCATGCAGATCAGGATCCCTCCGCTACGCTTTGGGATCCTGATCTGCCGACGAGGCTCCATTAAAATATGAATATTTTCTTAGTGAATTACTGAGTTTAGGCACGTTAATAACGTTTTAATGAAGTTGAATACAGTATATTCATATGTGTCAGTGATTTCATGTCAATTCGGCAAACATAAATTATCATGGTGAAGATGATGATTAAATTAGGATTACAAATCGAGAGCCGGGCTGCATTTCCTCCTGTTCGTTTTTTTCGACTAAACAACATTATTTTGTTAAATAACCACATGGTGATGTTTTGTAAATGATTACATGTCTCTTATTTAGCACAGAGTATGATATCCGTGACATATGGATCTTAACACAGTTCCGCTGTACATCCATCGTACTGTATCTGACTTTATTTCACATGAGCTCCAGTGTGGAACCCCACTGCACCCCCTGGTGGATCAATGATCCATTGCAGCTGGCTTCATTTTAAATTACATTTATCTATCACGGGGGCGGTCTCAAGTCAAGCTGGAGGTTTTCCCTTGAGCGAGGGCAGATCACGTACCGATCACGGCCCTCGCGTTTCAAACTGTCTGAAATGAATCGTTACATCTGTTCTCGACATTGAGAAAGCATGTTATTGAATTTCATTATTTTTAACATTAGATATTAATAGGATCCCTATAAAGTATATTCATTACTCGTTATTCTCTACTAATAGTTAATTAAAGACTGTATATAATGACTATTTTGCACATCCCTTTCAAGATTTTCTAAGGTTTATTGACATATCATATACACAAACGGTGTAATTATGCAATGAATGAAAAACTTGGGTCGCAGGTTCCTCAATAGTGCATTACAAGACATCTATCAATATTTGTGCATACCTCCAGCAATGTTAACTATGTTGAAGCACTTATTTTAACTGATATTATACATAATACTCTTATAAGATGTATGTAGATATTTCATCTCCGGCCTTGTCAGGTATTGAACAATCAATAAATAGAGAACACTGAATTATTAAATATAAAACACAGAATTTGTGTGATTATACTAAATGATTTACAAATAAACACCACTGCATATTTACAACTGTTCCACATGCTGATGTAATGCAAATGTTTCCAACTTGGGATCAATAAAGTATATCTTATCTTAAGATGATCGATGGCTACTGCCATATTTGCTAAATTTGCCTCTGAACTTTGACAAGTGCATGTTTCAGGCTTATCAATTAACAACAGGAGGGGTCACAGACATAAGACCAGCTGTTAAATAAAGCTCTTCTGACCTTAGCTGGCACGTGGGTATATAAATCCATGCTGCCCATTATGGGCACAATTCATTTTCACCCATTTATTAATGATATGTTTTAAATTTGAGTGTTTCCTATCCCCTAAACCTCCAGGGATGTACACAGTTTAATACTGGCAACTTCTTATTATGGGAAATACGAAAAAATCTTTTAAAACTACAACTCCCAGTAGAGAAGTGCCCAGAGGCGCGGGAAGGTATTTTGAGTGGGGGTGCTGAGGTGCTGGACTTCAGTGAACACTATTACGGGCGCTATAGAGCACGCACAAAAAACTCCCCACACGCAAACACACAGTAAACCCGCGACTGTTACAATGAAGGCTCGATAATCAGCTCACGGCATATAGGCAGGGGTAAAGTGCTATCTTTTATGAGTGGGGAGCGGACCTCACCTCCTCTAGGGGGGTCCGGGGGGATGCTCCCCCGGGAAGATTTTTTTTAAATATTGAAGTTAAAAGCATCAATCTGGTGCACTTTGAGAGCAACATTAAGAGATCTATGGATACATCTCTCAACACCCAGATGAAACACAACTGTAAGATGTTCTTTTTCTTTATGGATATTTTACAAATCACTCCCCTTTCAAACTGTATTCTTGTTTTACTGCCATATAGTATTTCATAACTGTTTTTCCTTTATTCTCTTATTTTTTTTATAACTATAATGATCATATGAAGGTGTGCAGCGGAAATAATCTTTTGAATAATTTGTGACCAAACCGTTTGAGACCCACTGAGATAACTTAGACTAAAGTTAACTATCTAAACACTCAGAGAGTCCTTTAGCTCACCTGAGCCTCTCAGTCTGAGAGGAGAGCTCTCCTCCAACTTGTTGTGGAACAAACAGCTCCGTATGTCCGTTAGTGCAGCTAGCTAACCAGATGCTAACAACACGGTCCCTGCTGCTGGCACCGGTCCCTATCTCCCCCTCTCTCTCTCCCCCTCTCTCTCTCCCCCTCTCTCACACACACTAAATGCGCTATTTCCGCACACACACAGAGCCGCGAGCTTGAATGACACAAGCACACTTTTATTTCCATGCAACTCTCTGATTGGTCTTGTGTCTTGCCTCTGTTGCATTCACCGAACACGGGAAATTACAGTCCTGCCGTCCTTTCTAGTGTCTTGATGAGGTTCACGTAAAGCACGGTTAATGTATTATATTATTGAGGTAGAATTGTCCGGGGCTACAGAAAAAACATTCGGGGCAGGCCAAAATATTATTTTACCAACAATGTGGAATTTATTGGCTACATATTACACATATTATGCACAGCGGGAGCAGCAATAACCGTCAAATAATAATTCAGACAGGGGAGCTCCGCACCCCCTGCCTGCCGCTAGGGGGTGCTGCAGCGCCCTCAGCACCCCCCTTCCCTCGCCCATGGAAGTGCCATAGATCAGTGGTCCCCAACCCCCGGGCCCCGGACCGGTACCGGTCCGTGGGTCGTTAAGTACCGGGCCGCACAGAAAGAATAAATAACTTTCATTATTTCCGTTTTATTTATTATTCGAGTCTGAACAATCTTTTATTTTGAAAAATTCTCCGAATTCTCCCCGTTACATCCGTCTATGACTCACGTGACCCACTCTTGACACCGCTTGACCTATGCGATTGACACATGTCAATATTGTGGTCACGTGATACATTAACGGTTAGCGCTAATATTAAATATTAACGGTCGCGCTAACTCACAAGCTAGAAACTCACAAGCTAGAAAGATGAGTAAAAAACAGACGTCTTTGGAAAGTTTCTTTGCAAAGGGGAAAAGGGCCAGTGAGGAGACAGAAGAAGAGCCTATACCCACCAAGAAAAAGAAAGCTGCATTTAACAGACAGTACCAGGAGACCTACTTAAAATATGGATTTATCGCTACAGGTGATTCCCACGCACCAAGCCCGCTGTGCATAATATGTGGTGACCGGCTCTCCAATGAGGCAATGAAGCCTTCAAAACTGCTTCGCCACTTAGAGACTAAGCACCCTGCTTTAAAAAACAAGCCTTTGGAGTACTTTGAAAGAAAAAAGCAGGAACAAGAAGGACAGAAGCAATTACTGAGGGCCTCTGCAACAACAAATGCAAGTGCACTGAGAGCATCCTACTTGGTGGCTAACCGAATAGCTAAGGCTAAAAAACCATTCACGATTGGTGAAGAATTGATTCTTCCGGCTACTAAAGACATTTGCGGTGAACTTTTGGGGGAGGCTGCGGTTAAAAAGATAGCACAGGTCCCTCTGTCAGCTAGCACCGTCACGCGGCGCATCGAGGAAATAGCAGAGGACATTGAGACACAGTTGTTGGAGAGGATTAATACATCACCGTGGTACGCACTGCAGGTTGACGAGTCAACAGATGTGGACAACAGGGCAATACTGCTTGTTTATGTGCGATACCTTTATCAGGAGGATGTGCATGAGGATGTGTTGTGTGCACTATCGTTGACAACCAAAACCACAGCCGCAGAACTATTTAAGACGCTGGATAATTACGTATCAGGAAAACTTAAATGGTCTTTTTGTGTCGGCATATGCACAGACGGAGCTGCTGCCATGACCGGACGGCTGTCTGGTTTAACTACTCGGATTAAGGAGGTTGCACCTGAATGTGAATCTACACATTGTGTCATACACAGAGAGATGCTGGCGAGCCGAAAAATGCCACCGGAACTTCACAGCGTATTGAATGATGTTGTTAAAGTTATCAACCACATCAAAGCACACGCACTTAACTCACGCCTATTCGAGCAACTTTGTGAGGAGATGAACGCGGAGCACAGACGCCTTCTGTTATACACAGAAATAAGATGGTTATCCCGAGGGAGATCGCTGGCCAGAGTTTATGAATTACGAGAGCCGCTGCAAAGATTTCTCTTAGAAAAAAAGTCACCGCTGGCAGCACATTTCAGTGATGAGGAGTGGGTCGCAAAACTGGCTTACTTGTGCGACATATTTAGCCAGCTCAATGAACTCAATCTGTCTCTTCAGGGGAAAATGACAACAGTCTTCAAGTTGGCAGATAAAGTAGCTGCATTTAAAGCCAAACTGGATTTGTGGAGACGACGTGTGAACAGAGGCATATTTGAAATGTTTCAAACATTGGCGGGGATTTTGGAGGAGACTCAGCCGGAGCAGTCATTCTCCCAGCTGGTGCACAATCACCTGTCTTCGCTTTCAAAAGAGTTCGAGCGCTACTTCCCAACCGCAAAAGACCCACGAACTGAAAAGGAATGGATCCGCGACCCATTTGTCAACAAACCGGGCGAATCCAGCATGTCCGCGCAAGAAGAAGATCAGCTGCTGGAGATCGCAAATGACGGCGGCCTGAAAAGGATGTTCGAGACATCAACTCTGCCGGTATTCTGGATAAAAGTCATGGCAGAATACCCCGAGATTGCCACAGCAGCTCTGAAAACCCTGTTGCCATTTCCGACATCATATCTGTGTGAAGCGGGGTTTTCTGCAGTCACAGCAACCAAAACAAAATCACGAAATAGACTGGACATAAGCAACACACTCCGGGTGTCTTTGTCTCCCATCACCCCGAGATGGGACCGTCTCATTGCAGAGAAACAAGCTCAGGGCTCTCATTAATTTAGCGTTATGGTGAGTTGTATTTTTCATGAACTTCATATGTTTTATGTTGTATTTTGAAGGTATGTTTAAGTGTTACCAAAGCGACCAGAGAGCGCGAGGCAGAGAGGTTGTTATTGTTATTATTATGTTATTATTATTGTTGTTGGTGGATGTCAGGAGGACGCAAAAAAAAAAAAAATGTCAGGAGGACGCTGCTAATAAAGTTACATACAAGTACACAGTGGATTCAGGCTTTTTATTATTATATTTACAAAATACCATGGTCTTGTCATTTTATTTTGTTGTATTTATCCGCCACACCTTAAAGGCCGGTCCGTGAAAATTTGTCTGACATTAAGCCGGTCCGTGGCGCAAAAAAGGTTGGGGACCGCTGCCATAGATAGAGAACAGGCTTGTTTGAGACGCATTGCGGCTCGCCTCGAAAGTAGACGAGAATAGCCGATCGCAGCCGGGGGAGGTCTCAAAAAGCTCGCCTGAAGTCGGACAGCTCCGAGTCGGCTTCTTCTTCTTCTTCGCCTTCTTCTTCGCCTTCTTCTTCTTCTTCTCTCAGTTCTTTGGCTGATTGCAAACAACTTTAAGGTCCATACCGCCACCTCCGGAGTCGACTTGACTCGGTTTGCATTTATAAAGAATGCACACATGTGTTTAATCGTTAATGTCAGATATGTACTAAGTAAATACATTTGTTCCTGCTCAAGATTAGATTCAACTCTATTGTTATTGCACAGATTACAGGTACTGAGACAACGAAATGCAGTTTAGCTTCTAACCAGGAGTGCAACAAGCAGTAAAGTGAAAAGTAATGTACACAATCTACAGAATAAAATATAGAATGAATTGAATGATGAATAAACAGTGAGGGGTATGAATATACACAGCAGCCTGTGAGCAGTATGAACAGTGTGTATGAATATGCTAAGATATATAAAGTATGAAAACGGTAAGCAGTGCAAGTATAGTATAACATATTTAGATATAAATTTCAGGATGATAAACATTGTGGAACAATGATGAAAAATGTTAATGGAGGGGGCGACGTAAAACTGACACAAAACAACAACAAACTTTTGCCGAGCCAATTGGAGAGTTTCATCACCAGCACGTGGTAAAAGCCACCAATGAGCGCTCAGCTCGAGATACCAGCGAGTCGTTTCCCATCAAGCATTTTGCTTCCGCAGCCCGTGGAGAGGAACTGCGCCGCCTCGCCGCGCCTCGCCGCGCCTCGCTCTCAAGGCTGCGGGCGTCTTTCTCCCGCGAGATTTCAACGTCTCATGTAGGCGAGCCTCCAGACCAAGTCGGACAAAATGACTAACCATCATGCAACGTACTATCAAGACGTTGATCGAAATTGCGCAGGTCTGCGCAGGTCTCGCTTGTCTCAAACAAGCCTAACATGTTGCGAAACACAATAGCCAGCATGTGTAGTTCTGGGGACGGGGTCGGGGAGTGGGCGACGCGGTGGACCCGTTCAAATCCAGTTTTGGACAGTCTGCTGTGGTTTCTATGGAATGCCATTTAAGCCAAAATTAAATAAATAAATAAATAATTAAATAAATAAATACATATATATATATAAATATGCCTATGAAATAAATTCTGAAATAAATAAATGAGGCAATAAATATGTATACATGTACATTTAAATACACATTTATTTATTTCATGGGACTTTTATTTCATAATGACACATTTATTTATTTCAAGAGACTTGTATTTCATAATGACACATTTATTTATTTCAGGGGACTTGTATTTCATAATGACACGTTTATTTATTTCAAGGGACTTGTATTTCATAATGACACATTTATTTATTTCAGGTGACTTGTATTGTATAATGACACATTTATTTATTTCAGGGGACTTGTATTTCATAATGACTCATTTCCATTCCTTATATGCAAATGAACGGGGCGTGGTTAACTCACAGATTCAGAGACCCAGACCAAAGCAACAGCACCACACTGATTACTCAAGAAGAGGAAGAAAAAGGAGAAGGACTACTGAATAAAAATAAGGCAAACTACTAAATGAAAATAAGGCGGAAGCAGAAGTGGCATGATTTTGTTCTCAGGAGGGGACTTTGAGAGAGTATTACCCAAAAAGTACACAGTAAAAACTTCATTTTATTGTAGCAGTGAAACTAGGACTGAGTCAAATAGTGTCCGTTTTATTAATAACTTATGGTACAAATGACTTGTATTGCAAATAAAGCAGAAAAAAACATGCCTGCATTATTTTACTCTTGTAAAGCGATTACTGTAAAGGCACTATTCATTGCGCACTCAAAAATGAATAGCTGCTGATTTGACCAAGCGAATGCGAGAGACGGCTGAGTTGACCGCAGTTATGCAACAGCAACCGAAGCTAAACTGACTATCTTGACTACTTGTTGCTATCCTATTGTGGCATAAGCCGTTTTCTACAGGCACATTTGACCTTTTCATTATGATTCTACTTGTGATAGGAGGACAGCACAACCTGTGCAGCCCATGTATTGATTCTATCCGATAGCTGCTAATACAAAACAAAACGTCTGCCTGTTCTCCACAATGATCAATGACAGTGAATGGATGGTCAAAGTAAGGTACAAATAAACCGAATCACACGAAGCCTGGTTATAGTGTTGCCTGACTTTATAAAGTGTGTTATTTTTTTACAAGTGTGTGGTTGCGTTCCTGCTGAAAAGACCAGCATGGTGTTGACCAGCATGGACCAGGCCCGGCTTCAGGATGAAATTACTGAGGGGAATATTAAAAAATCCGAGGGGGCAATGATACTGGCAATGTAATGAATTGACACACCAAGCTTTTTTCCTTCTCAATGCTCTACAATCTCTTTGCTTCTTTATTTTTATTCCGGATTTACCCCTCTCGTTCTGTTCTTTTCCTCTGATCTTAAATAATAGATAGTAGATAGTTGATAGATAGATGGCTGCACTTTGGTTAACTGACCAAACCAAATTGATTTCCTCAATTTATAAATGGACAGGCTCTGTAATTATACCATAACCTTTTCTCCTCTATCCCTTAACTCGTCTTCCTATACAGAATTCCTTACCTCTAGTCAGGTCAGGATTACAGAAACATTAAACTGGTTGAGTTTTTATTTTCAGGATTGAATGTTCAAATCAAGGCCTAAAACCTGGAATCTCATAAGAAAGTGACTAATATATAAAACAAATGTAATATTGGATCAAATACTACACCAAATGGACAGACACAGATTACAATTAAAAATAAAGTCCCCTGGTTTGTCTCTAGAGTCTAACTGCCATGAGAAAATAAAATCAATGTTCCACAATCCGTCACTAGATGTCGCTCATTGTACCAATACGGTTGATATAATACATAACATATTATTATTCTAGTAAAAGGGCTCGCTTTGGCAAAAACCTGATCCATACAGGCAGCCCTAAATAATAACAAGTAACCATCATGTGTGGTGCCGTCTGTAGTTGTCTGTCTTATTTTTTGTTGATGTTGTTACGTGCCAGGCAGGCTGTACTTGTGTGGTTTTCTTTCCCTCCTGTGTTTCTCTCTTCTCCCTGTCTTCTGCACAGCTAATCAGCAGCTGATCGGAATCTGCCTGTGCACCTGAATCTGATGGCTGATTGGATCTCCTCACCCTCAGCTGGCCTATCAGCAGCCAGGGCCGACCATAAAGGAGGCACCCAGGAAGTCTTCTCTCTCTCTCACTCTGGGCCTGTTGCTGATGAAGGAGCCTGCAGTGTTTAAGCAACTCATGATCTTTGAATTGTCTGACCTTTGTGAAAGTGTGTGTGTTGAGAGGTGGAGGAGTTAGGTAAGTCTGGGGTACCCTGTACATTTCTCACCACGTAGCTAACTAATGTTCAGACACACTAGGTTAGCGGATTGTTGCCACCCCTGTATATTGTTTTGTCAAATTCTTTGTAGTTTAGTTAGTGAGGTTTTTTTGGTTTGAGTTTTGGTTTCAAAGGATAGATGTAGAGATAGGCCTGGTTTTGTTATGCTTGATTATTTTGTTTGGCACAATCCTTTGACTCCTCCTCCTCACCAACCGAGTGTTTCAAGTATATGTCTGTTCGATTCTGGGTTTACAAAAAAATAAACCTTGTCAACTGTTACACTGACTCCCTCATTTTTATTGGTTGTATGTTATTGTCTCCAGGTCCCCTAGACCTTAGTGGGGACGTAACAAATGGGGGCTCGTCCGGGATCTCTATTTTCCTGAGCTAAAAACAACCAATAATTGAGAAGTCATTGTAGGTGTTGTACATTGGCTGAAAAATGGGTTTTGACTTACAGGACTTTATTGAAAGTCCAAGTGTTGATAAATTGTATTCCTGTCGCAAAGATGACATGTTATGTATTGCAGCTCACTTTAACATTTCAGTAGACAAGTATAAAGAGATAAGAGAGAAAATCATGCAAAAACTAGAGGAGTTAAAGATTCTTTTAATCCCAAGCATGTCAACTCAGCCTAGGGCTGATGTATCTATTGATGATGATGATGGGGAACGTGTTGTTGGTGCTTCCTTTATAGAACAGAAGAGTCTGGCTGTATTAGCTACACCTAGAATTGACAAGGTAAATCCTGAGGCTCCTCCTGCAACGCTTCCTAGGTTTGAGGCTTTCTCTCTGGGTAGCGTTGGTGCAAGTAGTGATGCCAAACTGAAGGTTCGTCTTGCCCGTCTTCAGCTGGAGGCCCAGGAGAAGGAAATGGTGCGTAGAGCGGAATATGATTACAAACTGCAGATTCGCAAGTTAGAGATAGAAGCTGAGAAAAAAAATAACGTTAAAGCGGCTTGAAGTTGATGCCCTGAGAATATCTTCAGAGCAGACATTTGAGAGGTCAATACCTTCGCATACAGTCTCTCATACAAAAAGTTTTGATGTTAGTAAAAATATTGCTTTGGTGCCAACTTTTAGAGAATCAGAAGTGGACTCATATTTTCGTGCTTTTGAGAGGATTGCTACCGCACTAGTCTGGCCTAAAGACATGTGGCCAATCCTGCTACAGTGCAAATTAGTAGGTAAAGCTCAGGAAGTGGTATCTTCACTTTCTTTGGAAGAAAGCTTGCAGTACGAAGTGCTTAAAGAGTCGATCTTGCGTGCTTATGAGCTTGTGCCGGAGGCCTACAGACAAAAGTTCAGACACCATAAAAAGTCTGCTACTCAGACATTTGTTGAGTTTGCGCGAGAGAAGGGCATTCTCTTTGATAAATGGTGTGCGGCTAATGAAGTGAAGGATCGTTTTGAGAGTCTTCGTCAGTTACTTCTCTTGGAAGATTTTAAGAATTCTTTGCCTGAAAGGATGGTGATATTCTTAAATGAAGAGAAGGTCACTTCACTGGCTAAGGCAGCTGTTTTAGCGGATGAATTTATGCTCACTCACAAGACTGTTTTGTTCACCCTTGCGCCCAGATAAAGCTACAGAGTCGCAAACCGGAAGGACTGATCTTGGCCCAACAACTTTTGAAATGTCTAGAGGACCACCATCACCTCCACGGGGGCCCCGTGAGTGTAACTACTGCCATAAAACAGGACACCTTATTTCAGGGTGTCATTTCTTAAAACGTAAACAACAATTTTCGCAACGCTTTCAAACGCCAAAAGGCATGGGACTCATTAAAGGATTTTCCCTATCAGACATAGAAATGTCCCAGGAAGATGATGTACCTGATCCCTGCTTCAAACCCTTTATTTCAAAGGGCTTTGTTTCTTTAACTGGGGATCCTAAAGACCAGCTGCCCGTACAGGTACTTAGGGATACCGGAGGTTCTCAGTCTATTATTAGGGAAGGCATCTTACCTTTAACCTCCAGGTCATCATGTGGATCAAGTGCTGTTGTTCAAGGGGTAGGCATGACACTAGTTGCGGCTCCTTTGCACAATGTTTATATTCACTCATCCCTTGTCAAAGGATTCTTTAAAGTAGCTGTCCTCCCTGCCTTGCCCATCAAAGGTGTTGATTTCATCCTCAGTAATGACTTGGCTGGAGGCAAAGTCAAGCCAGTACCTGAGGTCATTGATTCTCCTGATCTAAGTTTAGATGCAGATAAATCAGCTGAAGTACCTCCCGAAATCTTTCCTGCTTGTGTTGTTACAAGGGCCCAGTCAAAGAAATATGGAGAGGACTTGTCTGATTCTTTTCTTGCTACAGGGCAGTTTCTTAAAGACATGACTGCGACGGACCGACTGCCAGAGGAGGCCCGGTCTGCTGATGCTGGATCACCCAGTAACAGCTCAGAGCTTGTACAACTGCCTGCCACTCGGGAAGAATTCATGGCAGCCCAGTTAAGTGATGAAACACTTTCTAAATGTCTCTCTTCTGTTATCAGTCAGAAAGAGGCCAAGTCAATGAATATGGCCTATATTATGGAAGATGGACTATTGATGCGTCGCTGGATTAGTGATGCCTGTGAGGAGTCAGACTCCTTTGCAATTTATCAGGTTGTCGTGCCAACAGCCTATCGTTCTCAGGTGATGTCCTTGGCTCATGATCATCCATGGTCAGGTCACATGGGGGTAACACAAACGTATGAAAGAGTTTTAAAACACTTCTTTTGGCCAGGACTTAAGTCTGACGTAGTTCTTTATTATCGAACATGTCATGTGTGCCAAGTTGCTGGTAAACCAAATCAGGTGATTCACCCTGCTCCTCTCATTCCCATTCCAGTAATGGGAGAGCCATTTGAAAGGGTGATTGTGGATTGTGTGGGACCCTTGCCAAAAACTACAACTGGAAACCAGTTTCTCTTAACTGTCATGTGTGCCTCCACTAGGTTCCCAGAAGCTATCCCACTACGGAAAATCACTGCCCCGGTCATCACCAAGGCACTTCTGAAGTTTTTCTCCACGTTTGGTCTACCAAAGGTAGTTCAAACAGACCAAGGTACTAACTTCATGTCTAAAGTGTTTGCCCGGGTACTTGACACCTTAGGGATCAAGCATGTGACATCCAGCCCATATCATCCTGAAAGTCAGGGGGCATTAGAGAGGTTTCACCAGACTATGAAGTGCATGTTAAGAAAACATTGCCACGAGTCTCATAAAGATTGGGATGACGGTGTTCCTTTAGTGTTATTTGCCGCCCGTGAAGCTGTTCAGGAGTCTAGGTTTTAGTCCTGCTGAGCTAGTGTTTGGACATGAAGTCAGAGGTCCTTTAAAAGTTCTTAAAGAGCATTTGATCATGCCAATGAAAAAAGTTTGCAGTATCCCAGAATATGTCGCCAAACTTAAGGATCGTCTACATCGTGCTTGCTCCTTGGCTAGCGAAGCTCTGACCTCTACCCAGGGGAAAATGAAGAAACGCTACGACCAGAAGGCGCTAACACGCTTGTTTCAGCCAGGTGACAAGTTGTTGGTTCTATTGCCTGTACCTGGTTCTGCTCTGTCTACTAAAGGGGGCCGATAATGTTCTTGCCGATGCACTATCTCGTGCTATGTAAATAGAAAATGTATATTGTCGGGTCCAAACATACTTTTTGGATTTATATGTGTGGGGGTGTTACGTGCCAGGCAGGCTGTACTTGTGTGGTTTTCTTTCCCTCCTGTGTTTCTCTCTTCTCCCTGTCTTCTGCACAGCTAATCAGCAGCTGATCGGAATCTGCCTGTGCACCTGAATCTGATGGCTGATTGGATCTCCTCACCCTCAGCTGGCCTATCAGCAGCCAGGGCCGACCATAAAGGAGGCACCCAGGAAGTCTTCTCTCTCTCACTCTGGGCCTGTTGCTGATGAAGGAGCCTGCAGTGTTTAAGCAACTCATGATCTTTGAATTGTCTGACCTTTGTGAAAGTGTGTGTGTTGAGAGGTGGAGGAGTTAGGTAAGTCTGGGGTACCCTGTACATTTCTCACCACGTAGCTAACTAATGTTCAGACACACTAGGTTAGCGGATTGTTGCCACCCCTGTATATTGTTTTGTCAAATTCTTTGTAGTTTAGTTAGTGAGGATTTTTTTGTTTGAGTTTTGGTTTCAAAGGGTAAAGATAGGCCTGGTTTTGTTATGCTTGTTTCTTTTGTTTGGCACAATCCTTTGACTCCTCCTCCTCCTCACCAACCGAGTGTTTCAAGTATATGTCTGTTCGATTCTGGGTTTACAAAAAAAATAAACCTTTTTGTCAACTGTTACACTGACTCCCTCATTTTTATTGGTTGTATGTTATTGTCTCCAGGTCCCCTAGACCTTAGTGGGGACGTAACAATGTCATATTGTTTTCACCAGGGCCGGCCCTTGGCATAGGCAGTATAGGCGAATGCTAAGGGCGCATCCACCAATCGGGGGCGCCGAAAATTGGGGAGAAAAATTACATGTATTTTTTAGCTGCCCGGATTATAACAGACAAAGACTCACTCTGAAAACTGCACTGGAACAACATAACATTAAGGACATGGATTTCAAGTCAATATACGAAAGTAAATCAAGAAATGAAGTAAACAAGCTGATCTTCAAGTTCCTCAAACACTGGTCTGAGGACAAGGATTTAATATAAACATTTAATAAATCAACAGTAGGTGGCGTTATATGCTCCAAGTGGAAGCGATTCGCCATTAAAGAAAAAAGAAGTAGTAGAAGAAGAAATGCGCTAACGCTACAAACAGGCACAACACTGCTACCCTGTTTTTACTGACATACAACATTTGATTTCACCTTGCTCTATTTTATTTAAACGCACGTTAAAAAACGGGAACATTTTCGGGAGTTTCAACCGGGTACCAGCCACCAAAAACGGGGACTCTGCCCGGAAAACGGGGACGTTTTGGTCACCCATCCGACTGTGTTTACAGCTAAGCACACACGCTAACATTAAGACTACAAGCTCACTTGGTGTTGAGGCTTTTTTACACATTGCTTGACTGCCTGCCCACATATCTGATCTAAACATAGTAACATGTATTGGGGAAAATAATTATTTTAAGTTATTTAATAATTGTGACATTTATTATACTTTTGGATGGATGAATGGTGCTCAAAGTGAGGGGGCAAAGAATACAACTGAGGGGCCAATGCCCCCTTTTGCCCCCTCGTGGCGCCGGGCCCGGCATGGACCAGCATATGTTGTGTTTTGGTCAAATGGGACCATGCTGGTGACCAAAACACAACATATGCTGGTTTTGCTGGCATACCAGCAGACCAGCATTTATCTATCACCAGCTTATAGTATTAAATATACAATGTATTCTGGTAACTATCAAAATAAAGACATTGTATAGTGTTCATAACAGTATTTTTATTTAATAAATTATACTTAATACAATAATATTACAAAAAAAACCTACATCTAAATAAATATATCATTTAAAATAGATGCATTTGATTTAAAAATAACAAATATAATTCAAAATGTAAACGGCAACAAAGACATTTTAAACATTTTTTTTCTTTTTCTTGTTAATATCCATTATCTTCTCTGTTATGTATCATAACATAACATAACACCTGACATGGAAACGTTACTCGTGGATGGGGCTATAGAGCTACTAGAAAGACAGTCGAACCCGGTGCATTCCTCCGTCTGAATGTGGTGCACTTTTGCTAAATGTTTAGACAAATAGCTTGTGTTACCGCCCTTACATGCTAAACTCTTATTGCACTTTTGGCTACGAGCATTTTCCACCTCAAGACCAAGCCCCCAGGAAGTGCGCCGGACTCTGAGGAAAATATTCGTTGTGTCCAAACGGTGTTAATACAATTTCCTTATCAGTCTGTGACGTCGATCGGCCCAGAAATACTTTTTCCCATAGACTAACATGGGGAAAGAGAGGTCTGTAAATCGGTGGATAATTTTTTTGAAACTAAATAAACTACCCTCTATGAACTATTTTACAGCCCTTATTACAATCATTTGGTCTCCATTAATTCTACTGAGCCGAGAGTGTGAGCTCGGGGGGCGGGGCTTAAGGGACGCATGCTCTGTGAGCGCACATACAGTACAGGTTCTTCTGCTCTGACAGCCAGGCATGATGGGTAATCTTTGACGTTTCGCTCTCTCAAAACTTGGGCCATTTTGACTTCATGCGCCAATGAACATCTCTCATAGGAAAGAACGAGACCCCTCCTCCGACGCTGTATCCAGTTCTTATTATACATCCATGCTCAAGACGGGTAACATATAACTACCCTCGGGGCGCTTAGTTCTCTCCACCGTGTGTGTGTGTGTGTGTGTGTGTGTGTGTGTGTGTGTGTGTGTGTGTGTGTGTGTGTGTGTGTGTGTGTGTGTGTGTGTGTGTGTGTGTGTGTGTGTGTGTGTGTGTGTGTGTGTGTGTGTGTTGCATGCATGTAGCAGGTTGTGTGTGTAAACTCCCCCGCCCCCTCGCACACCGACCAGGGAGAGAGATCTCTCGTCTGGATTGGAAAGATCGAAAATAAATCATAGGCACTTTGTAGTCTTATTGCATATTAGAAACGGAGTTGGCGACAGTAAGACTGCGATATAATGTTTATGTAGATATAATACATATGACATGTCTCCAGTACCGATAAAAAGATCGATAACGTTGGACCTTAACGGTACCACGGCCTTTAATAATTCAGCCCCGGGGCCCTGTTAATACTGGGGCTCGGTACCCATCCCTAGTTTTAATTATTACATCATCAATATTACATTTCAACTAACCAAGTACTTGGTATCTCACAAAGAGCGAGTGGCTAGTGCTGCTAAGAACATACCTGGTGATGGTGATGATGGCAGACTAGCTTTATCCAGCATTTCCCTCTCATAGTTTCTAGTGATCAGACGGGACACCTTCACCGCCTTAGACTGGCCAAAACGATGACACCGAGCTTGAGCCTGAAATAAAAAATTAAAAGAGGGGTCAAAAGAGCATCATGGGCAGCCACTGTTCAACGTTTTTTAAGCATGAAATGGGAAAATATACACTTAAAGAACCGAGGAAATAAACGGAAAGACTGTTGTTGTTGTAGCCCTATTGAACTATCTTTAGGACAGACAGAGCAGATATATATATCGTACCTGCAGGTCATTTTGAGGGCTCCAGTCGGAATCGAATATCACACAGGTGTCCGCAGCAGTGAGGTTCACAAGCTCTTGATCAGGTGTTTGATGTGGGCTGGCATGATCCTTTCTGCAGTGATAAATAAAGAAAACAAAGAAGACATTATTAATAATAGTAATGATGGTAACAACAATAATATTAGTATAACTATTTATATAGCACTTACACAATTGCAAAGTGATTATCACAACAAAAATAAATAACAAAACAATAAAAAAAACGAATGATCATAGGAATGTTAAGAGACAAAGAAATCATAAATATTCTAAGAGGCCGACTAAAAAAGGTAGACTCAATGGCTCTTGATGACATCAATGAGCAGTCCCAATACATGCTGCTGTATAAAAAGAAATAGGTCCAGATTTCTACTATTTAGTGTTGGATGATTTGTTGTATTGATTGCTGATGGATGTTAAGATATGTTTTACAGTTATAACAAAAAGATTATTGTAATTGGAATCAAAAGGTTTACAAATCGTAGTTTTAATAAAATGACTAGCAATATAGGGTTTATTCAACAGCGGTAAAGCATTAAGTTGCTAAATTAACATACACTGAACTGTAAAACTTACCACTATTTAGGAAATTACCTGATCAGAAGGATTGACTAGTAAGACAGCAAAGAGGTGGATGAGGTCTCTGTCATGTACAACCATTGGTAGATGTTACACCTGAAAGAAAGATAAGGAAATAAGAGAAGACAGGAGGACAAACATCCTCTTAAAGGGGACCTATCATGCAAAATGCACCTTTGTATGTCTTTTATACATGAATATGTGTCCCCGGTGTTCCAGGGAACTCACCAAGTGTCAGAAAACACAACCCTCTCTATTTTCCTCCTTAGCCAAATCTCTAAAAAAGGGGCTGCAACGGATCTGAAAAAAAACGGATCCAGATTTCAACACTTTTCTACGTCACAAAGAGGTGCTCCGCTTATTGGTCAACTCTCCACCTATCAGGGGAATGAGCCACGGCCATGTGCATTGCCAAACCTCTCATTCGCATATTATATAGGCTATCGGCAGGCTAAATCAACCCCAGTCACATCTATGTTTTTGCCTGCTCTTGCCAGGATGTCTAAGCCAGTTAAACGTTGTGCTGTTGTTGGCTGCAAGACTCGGGACAGGGGACTGCATGCAATGCCATCAGTGGAAAAAGAAAATAATCTGTGGCTAGACTTCATTTTCAAGGGACATGTGCCAGAAGACCCCGGCAGATTTCTGTTTGTGTGTTCCAAACATTTTACCACGGACATGTTTATGAACTTCTCTCAAGTCCAACACGGATATGCCTCCAAACTAATGCTAAACCCGGGATCAATACCAACCATCCGGGACCAGGCCAGTGAGGACACATCCAATTTTGAAGCTGTAAGTTTTTATTTAGCGGTGTTTTTCCTGATAAAGCTATCTCTAGCTTGTAGTATGTAGCATGTAGTATTTAGCTTCGGCGTATCAATGTCGCCTCAAACCCAAATAGTAATCGGTTAGGTGTTTATATGTTTTTGTAACATTTTATTTTATTTTGTACGCTCCGCAGTGTTGGAGATTTGGAGGATGTTTAAAACCAACCTCGTCTCCGCGTGTCGTTTGATAAGTTGGGTAAATTCGTAAAAAGGAAGGGATTAAGAAACACCAGAATGCAAGTTAAACAATAATCTTGTTTTAATGATAAAAAGTAACAATACAAATACAAATACTAATACAAATACAAATACAAACACAAAGGAAGTACTTCCTGCTCTTCCTCCAATCTCACGGATCTGGTCAGTTTGAAGAAAAGAAGAGGCTCGTCTAAAGAAAACATAGGCTTATATCCAAAACCCCAGGAGGAGCTATGCGGCTGCCCCCCCCCCCCCCGAGGGGTCCTCCACTTAGAAAAGACAGCCAATCAGCGCGAGCCAGAGGCGACCCTTACATTCGAGATAACAAACCCCTCCTTGCAAGTTTCACATACTTTTGGCATTTTATAAAGATAGTTTTAAGATATAGTTTTTTATAGTTGGATTATACAAATAACACATGTGAGTTACCTTAACCTCAAACAATAATAACAAGAGGAAAACATCAGCTCTGATCTCAAGCAGTAAAAAGTACCGCACACTCATTTAGCCTGCAGCTCTTTCAGACACTTGAGCTATTGTTCTTTAAGAATATTCCCTGCAGAATCTTTATTTCAAATAAAAGGTTTCACATTGCATATTTCCAGCTTGCTTTACACATACTGCTATTATTAATACAAAGTAATCAACCACACACATATATTTAAAACAAGTAGATTTCCCTGATCATTTGACATGCTGCTTCCATTTCCCATAGAGTAATAAAATATGTTTAAGCTAATTTCTGAACACTGTTTGTAGCCCTCCAGTACCCACATATGAAAGAATAAAAGCAGAGGAATCAAATAAAACACTAATACAGGAATAGTTGATAAATGATTATACAGGACATCTGATCACAGTAAGAAATACACACACATATTCTCTAGGAAGTGACCCTTGTTATAGGTCCGAATGTCCTGTCCCCTGAAAGTCATGAGTTTTGGTTGATTAACAGAAGTGTAATTGTTCTTGTGGCTTAATGGCTTCCCTGAACTTCCCTTCACCCCAAAGTCAGCTTACTAGGAATGAATACATTTTATTGATAAGCTCAAAAGGACGTTTATCTTGGTTACTGCTGGGTGACCCAAGTCTCCAGGCCTGCAGGATGTGTAGGAGATAAACATTAATTCTACAAGACTTTAACTACATTATCTGAAAATGTATCTGGGACTTCCCCTGTTAATTGCAAGGACTATTGATAATTAACAGAGAGACTCTAGGGGCCTCTTCTTGGTATCTGCTAGGCAGAAGTCACTCAATGCAGAAATCACAAGTTTAACACATATTCTATATAAGGTGACATTAAAATGAATATACCAGATTGAACTTTCCTGCCATAACACGTTACTTTAATACTTCAAATAACTCAAATAATACTTCAATCCCCCTTTTGGTCTCCCCCCCACGAGACCAACTCACATAAGACATTTGAAACACAACTACTGTCCTTCCTTGCCACTGTGTCTGCTCCCCAACAGTATACCTTTGTGAACAGAACACAACTTTCAATGTCAGTGAAGGAACTATCAGAGTGCGAACCTGAGTGCCAGAAAGCAGCATCCTTGCGTGTTGTTGAATCCTCAGGGCCCCCCCCCCCCTCAGCGGAAAACGCCAACAAGGGCAGCTGATAGGGAGGGGGAGATGCGGCCTTTCCATCAAAGGTTGAACTGATGAATCTGATCAGAGAGAAGTAGACTCCTCTGCTGCCTCGAGAAGTCCCCCAGCCCTTCCGAGTCGTCTGCTGTCGGGATGTCCGCGAGGTCCTTCTCCTCCAGTCCGCTGATGGAAGCTTCCAAGTCGTCTGCTGTAGGGATGTCCTCGTTGACGATAGCCAGGTCCGTCCTGATGTCCTCCATGGTCCTAGCCGGTGATTTCCTCGCCGCACACTGGCTCCAGTAGTACCAGATGTCCCCCTTTGCTCCTCGGCGGACTGCATGAGATGTCCTCTGGGTCACTCTGTAGAGGCCGGAGAACCTGGAGTTGAGCCACGTAGGCCTCTTGACCTTCAGCCAGACGAACTCCGCTGTGTCGGCCTCCTGCTCCTCGGGTCCCCCTTTTGGCGTCAGCAACCTGTGTGGAGAAATCTGATACCCACCCCTCAAGTCTACGCTCAGGGCTTCTGGGCCCTCAGGGGTTTGACCCACCACTGGTAGGCCGCTTCAGAATTCTAATACTTGGCCTGTGTCAACAAAATAAACCCCAACATCTTCAGGTGAACTAAATAACATATCTCAATAGCTCTGAATTTCTGACAAGCATCTGTGTTATTTTAAATGAAATCCTTGAGATCCTATTTAAAATCTAAATATAATATTAACTGCTAATGTCTCTGGTAATGGAACAAACTAATGTTATGGATTAAAAACAACTAAAATCATGATACTGACAAAGTGAATAATTTCCAGGCGAGACTGCTTCTACCTGTCACTGCTTGGATATTATCAAGCTGATAAATGAATACAGAAATCCAACATACTGTCATCAAATGTCTTTCCATTATGAATTTAAATTAAATGTACATCCCAATAATGATCTAAACCAAAAAGTCTATGGCTTTTACTTCTTTACCAGGCTAGTTACAAGATGTTGTCAAAATTAAATTCTATCTCATTACATTACTATGTTTTAACTTAGCTGTAATATGTTCTTTCTACATTTCAAACCTCAGTTACTTTAATACCTGTTGAAATATTACAAAATTGTTTTCATTATCACCGTTCACCTTCTCATTCTCATCCTGGAATTATCTCTCTCAGTAGCCCCTTGGCCACTGATTCTGCATCTGTGTTACCTGTTATAACTCAATCAATATTAGAAACATGTCAACATTCATCAAACAGTATCTTATCCCCAGATATGGAGCAGGTTACATCTAAAACTGTCAATCAATGGTCAGATTGAACATCTGAGTTGGGGCGGCAGGTTTCTTCCAGTCCCTAAATGAAAAAATCCCACACTCCCCCTTTTTACACATGTACACATGTGTAACAAACTGCTGTATGGGAAGAAAACCTTAAGGTAACCAGTGGTTATAAGAAAATACCAAACATCATTCACAAAAGTACATCCATCATTTTTCACAGTAAACACTCCAGGGAAAATAAGTATTCATTTCCAGCTGGCAGTCCTAAAAGAAACAGAATCTTTAGATTTTAGTTTGAGTTTTACATTTGCAAACCGCCAACTCCTGTGGGAATTAGAAACGGGTCACATGTGGTTAACCCCCTTTTGCAGAATTTTTAGGAAACCTATGTTTCCCTTGGAGCTCCAAAATAATATGTTAGTCCAAAGACATGCTCGGTTAGTTATTGTTTTAGAATCAAGCAGTTGCACTGATCACATGCAGAAATACATTCACACTCACTCTGTCAGGTAGTAAAGTCAAGTTCGGTCAGCCCCAGAGTCTGTCATTGATAGTGCTTTTCTCAAGTCACACTGTCAGTCAGGGTCAAAGGTCATTTGGTCTCAGTTTCATTGGCCATGTGTCGTGCTCTGCAGAGACTTTAATATTCTACTAGCTGGAGTTGTACTAGTGACATCATGGTGTTGATGTCAACCAATGCAACAAAGTGTTTCTCGTGTTCGCAGCACCATTTTCTTCAGATGTTTAACAAACAAATGATCAATACACTTTATTAATATACCGCCCCTAGGAAACACAATACCTGACAAATGTTCATGAAAGGCATTCTTAAGTGAACCTGCAGAAAACGGCCTTTCGAATTAATATTCCAAATTAATCAATAATAATAATAATACATTTTATCAATTTGTTTACCCTTAGAAGTGAACATACCTCATAATGTTACATCAGGATGTTAAACTAAGTTTTGGCCAAATCAATCATTATTACTGTTTCAGATCTAACTGGAGGTTGAACAAACAAAACCTTTTTTTTTATTTTTTATTTTATGTAAACCACTAACATATTTTCCAATTTCAGCATCAGCCCTGTTACTCGAAAATTACATCCTAGATAGGAATATCAGGAATGGAACAAACATTTAATCTTCAGAAATGTTCTCAACAAATGGAGAGTAATGCCATCTCTCTATCTAGTGAATAGCCAACATATTTAAAAAATGTCAGATATACAAAGATAAGCCTAAATACTCTTTTACTATCAAAGTCTAAAGCTAGACCTAAGCTGAACCGTTTTGGTAATGGACAATTTAATCTAGAAACAGAACAAAACTGGACCTGTGTTCTTCAAAATACATTAGTAAATACCTTGTGAAGTATTCACAATATAACTAATCCTCTCTAGGATATGAAATCCATTCATCTTTAACCAGATACTATTTCCCTATTTATTTTTAGTTCATGATAATAATGGTATAACGTCCACACGTTTACCCATAGCTAGTCACTATGTCAAGATCTATCATGTGTGACATAATAATCAGATGTCTTGTTTGCCAAACAAGGATATTAAACTTTAACCTTTTCAGCATTCCAGACCATCATTAAACAATCAGCCTCCCTTCCTAAACACTAAGCATATCGTTCTACACCACCTTCTGATTAACTCTTGCACAGTTATGCTGTAAAATCATTGCATGATTTCTTCAGAGTCTGAACAGATTGAGACCAGCCTGTCTCAAGATCTTGTCATATTGAGAACAGTCAATGATTCATTGTCCTTTTCAGCTGTAGTCAGTGGCAGGGCCCCCAAAAAGCTAGAACCGGCCCTGGTCAGTGGGCTCCAAGGAAACTCTCTCTGGCATTGGGATGTCCTGAGGGGGAAGGGACCTCTGGATCAATGTGATACAATCAGAAGACACACGTTGTCCTCTGTACCGCAGAAATCCCCACAAACTGCAGTACCTCTTCACACCACGGTTGCCTTGACAACGAGGCACAAGCAAACTGTCAAAACCTCCTTTGAGATGTGTTCTTTGCACAGTTCTTCTGTTTGCAATGAGCAACTTTTCACCAACACACCGATTCAGAGTACAACCCAAAGGTGGCGCACAACTATCCAATGCTGCTGTAATCACAGCAAATCAGCTACTGAGAAAAACTCAATGTAAATCTCTCCCCCAGCGGGTTACAAAATAAAACAGCTGAGTGTCTATATGGTCAGGAATGCTGAAACATGTGAATGCCAAACCCATTAATGGTAACAGTCTTCCTATTCTTCATTACTTCAGTTCTCAGTTAATAGGCAAAACAAAAAACTTTTCTTAACTACTATAGATTCATCTTTAATCTTCTTGCTTATTCTATTCTTTTTCAAATTGTTTATCTAAGTTGTGTTACAAGCATGGTTAGATTTGTAACAGAATACAAAACTAACTGTATCCAGCACTATATATTTAAAACAAGTAATCTGACTACAGTTAATGAATATATTTTGGAACACTTAAAGGAATTATTACAAAATGTAATCTTCATTATTACTAAAGCTGAAACCTAAATAAATCATCACGGAAATTTTTTCTGTCCTTATTACTTAATTGTTTCAATAAAAACTAAAAGCATTGTGAAAACTCCCATTTTTGAGAACATCTCTCAACACTTTTATTCCATCTAAGCACGAATGTTTATGACAAACTCGTCCTATTAATCCCAAACGGTCTTTAATGGTATCAATTGTGAACATTTCTTAATATTAATTGTAAATGCAACGTACGTTCTCTTTAGAACAAAGACAGGATAGTTGCAGCTGAAACTGGTTAAGAGCAATGTTCTGTTAACCTAGATAAGCCTGTTGTTCTTATATCTAGTAAATATATTCTTATTTCATGTTACTCACAAAACAATATGACATTTTCCAGAATAGTAGTAACTCTATATAACCTGTACTCTCTCTATACTTCTTCAAACCATCTGACTTTTCTCTCTCTCTTCCTCTCTGCGCCCTGCAGCTGCCGGCCCAAGCTTCTCTCATCAAAACCTCTTTTGTTCTCCAACTGTGTGAGATGGCTTTTAGCCTCGTGCAGCACCTCTGTCATGCTTGAACATTAACAGATTCCCTCTGACAAACTTACAAAAACCTTCTTTTTACTTTCTACTCCTTCTTCATCAATTAAAAAACACCATTGTGGTGGATCGTTTACGTTTTCAGTTTCCTATCTACTTTAAACAACCATCAACTGAGAGTAACTGTATATGATAACAACTCCTAAATAACCTTACAATATATATTTCTTCCAATGAGTTCGTTATTTCATGTCTAACAAATTCTCCTCTTTCCATGTCGTATTCTAGATGGAAAAATCCACCTATTATATCTAATTTGAATAAAGCCTTACATTTAATGTACTTCATATACTCAGTAAACCTCTTTTTACTTTCCCCTAAGGTTGATGTATGTAATATAATTTTCCTTGAAGTATAATTAAGTACAATCCTTAGTTAATGACAAATACCATGAAATTCACAACGCAATGCAACGGTATCAATCAGTTCTCACAGACTATATTTAAATAGCAGCAAATCATTGTTTCTTATTTATTTCAATATATCTACCACTTCAAATCACACCTTGATCTGTTCATTTTCAATGTATTTCAGTCCAACTTCAGATCACTAGAGAAAAAAGCAAGCAGACACACTCCGGGCTGCTGCTGCTGCTCTCGAGAGGAAAAAGTGGGGGGGGAACTCTCACAGACAAATACTGACACCCCCTTCTCTCTCCCCCGCTGTAGCTCTCAGCCTCTATAGGAAAAGGGGGGCTTCTTTCAACAATTAACACTTCTTCTATCCTTTTATTCAATTTTTCTGCTCGAACCCACTGTTCTCGTAAGCTCTTAACTCACGCTCCTCTCGTTAAAATTCTCCCTTCATTATGACTTCGTATCTATTCATCTGACTTAGACTGTTTCTGTTACCAGTAAATATTCACAGACTTCATATATATTGATCTGACTTACTGTCCTTGTTACCAGTAAATATTCACAGACTTCATATCTATTGATCTGACTTACTGTCCTTGTTACCAGTAAATATTGAAAGAAAAAATTCCCCGTACAGTCTATTCAGCTTTTATTGTCCGATGTTTATTTCAACAAGTTTAGCAAGCCTCTCAGCGCGCTTCAACACCGTCTTTCAACGATGTGACGCTGACATGGAGCCGAAACTCAGGCCCACAGAACTCTTTATCGTGACGTTTGGCTTTATAGATTCAACCCCACAGAACAAAGGATTAATGAGATCCGGTCACTTCAAAATTGCTTTTTGAAGGTTGCGTTTCTCTCCTTTGGATGTACTTATAACTCAACTTCGATTCCTATGAACCTAAGAATTGTTATTCTGATTCGTCCCCGGATGCCGTCTGAAAACGGTCACTGGACGTCCCCCAACGAGTCTTCAGCCGTCTCCTTTCTGAAAAAAGTACGGGGCCTTTCACCTTCGTCTTACATACCTCGTTGATTCACTTTTATGTTATATAACTTTCCTACCTATCTAAAATATGTATCTGTACTGTTACTATAAAAACACTGTAAACTTCGTCTGACAACCCTAAAATTTGGAATATGGTCAAATCACAGGTTTCGAATTAAATCGTGTCTGCTCACCTGGTAGCCTATTGTACAGAGCTCTGTTTTTAGTTGTCAGAAGAGGCCGAGATGTTTAGCCCTGGACTATTCCGTCCGCTTGCTGCTGCTGGTCACTTCCCCGAAAACACCCCACTCAGACACGTCGGGTCACCATTTGTTGGAGATTTGGAGGATGTTTAAAACCAACCTCGTCTCCGCGTGTCGTTTGATAAGTTGGGTAAATTCGTAAAAAGGAAGGGATTAAGAAACACCAGAATGCAAGTTAAACAATAATCTTGTTTTAATGATAAAAAGTAACAATACAAATACAAATACTAATACAAATACAAATACAAACACAAAGGAAGTACTTCCTGCTCTTCCTCCAATCTCACGGATCTGGTCAGTTTGAAGAAAAGAAGAGGCTCGTCTAAAGAAAACATAGGCTTATATCCAAAACCCCAGGAGGAGCTATGCGGCTGTAAACTAAGCTACGCTACGCTAATGAGACATGCCGTTTTTTGCAGCGTTATATGTAAAAGCTTTTGTGTGTTTACTTGTTTGCGCACATTAATATAAATGGGGGTGTGTTAGGATAAAACACTGTATGTATGTATGCGAGGGGGGACACACACCACGAGTAAAACAGAGCTAAAGCCCCGTTGGTCTGTTGTTGTTGACGAGGCCTTACCTCTAGCAACAGGCTAATTAGTGTCTAGCACTCATTACAGTCAGTCTACTGAGCTCAGCCCCTCTCCAACACATCATCTGTATTGAGTCAGAAACACAGCATGCACGTTACGGTTCAAAACTAACTTAGATTGGAAAAGGCTAAGCAAAGACCTTTGCTAAATAGAGAGTTTTAGCCCCCATCTTTTGGGATTTCAGACTATATTTATCCAAATAGTATTTTCTCATCCTGAATACTAAGTTGAGATGATTTTGTTCTAACTATGTTTTCTTCTTTACAGGCCAGCACCTCACAGTCTACCAGCAGATTACCTGTGATGATAGATTCTGCATGTCAGACTGACCCACCCAAGTACCGGAATGTTCGTACACAGCTATCCTCGAGGACTCTTGGTTCACATCGAAGTACAGGTTAGAAGCACGTTTTTCAAATGTTCTTTGGATACATCTTGACATTCTGATGTTGTAGCTTTTAATTTGTTTGCTTCTAATTGTTGTAAAATCTTTTTGTTTTGTTTTTAATGTCAAATACAATTATGTTACAGCTGTCCAGGCTAAAATTCCCTGCTTTGGTGTCGAAACACTTCCGTTGGAAGTGCCAGTGCCCTTTTTAACATCCACCCCCTTAAAGAGACCACCAAAGAGGCCCTGTGTGGATCTTGAAGAGGAATACGAAGATCCATTTGAGGGAAGCACTTCTTTGGTGATTTCCGAAGGCCCGGATGCAACTTATGATCCAGCAGAATCCATAACAAATGCTACAGAAACAACAGCCATGTTACTGAAATATCACTATGTGAGTTTGTCTATGTATTGTATTTTTTGCTGTGTATAATTCAAACATTGATAATAGGGAAACACCAAAGATCTCTAAAGCAACAATCTGTGTGATGGATCTTAACTTCTATTTTTTGGTTTTAGTGGTCAAGAACAAAACCCCCCCCCAGACGATCAACACATACATCGTGTATGAGACCTGCCTCATGGAGCTTTTTGAATCATGTCCTGTGTGCAAGCGTGTGTGTGATGTACAAACCAGAAGGATCGGTACATTCATATCATTGCAGCAGTTTGCCCCCATTGTCAGTTTACAAGAAAGTGGAATAGCCAGCCTGCTCTTGGGAGTACTCCAGTTGGAAACCTGCAGCTATCAATTGCAACATATGTCAACGGAGAATCTTTCTACAAACTTTCAAAGGTAAATTAACTGCAGAAGATTGTTTTGCTAATGTTTGAAAATGCAAATGTTGTTGTTGAATAAGATAGGACAAGGTAACAATAACAAGAGTGAGAAAAGGTGGGAATAGGGCACTGTTAGGTAACGACCCATGCTAACATGTAAAGCTTTTTTGGGAGGGTGGTGTGGAGAAAGAGAAGAGATGTGAAAGGGACACTGTAGAGTAAGCACCCCTAATGACATGTTCAGCTCTTTCCCTGTTTAAAAAAAGGGCAGCTCATTTGCACTTTCCAGGTTCTCCTCAACGACTCGTCAACAAATCTACAGGTGATCTTTGAGATTAAAATGTATTCTTGCTGTTTTCTTTCAACCATTAGATCTTCAAAGCAATGAATATGCAGCTATGCAAATACAACACCTTCCGAAGGCATGCCAGGATGTTCATTGAGCCAGCGATTGTTTCTTACTGGCAAAAATCAGAGGAAGGCATGCTACAGAAGCTCCATGCAGAGGAGAAAGTGATAGTTGGTGGTGATATGAGGGCTCACTCTCCAGGTATGTCGTATAGGTATTTTTTATATAATTCACATTTTACATTTCAGAAAGGGGTTTCACTATGTGTGATTTGTTCAATTAATGGTTCCTGAAAAACATATGCTAAACACTACAAGCAAAAATACAAATTCACCATCCGCAGAGAAAAGTAATTACTGTAAAACATATTTTCACAGGCCACTCTGCAAAGTTTGGAAGCTACACTATGATGGACCTGAAGAACAACAAAGTCGTTGACCTCCAGTTGGTTCAGGTAAGTGAAATGAAATATATATCAATGTTTTTTTCTTTAACACTGTTTGCACGTTATATTTAAAATGTGTTTATCAATGGTTATTTGTATGTGTCATGACAGAGCAATGAGGTTGGTGGAAGCTACCACATGGAGTTAGAGGGCCTGAAAAGGAGTCTGGAGTTGTTAAAGGAACGTGGTCTGACTCTGGACTGTATATTGTCACGGACAGACATCTGCAAATTCAGAAATTCCTAAGGGAAAGCAGCATCACCCAATTATTTGATGTTTGGCACATAGAAAAAGGTATTTTTCTTTATATTAATTTCTATGTAAATACAATTATTATTTTATTTAGACACAAACCCGGCTTCCTACAATCACATCAGTAGAATAATATTTTGAGTAAACTTGTATGTATATTAACTACATGTTAAATGTATTTATTAGGGATTTCTAAGCAACTGGAGAAAGCTGCAAAAAAGACGGACTGCGAAAAACTTCGAGGGTGGGTGAAGAGTATAAGAAACCACATATACTGGACTGAAGCAATCTCCACCACCGGGCCTGAGAGAGTGGCCAAATGGACTTCCATCCTGAACCACGTGCAGGATATCCAGTCTCATGATGACCCCCTGTTCCCTAAGTGCCTTCATCCGCTGCGCATTGCGCAATATCAATGGATGGCTGCAGGTATGTTGTTCATAAACCATATTACATTACTCCTCGATGAATATTTGTAAGGGACAACTATTGAATACAGGATGTTGTCAGACACAATCTATAAAGCATGACAATTCAAATATGACTTTGATTTTCAAATTCTTAGGAACGCCGGCCTTTCACAAGCTGGAGACAATTCTCTCAATCAAGAGGATTTTGAAAGCTGTGGCCAAACTCAGCCCCCACCACCAGACTTCATCTTTGGAGTCATTCCACGCCGTCATCCTGCGCTTTGCTCCAAAGAATGTTGTGTTTCCATTTCTTGGAATGTTGTGCAGGTAAAATAAACCATAGTTACTTACTAATTAGTGACAATATGTACATCCTTTGCTATTATTTACATTTTTTTCTCATGGCGGAAATTTAAGACTGTACCTGGCAGCCCTGCACTACAATGAAAACGCTGAGCGTGCACAAGCCACTACATCCACTGGAAACCCTCTGTATAAACTGCAGTTCCTAAAGGCCAGGAAGGGAGAATGCAGAGCAAAACCAGTAAAGACTGACCCCACATTCCATAAGTGTTTAAAATATTTATTATACAACTATTTACAAATATAAAATAAAAAAATTAGAAAGAACTTTCAGTTTTTTACATGCATATACTAATCTAAACCACATTTTTTTGTTGTGCTTTTTTTAACATTGCACAGGCTACGTGGCCAACTTGATGGACCTCATCTTCGACCAAGTCTTTGTCCAAGACCCTGCACCATTCACACAGGAGCTTCTGAAGATACCCATCCCAGAGGACCTGTGTTCCCAATATGAGCGACCTGACAGGGAGGAGGTCATCGCCGATTATGCTACACTGTTCAATTTGAGGGCTGTCTGAACCCAACATAGACATTTCGCGGATCAGGAAACTCCCTGCGAATCCTGAGGACAACGCAGGCCGGAATCACCACTCTGATCCTGCGTCCAAGGAAGCCCCAGCACCAGCTCACAAAGCTTCTGTAGGCTAGATAACTGTGATGCCTGAAATCATTAAAAATAATATTTAGTGTCATTTATACAAAATACAAGTACATTTAGTTTTTTTTATGAGTTCAAAGAACCGTTGATTTTGAGAATAAAGTTCCGAGTTGATATCAAATGTGTCGTGATTATTCATGTTTGGATGGATAAAGAATATTCTGATTTCAAAAGCATAAGGTTGTGTGTGGACTTTTTTTGTCGTACACATGGGTTTGTTATGCCATTGCTGTGTAGTATAGAATATAATAGTACATGTACAATGACAGAATGAAAGATTGCATAAAGCCATATACACCAGTATTTATTTCCATGAACAATATTAGCGTTCGTTTTACAATTTCAGTCAAAACAAACAAACCACTCACTGCTCTATTTGCCTCAACTGTAGTCCACCATGTTCAGCTCTGTAAATATTCAATGCATTCTGGAGGGAGAACACATTCAGGTACACAGGCTCCAATCCAGGATGGTCCACCATACAAGTTACAGAGTCCTCAAGTTCCTGCATCCGTCTTGACACCCAGTGTGATAAACATATTGAATGACATGTGAAAAATGTATTCTCTAAACAGACAACTTAGTGAAGCAATCAAAAATGTTACCTGTGGTATCTCCATGCAGCACACATTCTCCGGTTCAGAAGGCATCGTGGCGCAATTTGCACATGTACACCTGTAGAAAGAAGTCAATAACTGAGCTTTTAAAAACACATGAAACTACACACATTGCTGACAACTGAGGTGTTGTTGGAGTTATACTTTTTATCACCCTAAGTTATTGAACTTTCCAACGGTTGTTGCACGATGTCGGAAGAAAAGGACTGTAAACTATTAATAAACGCAATGAGGCCATTGTATATATGCTGAAAATATGAATGTCTCCCTTTATAAATATATGTATCGCTGTTTTTGCATTACAAACTCTTAAGTTACAAACTGTACATTGCATTCTTGCTAATTAGCCAAAATATGAACGGAATAAGTAGCAAGCATTGTAACAAACAGAGTAAAATAAATAGGGACAACAGCTTGTCAACTAATCATTCAGAAACGTCCTGCTGCAACCGAGGTGTTTGCACCTCCACCAAAACCTCCGCTGCTTCACGGTCAGTTTCTGGATCAAATTGATAATATGCTTGGACACATGCATTGCTCTGAGATGACATGTTTATTCCACACTCGTAATCACAGCAAGCATGGTAACGTGACTCTCGCCGGCTCATGCCCCCCTCTTCTGCAGGGGGGCGTGGTCAGCTGATGCTCAGAATTTTCAAAGACAGGCTTGGAATAGAGCGAAAATGAGCGAAACGAGGCATGGCTAAAAAATGATCTGTTTGGTATTTTGAAAAATAAAATGTATAAATATACCTTATATAGGTATGGTCATACACTATATCATTTAAATATAGCATGATAGGTCTCTTTTCAGTAAAAGACCAAATCATGTCAAGCTTTAACCTGAGCCTGTTTTTTCAGTCTTTACAATGCACTGTTGGAAATTACATTCCAAAGGCTAAATTCAAACTCAATACCATAAATAACTGGGTACCAAAGTGCTTTACTTGATAGAACACGTTCCACACGGAGCAGCAACCATCCGGCTGGGCCTTTTGCTGCATATCATCTCCTCCCTCTCCAATGTTTCCAGTAGATATCTACTGCCTCTGTCCAATAAAACAGAAATGCCCCAAAACATTCATATTAAAAAAGTTAAAAACAATAACTTGCTTTTGGCATTCAAATGTATTAGAATCTCACCTTTTTCCTGGATGTCAGGAAGGCCAGGAAGTCGTTCCCTTCAAGTCCGCAACCAGTCATAGGAGTTCAAATGCAAAGCCTGAACGATGACAAGAGCGAGAGACTTACATTTTACAAGATAAGTTATACCAGAGCAGTGTGTACATAGGCCCTGTACGACATGCAGAGAACAGATCAAATCCCCTGACAGACTCACACACGTTGGTGTAATGATGTTTCATTTTTAGCAGCAAAGTAACATGACTCAAGGTATATGTTGGACCCAACTCATGTACAGTATATTTTGCATCTCCTCAACATTGGTCTGTATTGTTGAGTAGAAACAAACTGTCCCTACAGTTTCAGGTAGATTAACACACATTTGTAAGAAAAGTTTGCAATGAAGCAAAAAACCCCTTTTGTATTAAGCTAGCTGCCACAGAAAGTACAGCTTAACAAGCTAACCTGGTAGAGTTAACTAACGTTAGCTAACTTCATGTCCAACACAAAACCTCTAACGTGCATTACATTGACGATTTTAAACACAACTTAACTCTCTCAACTTGTAAAATAACGTTAATTTAACATACCCTTTAATAACTACATCATGTTTTTCAGGGGCAGCACAAACTGCAAAAAACGTTAGCTGCTAACTGTTGTTAGCTAAGACAGCTAGCTCGTAACAATAGCCTCGTAGCAAACGTAAGGTTACGTTAACAATACATTAACTTAACGTTGTAAGGAAGCAAAACCAACCTTCGAGAAATCTTTTACTCTCAGACTGGGTGTAATTGTGTAGCGTTGCTTACCTCCAGAAGGACTTTTAGCTATTTCCCAGTAGAGACTAGAGAGAGCTGTCAGAGCGGTTGCTCTCAGAAGAGCAGCATTGGGCGGAGTCACAGAAACGGCTCTCAACCGCTCTCAACTGATCTTCACCATGGATGTATAATAAGAACGATCTTCTCACTTTGCTCACCGCTACTGCTGGTTACAACTTTCATTTCCCGTACTCGCCATAAACTGTTATTATGGCTCAGGTTAATCTAGCCCCCTTCCGATGTGAGCGTGGTTCTTGGTTCTTGCCGGGCAGCAAAGTAGGGTCAGCTAAGAACCGGTTTTCGGTGTTTAGAGCCACGGCTCCGCTGCGGCTGAAACAGGAAGAACCAGAGCTAAATCAGGCTGGAGCCCGCAACTGGCTCTGGACTCAGAACCAGAGAAGAACCAGTTAAGCAACAGAAAAGCACAAGAATGGTTCTTGAACCGGTTTGGTTTATTGCAAACCACTTAAGAGTACTGGAGTGTGGTGCTGTTGCTTTGGTCTGGATCAGGTCTGGATCTGTGAGCTAACCACACCCCGTTCATTTGCATATAAGGAATGGAAATGTGGCATTATGAAATACAAGTCCCCTGAAATAAATAAATGTGGCATTATGAAATACAAGTCATCTGAAATAAATAAATGTGTCATTATGAAATACAAGTCTCTTGAAATAAATAAATGTGGCATTATGAAATAAAAGTCTCTTGAAATAAATAAATAAATGTGTCATTATGAAATAAAAGTCTCTTTTGAAATAAATAAATGTGTCATTATGAAATAAAAGTCCCATGAAATATATAAATGTGTATTTAAATGTACAATGTATATATATTTATTGCCTCATTTATTTATTTCAGAATGTATTTCATAGGCATATTTATATATATATATATATGTATTTATTTAATTATTTATGTATTTATTTAATTTTGGCTTAAATGGCATTCCATAGGTTCCATCCCATTTCAAGTGCTGTTTCGACGCTCAGCGTAACACTCGGAGCACACTCTCCAATTACAGAGCTTGAGGACTATCACGGGGTTTGTCAAGCGAAGCGGAGAGAATACTTACTTCCGGGTGTAATATTAGGCTTGTTTGAGACGCGTTGCGGCTCGCCTCGAAAGTAGACGAGAATAGCCGATCGCAGCCGGGGGAGGTCTCAAAAAGCTCGCCTGTAGTCGAACAGCTCCGAGTCGGCTTCTTCTTCTTCTTCTTCTTTTTCTTCTTCTTCTTCTCTCGGTTTTTTGGTGGATTGCAAATAACTTTAAGGTGCATACCGCCACCTCCGGAGTCGGCTTGACTCGGTTTGCATTTATAAAGAATGCACACATGTGTTTAATTGTTAATGTCAGATATGTACTAAGTAAATACATTTGTTCCTGCTCAAGATTAGATTCAACTCTATTGTTATTGCACAGATTACAGGTACTGAGACAACGAAATGTAGTTTAGCTTCTAACCAGGAGTGCAACAAGCAGTAAAGTAATGTACACAATCAACAGGATAAAAGATAGAATGAAGTGAATGATGAATAAACAGTGAGGGGTATGAATACACTAGATATACACAGCAGCCTGTGAGCAGTATGAACAGTGTGTATGAATATATGCTAGGATATATAAAGTATAAAAACGGTAAGCAGTGCAAGTATAGTATAACATATATAGATATTAATTTCATGATGATAAACATTGTGGAACAATGATGAAAAATGTGAATGGAAGTGGCGACGTAAAACTGACACCAAACAACAACTTTTGCCGAGCCAATTGGAGAGTTTCATCAGCAGCACGGGGTAAAAACCACCAATGAGCGCTCAGCTCGAGATACCAGCGAGTCGTTTCCCATCAAGCATTTCGCCTCCGCAGCCCGTGGAGAGGAACTGCGCCGCCTCGCCGCGCCTCGCTCTCAAGGCTGCGGGCGTCTTTGTCCCGCGAGATTTCAACGTTTCATGTGAGCGAGCCTCCAGAGCAAGTCGGACAAAATGACTAACCATCATGCAACGCACGAGCAAGACGTTGATCGAAATTGCGCAGGTCTGCGCAGGTCTCGCTTGTCTCAAACAAGCAAAGCAAATGAGGTGCTCCGACCCTCGGTCCTGACGGACTCCAACTTGTGTTTATTAATCAAACAAATAAGTAAACACAAGGATAATTATGTGTTATTGTTGAGTAAATGGAGAATTACACAGGGGAAAATAACTTATCTATGTCACAATTTTAGTTTAATTTTGTTAAACTAATACGTTTGCACTGTGGACCAACACTATACATTGACGGGGAAGGGGGTAGAAATAAAGATAACACCATTAAACAGTTACACAAGATAACAGAAATAATATTGATAGCAGCGTTCCTAGCAACCACCTTGGCATCAATGAAAACGTTGTATGGACACAATTTCCTGAAGTAATCTTCGTAATAACTAGCAAACTAAAGATCATGTACATCCACTGCACACATAATCTGAAATAACAACTCATATTTCTCGCATCAAATGACATCAAAACGCATTTTAATGGCCAAACTAACTTTAAAATAGGCATTTTCCACCGAGAATAAAACGAAGTTCGGCCATGTTTTTTTTTTCAGCAGGGAGAAATTTGAAGATCACGTGACATAGACGCCAGCCATTGGAATGAATGGAATGCAGTTGGAGGTCAACCAATCACAGAGCTTGAGAACTAATCACGGGGCTTGTCAAACAGAGCACATGGTGTAGTCCTAAACGATAGCTGGGGATTCTGGGTAGTGTATTGTCTTCTGTCATCCTTTACTCCGAAAAAATATTTTTTTCTCCGAATCGAAGGGGAAAAATACAAAAGCATTGCACACAATTTAAACCAATCAATGTTGTGTAATTAACAAGGATAATCTGGTGTTTTTTAGTCGATGAGTAGTGCAGATATCACTGTAAAATCAATCGACAGTAAGGGGAATACTTACTTCCGGGTGTACAATTCTCCGTTATCCAATGGGAATGGACGCTCACATTGCCTTTAAGGGCAGCCGACACAAACGAATGCCGTGCTTCCATGAGCGTCAAATCACGCCGCAGATGGGAATACATTGCAATCAGTTGAAAGCTATTTGCGTCCCTTTATGAAGCTGAAGGAGCCTAGGAGCGTCACAATTGCACGCCACGGGACCCTGACCAAGCGTCGCTCCTGGACGTTTATGGAGTGAGAGTGTGTTGCGGGTGACAGAACCAAATTTCCCCTAGGACAGATAAAGTATTCAAATGTTCAAATGAATACAGCCAGTATTTCCTGCCACCAGTGCTGCTGATCTCACTTATTGGACATTCAAACCACAGAGATGCACAGCTGCTCCGACACTGAGCTTATTTGATGCTCTAGAAACTGACACAGTACTTATTGATTATAAGTACTTATTGCCATAAGCTCACTTTTTGCAGCATCCAGTCTTCCCAATATTCTCTCTCCTCTTCCTCTCTATCTTCCTTCACTAACTACCTCTCTCATCCTCTTCCATTTCCGATTCCTTTAAACTGCTGTGATCTTTCAAGTTTTTTTTTTTTAGGTCTCTCAGTATTGCTGGCTCTAGTTGCCTGGGAGGGCCATCAGGCAGCGGCTGCTGTCATGACGCCCAGTCCCAGGCTCCAGGCAGCAATATTTATCATTTACAACAGCCTGCTCCACTCCAACACACTTCTCCAATCCTCCAGCCACCCACATCCTCTAAACCAGCAGATTGTGAGGGCTGTAAATCAAGGCCACGTTCTGGAGGAGATCACACACACGATGATGTCATAATATGAAGGGACTGTGATTTCCAACATGTAAGGCCGTGGGGGCGGTCGCAGGCCTGCAGGAGGCTGGGAGCTTTATCATAACTCAGAAAGAAACCAGCAAACATCACAAGGGTGGAACTTTAGAGTTTGAATCAAGGAAATATTTACCTTGCTATTCAAATGATGTTCAAAACAAATCTGACCTGCAGTGATGTCATGTAGGATGGAATGCAGCAAAAAGAGAACATGCTGGGTATATAGTGGAGTTCGAGTATACCGATGTCAGCACTCTGATATTCTTTACCAGGTGATAATTGACTTGGAACAACACAGACTTTAAAACCAAATGGGACCTTCAAAATCAAATCTAATGATGGACATTTCTTTTATTCTGTTTCTAACATTGTTATGAAGCCCTTGCTCCAATCAAAAAACTTGATGATATTCATGAAATACGTTAAGTTGACCCAAACACAATGCGAGAGCAATAGGAAGTCTACAGGTCACATCTTCGAGAAACTATGAATCAAGCGACCGTTAAGACACATTGAAAATGTTCAACAACATTGTCAATGACAATACAAATGTCCTGAAGAGGGAATATGAATGGCTGCTATCAAATAAGTGATACAGGGTCCCACTTTTGAATAAAGTAAGCACTTTGTTGTGCACCTGTCATGCAAGAAAAATGTCAGACTTAAACTGACAAAAAAGAATCAACTAATTATATTGCATACTAATTTGTTAACAGAACATTGGACTAAAAAATAGTTTATTTTCAGACCCTTAAGGATGGCTTTAGAATGTAAATGTTTTAAGTCCTTCTGGTCCTCCATGCTGTGTACAGTCAGGATGGGACGTTGTTTACCTCAACTGATGGAGTGTTCGGGCGTTGGAAGGAACACTTTGAGGAACTCCTGAACCCGACAACTCCACCCTCTATGTTAGAGGCAGAGCTGGAGTATGACGGGGGATCGACACCAATCTCCCGGGGGGAGGTCACTGAGGTCGTCAAACAACTTCACAGTGGCAAAGCCCCGGGGGTGGATGAGATCCGCCCAGAAATGCTGAAGGCTCTGGGTGTTGAGGGACTGTCATGGTTGACACGTCTCATCAACGTTGCGTGGAAGTCGGAAACAGTACCGAAGGAGTGGCAGACCGGGGTGGTGGTTCCCCTTTTCAAAAAGGGGGATCAGAGGGTGTGTGCCAATTACAGAGGCATCACAATACTCAGCCTCCCCGGGAAAGTTTACTCTAAGGTACTCGAAAGGAGGGTCAGGCCGAATGTCGAACCTCAGATTGAGGAGGAACAATGCGGATCCCGTCCTGGTCGTGGAACGACGGATCAGCTTTTTACTCTCGCAAGGATCCTGGAGGGGGCCTGGGAGTACGCTTATCCTTATCCTTATTGTCTACATGTGTTTTGTAGACTTGGAGAAGGCGTATGACCGAGTTCCCAGGGAGTTACTGTGGGAGGTGCTGCAGGAGTATGGGGTGAGGGGGTCTCTACTCAGGGCCATCCAATCTCTGTACTCCCAAAGCGAGAGCTGTGTCCGGGTCCTCGGCAGTAAGTCGGACCCATTTCCGGTGAGGGTTGGCCTACGCCAGCGCTGCGCTTTGTCACCAATCCTGTTTGTAATATACATGGATGGGATTTCGAGGTGTAGTCGTGGGGGAGGGGGTCTGCAGTTCGGTGGACTAAGGATTGCACCACTGCTTTTTGCAGAGGATGTGGTTCTAATGGCTTCATCGGTCTGCGACCTTCAGCACTCACTGGATCGGTTCGCAACCGAGTGTGAAGCGGCTGGGATGAGGATCAGCATCTCCAAATCTGAGGCCATGGTTCTCAGCAGGAAACCGATGGACTGTCCACTCCAAGTAGGGAATGAGTCCTTACCCCAAGTGAAGGAGTTCAAGTATCTCGGGGTCTTGTTCTCGAGTGAGGGAACAATGGAGCGTGAGATGGGCCGGAGAATCAGAGCAGCGGGAGCGGTACTGCCGTCGCTTTACCGCAACGTTGTGACGAAAAGAGAGCTGAGCCAGAAGGCAAAGCTCTCTGTCTACCGGGCCATTTTCGTTACTACCCTCACCTATGGTCATGAAGGATGGGTCATGACCGAAAGAACGAGATTGCGGATACAAGCGGCCGAGATGGGTTTTCTCCGCAGGGTGGCTGGCGTTCCCCTTAGGGATAAGGTGAGAAGTTCAGTCATCCGGGAGGGACTCGGAGTTGAACCGCTCCTCCTTCGCATCGAAAGGAGCCAGTTGAGGTGGTTCTGGCACCGAGTAAGGATGCCACCTGGGCGCCTCCCTAGGGAGGTGTTCCAGGCACGTCCAGCTGGGAAGAGATCAAGTGGTAGACCTAGGACCAGGCAGAGGGATTATCTCTTCGCTGGCCTGGGAGTGCCTTGGGATCCGAGGGGGTCAGAGCTGGTTGATGTGGCCAGGGAAAAGAAAGTTTGGGGCTCTCTGCTGGAACTGCTACATCCGCGACCCGACCACGGATAAGCGGGAGAAGATGGATGGATGGATGGTCCTCCATGTTTTACCAAATATAGAGCATGAAGTACCTGATTTTATTTAGTTAGCAAAACCTATGACTAAATATTTTCGTAAATTGCATATTTGATGAATATATATACAGTGGGGCAAAAAAGTATTCAGTCAGCCACCAATTGTGCAAGTTCTCCCACTTAAAAAGATGAGAGAGGCCTGTAATTTTCATCCTAGGTATACCTCAACTATGAGAGACAAAATGAGGGAAAAAGATCCAGAAAATCACATTGTCTGATTTTTAAAGAATTTATTTGCAAATTATGGTGGAAAATAAGTATTTGGTCAATAACAAAAGTTCATCTCAATACTTTGTTATATACCCTTTGTTGGCAATGACAGAGGTCAAACGTTTTCTGCAAGTCTTCACAAGGTTTTCACACACTGTTGCTGGTATTTTGGCCCATTCCTCCATGCAGATCTCCTCTAGAGCAGTGATGTTTTGGGGCTGTCGCTGGGCAACACAGACTTTCAACTCCCTTCAAAGATTTTCTATGGGGTTGAGATCTGGAGACTGGCTAGGCCACTCCAGGACCTTGAAATGCTTCTTACGAAGCCACTCCTTCGTTGCCCGGGCGGTGTGTTTGGGATCATTGTCAAGCTGAAAGGCCAAGCCACGTTTCATCTTCAATGCCCTTGCTGATGGAAGGAGGTTGTCACTCAAAATCTCACGATACATGGCCCCATTCATTCTTTCCTTTACACGGATCAGTCGTCCTGGTCCCTTTGCAGAAAAACAGCCCCAAAGCATGATGTTTCCACCCCCATGTTTCACAGTAGGTATGGTGTTCTTTGGATGCAACTCAGCATTCTTTCTCCTCCAAACACGTCTAGTTGAGTTTTTACCAAAAAGTTATATTTTGTTTTAATCTGACCATATGACATTCTCCCAATCCTCTTCTGGATCATCTAAATGCTCTCTAGCAAACTTCAGACGGGCCTGGACATGTACTGACTTAAGCAGGGGGACACGTCTGGCACTGCAAGATTTGAGTCCCTGGCGGCGTAGTGTGTTACTGATGGTAGCCTTTGTTACTTTGGTCCCAGCTCTCTGCAGGTCATTGACTAGGTCCCCCCGTGTGGTTCTGGGATTTTTGCTCACCGTTCTTGTGATCATCTTGACCCCACGGGGTGAGATCTTGCGTGGAGCCCCAGATCGAGGGAGATTATCAGTGGTCTTGTATGTCTTCCATTTTCTAATAATTGCTCCCACAGTTGATTTCTTCACACCAAGCTGCTTACCTATTGCAGATATAGTCTTCCCAGCCTGGTGCAGGTCTACAATTTTGTTTCTGGTGTCCTTTGACAGCTCTTTGGTCTTGGCCATAGCGGAGTTTGGAGTGTGACTGTTTGAGGTTGTGGACAGGTGTCTTTTATACTGATAACGAGTTCAAACAGGTGCCATTAATACAGTTAACAAGTGGAGGACAGAGGAAGCTCTTAAAGAAGAAGTTACAGGTCTGTGAGAGTCAGAAATCTTGTTTGTTTGTAGGTGACCAAATACTTAATTTACCGAGGAATTTACCAATTAATTCATTAAAAATCCTACAATGTGATTTCCTTTTCCCATTTTGTCTCTCATAGTTGAGGTATACCTAGGATGAAAATTACAGGCCTCTCTCATCTTTTTAGATGTGAGAACTTGCACAATTGGTGGCTGACTAAATACTTTTTTGCCCCACTGAAACTAGATTACAGCAACAGCTAACAATAAACACAATTACCGGAAATGGTGGTAACTTACTCAAATGAAGGTAAACAAAACCTTTTCTGAAGACTGTATTGTATAAAATGTTGAGTATAAACTAATGTCTAAACTATTTCAACAGTCTAAATAACACGAAAATTGTTTCTTTGACTAGGATAACACTTGCTAAGATATGCCAATACTTTCAACTAGAATTGGACTAAAACACTGGAATGATAGAAACAAGGACATTTGACACAGGGGCAGGGCTAAGACTAAATTAGGGGGAAAAAGCTGACGTTTACACTAGTAAGTAATCATTTCACACCCAGTCATTTCCCCCACCAACAGTGACTGTAGTGAGCAGTCTCTCTTAACGAGGGTCTCAGAGGGTGTGGTGCATCATACAGGCATCTGGCAAACTGTCATGATGCAACTCTTTGAGAGAGACTGAATTCAAAGTATTAACGCAGAGTGAGTTTTCATTTGTGTCAACATGCATCAACGTTCATCCACCTAAATAATAAAGCACTCTCATAAGGACACAATCAAAGTAAACTGAAGACAGGGAATATCGTGAAGTTCTGCATGTCAATTATTGATGAGGAAATGAAATGAGGGGACAAACACCTGCCTCTGCTCAACTGGACCCCCACCAGATTTTAAGATGAGAAACCTAGGAGTTGGCAGCAGCACTTTTTAAAGTCCCAAAACACAGAAGAAATCAGAGGAGTGGCGGCCATATGGGGGAAGCAGGAGGACGCCAGCATAATGACAACTTAAAAGACCAGGAAACACGAACGTACTTGAAAACATTTTTTATTAATTGTTGAGAATATATTTTGGATCTCTCATTGAAGACTCTTTGGGCATCCAGTGCCGGATTCAACAGCACGCTTTGTTCTCCGTCTGTTCTCCGGCCCTCTCACCTACTGCTCATCATACAGAGAGGAAAACCTGCTGCTGCTCCACACAATATCCTGAAGTTAAAGGTAGATGAGGGGGAGGAGAACGCCAACGGGTGGGGGGGGGGGGGGGGGGGGGGACGACGACGACGACGACGACTACAACGACGACACACACAGACATTTTGTCCTCTCTTTGCTCCCACCCTGACAAACAGGAAGTTAAATAAAGACAACAGTCTCACTTTGCTGATTTACAACACTCACACTTACTGGTGTCTGGATTTATGTTTAAATGTGAAAGACTGTAATTGTAGTCGATATGAGCAGATTGCACTAAGACCAAAGATTCTGTACACAAAGTTGTCCGATGTAAAAAAATACATTAAATTATCCACATAAATATTGGTCCTTTTTAGTATGCCATCTTCCTGAGCCACTTTCAAATCACTTTTTCCATGCAAAAGTATCCTCTTCCTTTTACCCGTCCTTTCATTTCCTCTCCATTCTTACTGGAGGCAAAATAACTTTCTCCTGCTTCACTTGCTTCAACCATCCACTTATGAGATCACCGCTCATCATGTGACTCATGCGTGCAGAGACATACAGAACATTGTAAACAGATTTCTTTCGCCATGGCACCAGAATCATCGTTACAGTGAGACGCAGACAGCACCACCTGCAGCTGCTCCCACATCAACTCCAATTCACCTGAATGTACGCTGTGCTGTTCAGTGATTATCTGTGTGCTTTGTTGACATGACCGTAAAATAAATGTGTACAAAATTTCACTCGCATGCTGACAGAAAATCGTATAATAACAGTCTTACAGCCAAAAAGATTGTTTTGAAAATACAAATGTGTTTTATGGAAGCTTTTTATGTAAACTTTCACAGTATCAACGTGACACACACAGTACCTTTACATTAGGAACCACAAACATCCTCTGCCTTCATCCTCACCATCATCATCCTCACCATCATCATCATTTACACCAGTCTATTATTGCTTTCGTATACCGATAGTGGAAGTCAAAGTATTGTCTGTGTCGTGCTGCAGGGAAGCAGTCCTGACCTGCACCCCAACACTGATGTGTGTCCAAAACAAGTGTGAGCCTTCGCAGGAAACGGAACAAAACACTACTGGATGGTCCTAAATGTGATGTAAGGCAGCAGAAGATGGGCTTTCCCTTCTTCAGACGTATGTGTACATACAAAAAGTTATTATTTCAACTCCATCCAAGTCTTTCGTAGTCTATACGTTAGAGACGGCGTTGTTTGTGTCCCGCGCCTGACGGATGCCGTACAGCCACTTTATGACTCTGGCGTTCCTCTCGATGACGGAGATGCCGTAGGGGGCCCTCTCGTTGGCTTTGGCAGTGCTGTCCTCCTCGTTCGCTTCCTCCCTGGTCCGCAGCATCTCCTCCCCGCACTCCGAGCTGGGCGTGCTGACGCTGCGGAGCTTGGAGACGGACACAATGTCTGAATTAGCTCTGGTGAAGCGCTCCACCCCCCCCATGCCCTCCACCTCCACCGGGTCCAGTCCGCAGTAGTTAAAGAAGCGCTCCAGGTCGGCCGTGGCGCGGGAGTATCGGTCGCTCAGGTCCGACTTGGAGCGGTGCAGGGACGGGTGCTTACGGGCGGAGCCTCTGGAGCTGGCGTTTGATATCCGGGTGAAAGCGGGAGAGGCGGGGGGGATCATGCCTGCTCGCGCCAGCATGGGACTGGGAGGCAGGTAGACTGGAGGGGAGGGGAGTGCTTTGGAGGGGGTGGTGGTGAGCAGGGGGTTCTGAGAGGGAGGTGGTGGGGGAGGGACCTGGGGGTGTGCCACCTGACCCTGTGCAGTCTGTCTGGGTCTGAGCAGCAGCAGCGCCCTCTGAGGCTTCTTGATCTCCACCTGGGGCCGGACGTCCACCCTGCGCACCGTCACCAAGTTCGGGGAGCTGTACGGAGCTGGGACCCCAATGCGGGGGACTCGTGCCGGGACAGGGGGCGGCCGGCGGGTGAGTTCTACTGCAGGGGGCCGGAGGTTGTTGTTGAGTGGAGAGGAAGTGCAGGAGGAAGTGGAGGAGGAAATGACGGTGCAGTGATTCACCGGCATGAGGTTGTTGAGAGGTCGGTTGCTCCGCTCTTGTTCTGCTGACAGGCTGCTGCTGATGCTCTTAGCTCCTGATGAAGGGGAGGAGGAGGAGGGGGAGGTGGAGGAGGAGGACTGGGAACAGGGCATCGGTCCATCACATACATCATTGATAAGATTATTCAGAATATCCAAGTTCAGAGCAGGTCCTCTTTTCCAGCCCGGTCCCTCTCTACCTCCACCATTCTCCACATCCGCGGGGCAGCGGGGGACTTTCCGCGCCGGAGGAGTGCTGATCTGGTACTGGAGCATCATCCCTGAAGGGATGAGCGGCTTGCGGATGATTGGTGGTTTGATGGGGGCCTGGCGGGTGAGGGCCACCTGCTGGCTCTTCACGTATTTGGCCTTGTCGGCCTCCAGGCGCTCGACAGCGCTCAGTTTACGGGCCCCAGGCTCAGCCTGGCGGCGAAAGTAGTCCGGACCCTTGTTAAGTATCCTGAACGGCATGGCAGAGGTGAAGGGGGCCCCGGCCAGACGGCCGTCTGAGGGCCGCAGGGTCTCCACCGGCATACTGGAGGAGCTGCAGAGAGAGAGGAATATTTGGTATCAGTGGAAAGGCTTTGGGATTCAATTACATACAAACTAAGCATTTAGAGAAAATAAAAGAGAGGCCAAACGCCTCTGTATTTATTGTTTCAACAAACCGTGATTTAAAGCACCACAATGTTTTGGGTTTACAAGTGTGTGTGAGGCTTTAATGGTGAACGAACATCCTTTTAGAGATCCCACATGTCCTTTCTAAGCCTAAGAAAAAGCTCTTTTGTACCCTCTCTTTTCTTCCCACTCGCCTCCCCCCTCCTCCCTCCCTCGCACCCAGAGCCCCCTTTAACTTCCTTACCAGTCGCTATGCTGCTGCTCTCACTTCTCTTCCTCCTTTCTTCTCCTTCACCCCTCTTGCTCTTTTATTCTGAGTCGGGGTCAAATTCCACATCAGGCCCGGCCAGACCAGCTCTATTAGCTCAGTACTGACCCAGAAGGGGCTCTGGCTGCGGATCGGGGTCAGCGGTCAGCCACAGTGCAGCCAACAGGAGCTCTTTATCCAAAACCAGGTCCGGTATATCAGCCGGCAACGATCCCTTTCTTCACGTCCGCTGTCCAAACTGTCAGCCGTCCAGCTGCGAGAAGAAACAAAAAGCCGCCCGGCAACTCAGCTGGAGACCCCCACGGTCCTGCAGAGGGTTAAAAACAGATGCAAGTCCAGTCAGAGAACAGTTGAGCTCTCCGGTTTCTGTCCGCCTCTTTGTAACAAAAGCATCCACTCACTTTGATACACATCCACACACACACACACACACACACACACACACTTCTCCAGCTGACAGACGGGGACTCTCTACAACACTGAAGAGGAGCAGACGGGACAGGCTTTAATACAGAGTCTGGCTCCTCCCAGCTGGCCAATCACACGTCAGGCCTGGAGCCTCAGCGGGGCACAGGGGGGCGGGGTGAGAGGCAGGAGGCAAGCTCGCATTGGTTAACCTCAAAAGGGATTCTGACCAATGAGACCCCTCCCCCCCTCGAAGCAGAACAAAACACTGAGGCAGGGTTTTCATTCAAATTAAAATTCTTTGAAAGAGAGAAAGGGGGGAGAGAAAGGGGTGAGGGGGACAACGGGCAAAAACAGCTGCAATCTTTTACATTGACTTGCATCAAGCTCAGCGGGGTGCTATGAAAACACTGGAAACACTGAAAGCACACAACTGTTCATCTGGTGCAGCTCTTTGTCTTCATCGGCGCAGAAGAAGAGACACAGTGAAGACAAGAGGACGCTGTGTGAGCCAGTAAACAAAGACAGCTCCGGGTATCAGTTGGCTTGAGTTATTTAGCTAGTGCTTGTATGGGCAAGACAAGTGTTTTGATTTTGGTTTGAGTTATTTTTAAAGGGAAAAAGTCAAACAAATGAAATCCTTTTAAACGTGAATATTTTCTTGGTGTTTTTATGACTTCATTAAAGTATAACTGAATATATTTATGATGAGGACCAAACAAGACACGTGAAGACAACATCCCAAGATGAACACTGATGGACATTTATCACCATTTTCTAAACTCAATAATTAGGGCAGCACAATGAATTTAAATTTGATTGAGTAGTGCAATATAAAAATCGAAGTAAGCGCAAGAATATAATTATTCGAATTTCATCCAAAGACAAAATATGTAAAAGATTCACCAAGTTATGTAGGTCCTGCAGCTTTTTTAATAACAAATCCATGTTTGGGACAGATCCTCTTAAAAAAAAAAAAAAAGCCGGTAAATCGGCAGATTAATTAAAAACTAAAAACAATTGTTGGTGTCAGCGCTAGACTTAATGTTGGCAGCTCTTAAAACTGGCCTTACAAGAGGAATGCTAGTTTAGAGACTAAAATGCTCCTGGATTATTTCTGGGTTCTGAGACTCAAATGGATGCTCAAAGTGTTGATCTATTATCCTGTCATTCTCCAAACTCTCATTTCCCAGAAAAACAATTCCCTCCAACACTCCCCCACCCTTCACCGCCGCTCATCCCTCCCCTGCTTCTTATTATCGCTTACAACATACACTCCGGGGTTACATCACACCAGTTCTCTCCCTCCCCCTCACCTCCAACACATCTATCTGCACATTTTTAATTAGTCTTTTTATAGCCATCTTCCTAAACATGTGACCCTGTTTCCCCCACACCTCCCCCTCTTGCTCTCATCCTGTACAGCAGACCACAAGCAGAGAGAAAGAGCAAAAGCAACCATGAAAGCTTAGACTTGGACACACACACACACACACACACACACACACACACACACACACACACACACACACACACACACACACACACACACACACACACACACACACACACACACACACACACACACACACACACACACACACACACACACACACACACACACACACACACACACACACACACACACACACACACACACACACACACACACACACACACACACACACACACAATCACACACTCTTTCAGACACTACAGGAGCTTTAAAAACCTACCGATATGCAACAAACAGACACACACGTTGCTTTCATCTTCACTATGTGAAAGACCAAAGAAGAGTTTAAAATAGTCTGGGCTTAAATAATACATTTGCATAACAGATAATAATGATTCACAAACATTAAGCGACCAAATGCCTTTAGGCAAACCTCTAGGGAGAATATTTAGAGAATAGAGCAGAAAATACTATGATGAAAACACTCGTAAAGAAGAAAATGTTGCATCTCAGACAAAGAAAGGACTGTTCAGTTAGTTTCAGGAAGACAGAAACCCACGAAGATATCCACAACATAGTGACTGTCATCACACCCGAGTTTCACGTGTTCCACTGCATTGTTAAAGATAGCTAGCAATACCAGTTCTCTACAGGTTAGCCATGTTAGCTCTACCGGTTGCTAACTTTGCATGAGGTTGTGTTTTATGCGGTAGAACTCCTGTTAACAGACTTTAACGTGGGTATCAGTTGACATCTCATTTAACACACAACTTAATGCATGTGGTTTGTTGACACATGATGCAACACTGCTGTTCCACCTGAGAGAAAACCTTTGCACCACACTGAACACACCGAAGTCCACTGGAGACAACCACGCACACTACACACATACACATTATCCAGTGAAGAGATTATTTGAATAAATCCAGTAAAGTTGGTCTTAAAATCTAAATTCTGAAGCAATTTTGCTATTAAACTCTTTGTGATAACGTACAACAGCAAAAATAGGCAATTCGAAACAGAGAGGAGAATTATCAATAAAGGTTTGAGCACCCGGCCGGAACAAGTCCTTGTTCTTCACCACTCACACACCGACCAACACCAGCTTATCCAATATCTATAGGTCATTATAGAATGATTGTATGTGTCCATCCTTATAAACCCATCCTAAAAAAAGGCTTTACCAGAACCAGTGAGGACAAACCAGATAGCAGCTAGCTCAGGTTTAGTTTGCTCACACAAGCCTACTGTCAAAAAAAACATCCAGATTTAGAGCTTTTCATGTCCACACTTTCAGAACAACAAACCTTTGGCTGAAATGATATAAATACTTTGACAGAGGTCCCGATTCAGCGTACCCGTATTCACTTGGCTTCCCATTTGCCCTTTCCACAACATAACATATTGTGATTTAGAGTCTCCATTCCTGACTGACACACACATTACACATGATTACTACAGTGGAGAAACCATGTAAACACCAAGGGGAATCATGGGATAGCCCTCCAGTTCAAACGCTATAAAACACAACATTTCAACAATGTCCGGGCTGTTTGCATGCAAAGACCAACACACACATTTCAGCTGATAATAACTGTTGAGTAATCCCATGATACACTCCTCAATTACTCTCCATTACTGCACAGTTAAGCCATGATTTGTGCTAGAGATGAAGAAAGAGTTTGTACTACTTTATGTTTTTTTTAATCTCTCAAATTTTACTAGTGTCCTTTGTTGTGAAGCGCTTCAAGATTTGTTTTGGCAGATGAGAAGCGCTATATAAATTAAATGTATTATTATTATTACCAATAAATATTGGTAAAACGGGAAACTCGCGCAAAATTCAAATAAAAACTGCTCAAATGCTTCTCACATGGCGATCAGATCTTGGACTATGTAACTGCAAACAGAGTTACCTCCATTTATTTGCATTAAGAAGAGTCATCTACATGCAAATCCTGCAAGCCTGGACCGTCGGCACTTTTAACATCAGTTAAAGTCACTCATTACCTCACTATCGAGCAAGGCAGCTAAAAGGCCGCCGGCTGCCACCAGACAAGGTTTGAATTGACCTGGCTACAGAGATGAAGCCCTGTTCACACCAGGCATCATCATACATCCAGGGGGATCTCATCACGAGTAAATCTGAATGTACTCCAGGTACGTCAGTTTAAACAAAAAATAGGACTGATAATGTGAAAGCACCTAGTGCTTAAAAGTTGTGAATATTAGATTTTTTACTATTGTATCTGTTGATAAACCGCCCGAAAACTATAGGTTACTTACGTAACCCCAGTTCTCAGAGTAACATGTAGTGAGATGTCTCACTATGGGATGCGCCTCATCGCGGAGCAAACAGAAGCATCAATCTCATTACGCCAATCCTGATTGGCTGGTGATCTTGACGTCAGCATCAGGGAATCCACCCACCCTATAAGTAGCTTGCGCCACGTTGCAGCGTCATTCAAAATAAGCACCTCTTCTCGCTTCACCTTAGCAAGGAGGTCCGTCTGGTGAGACATCTCACTACATGTTACTCTTGAGAACTGGGGTTACGTAAGTAACCTATAGTTCTCATTCATAACACTCCGTTCGATGTCTCACTATGGGATATTGAAGCTCCCGTATTGCCAGACAAGCTTATCTCGAAAATCACCAAACCAACCAGAACTTAAGAGGTAGAGCTCTGACTCAACACGGGGCCCAGCACTGCTCGAGATGTCTAGCCTGTAAAAGCGGACAAAAGTGAGTGGCGAGGACCAGCTCGCTGCTGCACAAATGTCTTGGATGGAAACAACCTTGAACAAAGCCCAGGATGTAGCCAGACCACGAGTCGAATGAGCACGCAGACCCGTAGGTGCCTGCAAATCCTGACTCGTATAGGCCAAAGCAATCGCTTCCACAATCCAGGGGGAGAGCCGTTGCTTGGTAACGGGCTTGCCCTTCTGAGGGTTAGCCCAGGATATGAAGAGTTGGTCACTACAACGAAACTCTTTTGACCTGTCCATATAAGTGCGTAAAGCACACACTGGACACAGCAAATTCGGCCGCTGTTCCCCGGAGGAACACAGCGGCGGAGGAAATGCCTCAATGTCAATTGGGGTACATGAACCAACCACCTTAGGTATAAAGGCAGGGTTGGGCTTCAGCAACACTCTCGTTTTCCCCGTGGCAAACTGAGTGCAAGAAGGATGTACAGAGAGCGCATGAATATCACTGACTCGCTTGGCGGATGTCAGGGCCAATAACAGCACTGTCTTCGGTGACAGGTGCTTCATGTGAGCTCCTTCCAGGGGTTCAAATGGGGTTCGAGTGAGCCAATCTAAAACCACTGTCAAGTCCCATAAGGGAACCAGTGACCTGGAAACAGGGCGGAGCCTGCGAGCTCCCTTCATAAAACGGCAGACCAAAGGATGTTGGCTAGCCGTCTTACCCTCAAAGCCCACATGGCATGCAGCAATAGCAGCCAGGTATACTTTGATCGTAGAAAAAGCTCTGTGTTTATCAATTAGGTCCTGTAGAAATGATAAAATCACCCCAACAGGACATTGAAAAGAGGTGTCCCCTTTTTGAAGGCACCATTCCTCAAACACCCTCCACTTACAGTCATAGAGAGACCTGGTGGAGGAAGCTCTTGCACTCTGAATAGTGTTTATCACCTTCTGCGGGAGACCCACTGTATTCAGATTGTACCACTCACGGGCCAGGCCCATAGGGCCAGGCGCTCCGGGTGTGGGTGAAAGATCATCCCCACCGCCTGAGACAGTATGTCCCTGCGTAGGGGGGGGTTCCACTGCTGTCCGCACAGCAGCTGATAAATCTCCGCCAGCCAGTACATTGCAGGCCAGTGCGGAGCTATCAGGATTAGTGTGTGGCGCTGTTCTCTCACTCTGGCCAGAGTTGGGGGTATCAGAGCCAGGGGTGGGAACGTGTACAGGGGGACCAGAGGCCAAACGTGCGTGAGCGCGTCCACGCCTAACGGTGCGTTTAGATCGCGCATTGAAAAGAACAGCTGACAATGAGCATTTTCTTTTGATGCGAACAGATCCACCGCGGCTCGGCCGTAACGCACCCACAGCTGACTCACAACCATCGGATGTAGAGTCCAGTCTGCATATAGTGTTGCACCTCTGGACAGCAGATCTGCCCCGAGGTTCATCACTCCTGGTACGTGCGTCGCTCTCAGAGAGAGGAGACGTCCGCAGCTCCACAGGATCAGTTTGCGTGTCCGCATGTGTAACTGGAGAGAACGCAAACCCCGTTGACGGTTTATATACGATATTGTGGCCGTATTGTCTTTCCTCACGAGGACATGGTGTCCTCTGAGAAAAGGCAGAAATTGTTCAGGGTGAGGAACACCACTAAAAGCTCCAGGTAATTTATGTGCGACCGTTGGAGGTCTCTGCTCCTTTCGTAAATACCTCCCCAGTCCGTCAGACATGCGTCGGTGGTGACCACCTTCTGCGATAGGACAGCACCCATAGGCACGCCCTTTACTAGAAAAGTCAGGTGCAGCCAGTGGCTCAGTGCCATTACGCATTTCACAGTGACCATCACTCTCCGCGCGCCATTAGCCGCGGGGTTTAGTCTGAGGGTGGCTACCCAGCGCTGAAACTCCCTCATGTGTAAGCGTCCCAGTCGTACCACCAGGATGGCTGACGCCATGAGCCCCAGTAACCGCAGACATGATCTGAAGAGAACATATTTGCGCAGCCGGAAATGAGTGAGACAAGCTCTGAAAGCTTCCACTCTTTCTGCTGACAGGCGGGCTGTAAAGGGCACCGACTTCAGGTGTAGACCCAGGAAGAGTACAGTCTGGGCTGGGGACAACATGTTCTTTTCTGTGTTTATTATAAAACCCAGGTCAAGCATGTGTTTTACGAGGACATTTGTCTGCGTAATAGCCTCCTGTTCCGACTGTGCAAGAAATAGCCAGTCGTCCAGCTAGGTTGCCAGGCGAATAGCCTGTTTTCTTAACGGGGCTATCGCGGCTTCTGTACATCGTACAAACACTCTTGGACTGAGAGACAGACCGAAGGGAAGTACTCTGTACTCGTAACAGACACCCTGAAATGCGAACCTCAGATATTTCCTGTGTGGGTAATATACTGGGATTTGGAAATACGCATCTTTCAGACCGAATGATGTGAACCAGTCGTTTTGTCGCACGAGACGTAGCAGAGATGTGTGAGTGAGCATTCTGAAGTTGTATCTTTTGAGATATTTGTTCAGAGCTCTCAAATCTAGTATTGGCCGAATTCCGTTCCCTCCCCGTTTGGGAACGAGGAAATACTTGGAATAAAAGCCGCTCTGACTCTGTTCGGCGGGTATTATAGATATAGCCTTATTTTCTAGTAGCGAGAGAATCTCTTGCTCCAGAATATGGGCTGACTCTCCCCGGGCTTATGAATACAGAATGCCCGAGAAGCGAGGGGGGGTGACAGCGAATTGGAGCCTGTAGCCCCGTGTTACCGTCTTGAAAACCCAAGCAGAAGCTGTGAGCATCTTCCACCTTTCGCTCCTTAAAGCGATCGCAGATGTCACGTCTCTTTCCCTCTGAGTCTCTATTTGTTGTGTTATGGGGCCCTCTAGTGTCTGAACATGGTGGTACCCCAGGTTGACAACCCCAGCCGACACTGCGCATGCGCGTGGCGGTGGTGCCTTCACAGCCCCAGCCGGCACTGCGTGTGGCGGTGGTGCCTTCACAGACCCGTTTTTGTGACTTAGGCAGATAGCAGAACTTGCTGTCTCTGGTACTAAGTCCGTTTCCCTTCTGGCGCGAACTTGAGGATGGCGTTCTGGCATCACTCGAGGCGGCGGGAAGATGGGGTATGGTGGCACCCCGAAAACACATCTGGAGCTGGGGAACAGGGAACTTCCAGCTCTGTCACCGAGAAGAGGAGAGGAGGCTGTCAGGCCGCCCGCTTCTTCTTCCTCGTCTGGTGGCTGAAAATCTGGGTCGGCTGTGCCTGAACGGCTGCTGCCGGAACCGGAGATTTTCTCGGCCAGCTCGTCCTCGTCTCCTGCCTGGGCTGGGGACTCGGGGCGGGCTGTGGCCTCTGCTGCCTCGGTATCTTGAACCAGGCAGGACTAGAGGCAACTTGGGCGAAGGACTGCCGCGAGACCATTGCAGGTAGCGGCTGGACCCTTCGGGGGAGACAGAGGTGGAGGGCTTCGTCTTCCTTCTTTTTCGACTCACATCTCCACTGCATCGAGACTAGAGCGGAGCCGAAAATACCCTCGGGAACGATAGGCATGTCGAGAACATCCTCCTTTTCCCGGTCTGGGAGGTTGGTCAGGTTGAGCCCCCTGGCTCTCTCCTGTACCACCATTATACCCATTACTTTGCCCGTGGCCTGGACTGCACAGCGCTGCACACGGTGGCAAATGTCCGTGATCGCTGCGATCTCGTCCCACACGGCCGGCCCAGGTTAGCTCGACAGGTCCTCGCAGAGCTCTGCCTGGTAGGCGGTCAGCAGTGAGGATATGTTGAGTGCATAGGCGGACAACACTGCAGCTTTATAGGCCCGTTCCGTCATCGCTGACTGGAATCGGTCTGCCTTCACCGGTAGCGTGGGGTTCCTGCTCGGTGTAAGAGCCAGCCTCGGTTGGAGGTGGGCTGCCACCAGCAGTTCCATGGGCGGTATGCGGAGCAGGCCGAGCTTCTCAGTCCAGGGAGGAGGCACCCTGGATTGGGGCCTTATTACTGAAGGGGCGGTCTCTCCACGAGACCGACACCTCATCCAGCATCTCCAGGAAGACTGGAAGGAGCTGCCTCTTTGTCCTCGCTGCTTGGGGCAAAGTCTTCCTCTCGTAGCGAGACCTGGAGGTCTCCTTGGCCATTCCAGGCCATGGGATGTCCAGCCTGGATGCGGCGCGTTGACACACGGCCTCAAGGTCCATGCTCAGACAGGGCGAAGCTGGTGCGCTATCGCCAGGGAGAGCAGCCATCGCTCCCGGCTTTGCAGCTTGAGCTGACGACACGAAGATATTATCTTCTTGCTCATCCGAGTCGGACAGGAGGAACTCAGAGGCATCCTCTTCGTCCTCCATATATTCCAACTCCAGGACATCCTCCGCGGGCGAGACCATGGTGAGGTCCAGCCGAGAGCCCCAGCTTGGTATAGCGCGGGGCTCCGCTCTCGCGTCTCTTGCCGCCACCGGGTCCCAGCCTGACACGGCGTGGGACTCTGGTTCTGCGGCGGACGCCCCCGTGTCTTGATTGCCAGCCGGCGAATCAGCGGACATGAGGGGGTCCTGTCCCGACAAGCTAGCTTAGCGTGCTAGCCTTTGGCGGAGGCTCTTGATGGTGAAGCGGGCACAATGCCCGCACGAGCTGGGGTTGTCGATAGCGTGTCCTGGGCGTGTTCCAGCCCGAGGCAGGACGAGCAGACCTGGTGTGAGTCTGTGCCTGATATCTTCAACCCGCAGCCGCAGAGCCGAGCCTCCGAGTCCCTGACTCCTCTGGTGTGAGGGAGAGAAGCGTACATCTTGTTCGCCGTGGTGACGGCGTGGAGAGGACCCGCTCGTAACAGGTACGTTGCTGAGAATTTTTTTTTTTCCCACCTGTCGTTAATCCGGAGAAAAAGCGACGGTGTAGATTTTTATTCTCAAAGAATATTAACTGGTGTGTTAATACCTTTTTATCTTCTTCTCCTCAGGTGTGAGAGACAAAAATAAAAAACGTCCTCGCTACCGTGGTGTCGGTAGCGAGGGAAGGCGAGCTAGCAACAGGTGTGTTACTAGCTTGAAAAATCAAAACCTTACCTTTATTTCCGAAGAAAGAAACGGCGAGGTAGATTGCAATACTAACTGGTGTGTTAGTATTAACAGTCTTCTTGCGAAGCGAGCGCCCCTCGACCGAAAGTTAGCTTTGGGTTCAGTCTGTGGACTGTTAAGCTAGCCCGGCTACTGATATATCGAGATGTGCTCTGAAGCGAGAAGAGGTGTTTGAATGACGCTGCGACGTGGCGCAAGCTACTTATAGGGTGGGTGGATTCCCTGACGCTGACGTCAAGATCACCAGCCAATCAGGATTGGCGTAATGAGATTGATGCTTCTGTTTGCTCCCATAGTGAGACATCGAACGGAGTGTTATGAATGAGAACATGAAGCAAGCGAGGAGTGCATAATACAGTTCTGCTTGCAAAGCGTGGTCCCTGTATGCGTTTAATGCAGTGGTCGCCAACCAGTCGATGCGGTGTGGTGCGGGTAGATTGCGGAAAATAAAATAAAAATAATAATGTTTGAAAAATACGTTTTTATATGTAAACCTATTAGGGGTGCAAAGGTTCACAAACATTTCGGTTCGGTACATACCTCGGTTTTTAGGTCACGGTTCGGTACATTTTCGGTACAGCAGAAAAAAATTATCACAAAACATAAAATATATATATATTTTTTTATTATTATTAAACTGTGAATAATGTATTCACTCAATTAAATACAAAATATAATAAAATAAACATTAAGGTGCAGCATTTCGATGAACTGAAATAATCTGTATTTTAACTTTACTTTACTAGTACTCACAAAACATAAACTATTAGTTTTGAGTTTTTAATTATTATTAAACTGTGAATATTCAATCAAATAAATACAGAATATAATCAAATAAACATTAAGGGGCAGCATTTCGATGAACTGAAATAATCTGTATTTGAACTGTACTGTACTAGTACCTAAGCAGCCAGTTTGCCATTATGATTTGCTTATCATTGTATTTTCATGTTTTTTTAAAGAAAAATTAACTTGTCCACATTGCTTGCCGAAAGGGCAGATCTGCTGGCACTAATGTCTCCTGCTGTGGAGAACACCCTCTCGCTAGGGACAGAGGTAGCAGATATAGCCAGGTAGCACTTTGCCAACATGGCAACATAAGGATATTTGGCGTTTGTAATAGCTTTGGCTCGGTTTAAACTTTTTGCGAGAGGTGGAGGCTTAAATGCTAGCGGGAGTTGGGTTTGCACTTCAGTCTTTTTTCTTTTGGTACCGGTGATATTCACGTTCGGGTGATGCCTTTTCAAATGAGTGTGCAAGTTTGATGTATTGCCAGCCGCGTAACCAATTTGAGTTGAACAATGCCGGCAAACGGCTTTGGTTCGGTCCACCTGTCTTTGTCCGTCATCCTTGTACGTAACTGCGAAACCAAAATGTTCCCAAACCGGAGACTTCAATGATGCTGGAGGATTTTCGAGCTTAACTTTATCTGCGTTCGCCATTTCGACAGTTCCTCAAATGACTGACTAAATTTGAACGCATCCCTGTGACCAGCTCTCATAGTATGCCCAGGTATATGCAGGAATCCTGGGGTCAAATTTAATACCTTTTAAGACCTTTTTTAAGACCCTTTCCATACATTTTAAGACCTCATCGCAACTTTGAGTTCTAACCGGTTACATTGGCTACACACTTTACCTCACATTTACTATATTGATTGTAAGATAGCACAACTAAACAGAGTGCAGACAGACTACTGAAGCCTCCTCTCCACATGAACTTCAACCTCTCTGTGAAGGTCAGGTTTAATGCAGTATGCTGCTTTGTTGCTTCTGTACTCTGTGCTCTTTCATTCCAGTAAAACTCCTCAGAAACCATTAGAAACCAGTATTTTACCAATAAACAAAACAATTGACAAAACTTTGAACTATGAAATATATTAAACTTTGGTGAGCTTCAGCGGGGTAATGCCATATAGGAGCTCCCTCACAAATACCCAGGGGTTAAATTGGGCTGGGGCTGTCCGGGGCTAAACCCTGGCAAATAGGACGATGCTCTGACGTCATCAACCTCACACATTTGTCATATGTTTACAAAAAACAATATATATGTTAAGACTTTTCTCGTTCTTAATATAGACTATATTAGGGTCGATATGTGTTGACTTTACTTTAAAATAGCAGATCCCTGTGACCGGATATAGTTTGGCTTAGACCCCGGCCCCACGAGTACGCATACGGTAAAACGCATACGCAAACGCAAAAAAGTCTTCCGTTCACACGCATTCGATTCAGTAATGTGTCCGTTCACACTAGACCGCTGGAAATGCTGGAAACGCTGTAGTACATATGCCAGGCCTGTAAGTGGCGCTGCTGCCGCCACAAAATACACCAAAAGCAGCGAAGAAGACCCCGGAGCATGGTTGCCATGGTTGCCCTTCTGTTTATTCTCCGCGGTGGATGGCGTGTTCTCCTGCTGTATATCTCTCAGGTAGTCCACCAGCAGATGAAAAACACCCACCTCTCTGCCTCTTCCAAGGGACGAGGGAACCGTGCACCAGAGTTTCCGTTAAAAAAAAATTCCGCCGTTCAACATGTCTGTTAAAGTTGAAATCTTCCGTACAAAATTAGAAAAGTGCCGGTCAGAGGTCTTCTTTGTTATTTATTGAGCTTTAAAACAAATTGATAACGACTCTTTTCTCTGTATAATAATATTTAATAAACGGTGCCTGCCTCTCTTTTCCTCCCCCTCTTCTGACAGCCCAGCAGCAGCTGGAGACGTGGGGAGAGGGAGGCGGGCTATTTCATCGTTATCAGAAAATGATCGTATAGGGCTTACACACGGAGCCGTTGGACCCCCAGAGCGTTGCGTATGCCGGTCTACCCCCCCCCCCCCCCCCCCCACAGAGCGGAGCAAGGCAACGAAACTTAAAGTAAGAAGCAGCATTTTACGGCGCGCTATGCATGGGGCCGCCTTGAGGGGGTTTCCCGACATGTCGTTTCAGTAAATTAAAGGGTGTTTCATGTTGTCATTGCTGTGGGACTTCTTAATAACTTGGAAAATGCCGTTTAATACTTTTTAATGCTTTTTAATAGCCTTAATTTTCGCTAAATTGATTTATCAACTTTTAATACTTTTTAAGACCCCGCGGACACCCTGATGCCTCTCGTACAATGAAATTACTTGGTCGCTTTATGACGCGTTGGACCCAATGTGAGCAAATTACTCTGAATGCTGCGACGCAGCACCTGAGATTACTTCTAAAAAGTTGTTCACATTCTCAATTTTTTACGTTTAACGGTATATTCGTTCGGTACACTTCGGTATACAAGTGTACCGAACCAAAGGGCCCGTACCAAATAATTTTGGTACGTGTACCGTTACACCCCTAAAACCAATCATCCACCACCCCCGTTAGCAGGTGGTTGCCCTTCTGTTTATTCTCCACGGTGAACGGCGTGTGCTCCTGCTGTAAATCTCTCCGGTAGTCCACCAGCAGATGAAAAACACCCACCTTTCCGCCTCTTCCAAGGGACGAGGGGACCGTACGGAAGAGATTCCGTTAACATTTTTTTTCCGCCGGTCAACATGTTCGTTAAAGTTTAAATCTTCCTGACAAAATTATAAAAGTGCCGGTCAAAGGTCTTCTTTGTTATTTATTGAGCTTTAAAACAAATTGATAACGACTCTATATAATAATTTAAGAATAATAAACGGAGCCTCTCTTTTCCTCCCCCTCTTCTGACAGCCCAGCAGCTGATCTCTGAGCAGGAGACGTGGGAAGAGGGAGGCAGGGCTATTTCATCGTTATCAGAAAATGATCGTATAGAGGAGTACAGACGGATCAGTTTGCCCCCCCAGAGCGTTCCGTTTGCAGATCTTTCCACCTTGGGACCCGTTATCGTTTGTGGGGTTCGTTTCTATCGTTTTGTTACGGCCTTGTGTGAATGAAAGGGCTATACGCAAGAGAAACCATGAGGATACAACCCGTATCGTCCTCGTGTAAACGGGGTCTAAGTAGTAACAGCCATGCTTTTGTTTCGAGTTGGGAATCATCAACTATACTGCTGAGCAACTTGGATCCAAGAAATCTTTTACCTCTAGCCTAAAAAGGAGCCACGTTATTTGTGATTTGACATACTACAAATAGCCTGGGAACATGGTACACTTCAAAGAATTGAAATCTATAAAGGAAACCAAAATTAGACAACCTTTTGCATCTCAACCTACATGGAAAAGGAGTTCAAAAATAACTTCTTGCCCTGTTGGACCAGTACTGTGTGTGTGTGTGTGTGTGTGTGTGTGTGTGTGTGTGTGTGTGTGTGTGTGTGTGTGTGTGTGTGTGTGTGTGTGTGTGTGTGTGTGTGAGGAATAACTTCTTCGAGAAACAAAAACGTCTCACAGCTTGTTCGTCTTGTTTTTCCGACTTTCCGTCTTTTGCTTTCCATCATGTTGCTGAATGAAGTCAGTGAAAGCGACGAGCGCACCACAGGCGCACTCACCACAGCGACAGACAGCAGAATTATATTTCTATTCCATAATGGAAACTCGCTTTGGTTTGATTATTACAAAAGTTTGCCAACCGCTGCGTTGTTATGAATCGGACTGCTTTAACATCTTTCCAACCGCCATATTGGTGGGTAATGATGTGGCTGATGATGTCTGCTGTGTGTGTGTGTGTGTGTGTGTGTGTGTGTGTGTGTGTGTGTGTGTGTGTGTGTGTGTGTGTGTGTGCGTTTCATAGCGTGCAAACAAGTGAGAAACATGTTAGAATAGAGTGATACAAGTGAGCATGGATCTCTGAGTAGATATGTTGCAGGGGAAGCTCCAGCTGAGAGGAAGGGATGACTAACATTTTGACCACAGCTGACTGCGGTCAACTAGCAACCGGCATGCTTTATACTAATTATAGAGATAGCCAATGACTGGAGCGATTTGCTTTAAGATACTGAGTGACTTGCAAACAGCAACACGTGAGGAAATGGGTTTTGGTAGGAGGGGCAGGAGGAAAAGAGGCTACATTTAACAGTTTTTTGTGTTTCTTCCTAGAAAATATCTTTATCAAGACAAAAAAAACAGGAAGAAGCTGAGGTACTCATTGAGGAACAGGAACAAGGTGCGTTCATGTGTTGGTCTGTGACGCCAGCTGGCTCGTCATATTGCAACGATCTAGGGCCCAGAGTTCATTGACCCCAGATTATGTGAAAACAACCTAGACCCCACCTAAAGAAATGTCACCAGAAACCAGTGTCTATGTTTCAATCGGAAACATAGACACTGAAGGATACATATTTAATCGATGTCAACTAAACGAATGAGCCAAGTAAAGATAATAAGATGAGGTGATTTCAATTAATTTTATATCTGGTTAAGCTAAATTATTTTTCACAAGCTGGAAGGAATTCATTATGTTCCTCAGGGGCAATGTGCAGATAGACAAATGCGCAAAGCGGGGTCGTCATATACCGTTAAGCATTCGTTTAACATATTTAATATTTACATAATGTTAATAATACACGCCTCTTATATATTTTCTACTCCCCCATTGCCCTAAACACATAAGTGCAATTGATTTGCCAACTCACAATATACAGAGTTAAAGAAAGTTTGACTGATATTAATGGTTATCAAATTGTCTATAGATATTGCAATAAATTCACAATAGTTACCTATTTTGGTTACAATAGTAGTGCTAATCACTACACAATTAACAAATAATGTAATGGCGCGGGGGGGGGGGGCAGTTGTCTTCAGCAGTGGTTTCTCAGGTTGGTCGCCCACTGGAGGGGACAAGCAGGAAGCAATGACGCATGTCACTACAGGAAATGTGTGACAAAGACAGAAACACAAACAAACACACTCAGCTGGAGTGTTTGCTTCTGACTGTGTGTGTGTTGTCTGCTGTTTTATGGTGACCTTAGCCCGTCTATTTGTGGGCACTTGGACTTGCCTCTTTGCCACAAAGCCTGTTCACGGCAGCTGCTGTTGGGGGTCACACTCTGAGTAAGCTGTAGCAGTGACTGTACAATAAAACCACAGATAGACTTCACTAAAGTGTTTAGAGTTTCTATTTGTGTCAGTTTTACCTTGTGAAATGACAAGATAAAAATAACATGGCATGCTTTGGAAATTGTAGTCTAACAAGACAAAAACTGAAGGTCCACTTATTTAGCGTTTTCAAGAGCATATTGTGTCCACAAAAAAGATAGACACAATAATGATATGAAATATATGACATTGACATGCTCAAGGACAGTTTAGCTTATCCCGAATATTTTTAACGGTTGAGTGTAGAGACATGTTAGAGGCTCAATGCTGACATCACCATGCTAAGGTTAGCTAGTTAACACTAAACAAAGTAGAACAATCCAAAGTCATTCTGATTAATTATTTGTTTAAAGTTGTTTACTTCTGACATTTTCAATTGACCTTGACAGAAACCATCAAGTAAGGAGAGGTTTCCTTTAAAAACAAAGTCATTATGCTATGTCAGTTAGAACAGCTCACAGAAATATATTTAGTTTTTCTGAAGCAGCTGGTGTTCGGTGCTGTGTGTGTAAAGAGACAGGATAGGAAATAAAAGAGGAAGTAGGGAAGGAAGGACCAACCCTCAACATCTCCATGATCTGAAAAACTCTTATCATGGCTGCTACCTGAACACTCCAGGCTTAATGAACTTAGCCAAGCATCTCCCTTGTATCCTGTAGTAGGTGATTGATAGTCTAACCTGATGAATTTGGTCATAACACGAGTCTAAAAACACACAGGATGTGCCTCACTAGCCCCGGCTGGTCACCTCAATGGGATACAGCAGCTTCAGTTTGTAAGTCAATCAAAAGCTTAAAGGAAGAGTTCAAAAGGTTATCAGTCACTTCCGTTCCAGGCTGGTTAAGAGAGCTCCAAAGACAAGATAATAAAGACGGAGCGGTGAGCACCGGTCCTCACGGGATTCAACCCTTAATACCCTGACATCACCACACAGTGCTGGGCCACGCTGCTCACTTCCTCCTGAGGACAGCACCCCACACACATG